>NW_022900935.1:3820377-3849612 GCF_012274545.1 Fukomys damarensis
CCCGGGACCTTCTCATAGCTCCATCCCCAGGCCTTTTTTTTTTTTTTTTTTTTTTTTTTTTGACACAGGGTCTGACTAAATTGCCCAGGCTAGGCTGTTCTCCTGTCTCAGCCACCCAGAGTGCTGGGATTCCAGGCATATATAACTACATCAGTATTCTTTCTTTTTTCATACTTAACAATATTTATGTATTTCTTTAGCCCAAGATCTTAGCACAGGACTTACTAAGTCAAGCTCTAATTAAACCCTCATTGAAGGAATTGAATCTTTTTATCTATATTACATAATAATTATCAGACATTTTACTATAAACTTCAAGAGAATTGTTAAAAATGTTTACTGCACTGCTAAGTGGAGTTTCCATTCTTTCTACTGGGGACAGGGCCCTTCTAAACCCATAGTCTGAGAAGTCTTAGCAACACATTTGCCCTGATATTGAGAATTTCATTGCTTCAAATGCCTATTTTTTAAAAAGTCAATCTATCGATCTTTATGGTGCTGGAGATTAAGAACTCAAGACCTCATGCATGCTAGACAAACACTCTACCACTGAACCGTACCCCCAGCCCAGGACGTATTTTTATTTTTACAGGACGTATTTTTAAATGTGCAGTATCTGCTCTTTCATTAGCTTAGTTTTAGTCTTTCATTATTTTAACATCCATTTGGTATCCATGGAGGTCAGGACTTGATAATTACATTCAGCCTTTTGCAATTTTGTTGAGGAACCAGGTAACAGCACTGACATTTAATATTTAATTGTTTTTGATCACCATTAATTAGTCACAGATGCACACCAGATTCCTATTTAATTAAATACTCTTGGGACTATGTTATGGGCTCAGGGATTCTAACCACATCTAAAAGCAAATGTTCAACTTTAAAAGTTGGGCCCTAGAGACTCAGGCATCCATGGAGAGGAAATTCCAGATGTCTAGCTTTCCCCCTTTCCTTAGAAACAGAACTACTTCTAGGTCCCTGGAATCTCAAATCTTAGCATGTCTTCTGGGAACTTCCAAGCTGTGGTTCTCTGTCTGTCTGTCTGTCTGTCTGTCTCTCTCTCTCTCTCTCCCCCCGCCAATCATCAGTTTTGCCCTCTCCACTGAATCATTCCTTTACACATTACAAACATGAGTAATTTCTTCCATCCTAAAAAACAAAACAGAACAAAACTTGCTAATGGGCCCCACCTCCTCTCAAGCTTATACCCCTTTTATTTGTCTTTTTCCCCTTGAGGGGAAAAAATCCTTTAAAAAAGATTACGTGCATGTGTTAGTTACTCTTCTCTCATTGCTGAGACAAAATACCAGGAGCCCAAAGTTAACGGGGGAAAGGTTTATCTACCCTGCATTTCCTAATCGGCTGGCTCCAAGGCAGGGTGGATGGCAGACGGCATCGCAGAGGAGAAACAACATGGTGCGCAGAAGGGAGCAAAGCAACAACGGACCTTAACGGTGTCTTCTGGCTCCTGTCATTCAGACTACTGGGATCAGGATGGTGCCAAACATATCCCTCATGTGCAGTGGTGCAGTAATCACACACCCTTAAGACTGCACGAGGGTTGGGGGCATCTTTTTTTTTGGTACTGGGGATCGACCTTGGGTCCTTGCACTGGTGAGGCAGGCACCCGAACCACTAGGAAAATCTCCAGCCCTGCACTTGCTGTTTCTAATCCCACCCCTCCTCATCTCACTCAATCCTGTGGTCTTCAGGCTTGGGTTTGAACTACTTTATAGAAACTCTCATTGTCAATTATCACCAACATTCCTTCCCTGACGCTGAATCCAGCGGTCAATTCTTCGTACGCATTTATTTGACACAGTTAAACATGTCATTTGCCTTGAGTGCTCTGCTGTTGTCACCCTTGCTTGCTTCTGCTCCCAGGAGTGGGTCGCTGCTTCTCATTCTTCTTCATTAATACATCTCCACCTCCCCAGCATTTAGAAGAACCCTACAAGGCTCCATCCTTGGTCTTCCTCTCGGCTATGTCTGCGTTCATTCCTTGAGTGATCTTAGTCAAACGTATACAGTTCGCCTTCTGTAGCCACAGGTTCCGCACCTGCGGATTCAGCTAATCCTAGATTGAAAATATCAGGAGGCTGAGATATGAGTTCAAGCCCAGCCTGGGCAACATAGTGATTTCAAGGCCAGCCTGAACTAAATAGCAAGACCCTGTCTCAAAAATCGAAACAAAATGAACAACCAAGAAACAATACAGTATAACAACTATTTACATGGGATTTATATTACATTAGGCATCATAAGTGCTCTAGAGATGATTTAAAGTAAAAAGGGGACTATGCACAAGTTATATGCAAATTCTGCAATATTTTATTTATTTATTGGTACCGGGACCTTGCTTTTGTGAGGCAAGCAGCAGCACCACTGAGCTAAATCCCCAGCACTGCAATATTTTATATAAGAGACTTGAGCACCTATGGATTTTGAGACCCAGAGGGAACCCTAGAACCAATCCTCCATAGATAATGAGGCATGACAACTGGCATATGCTTTTACCGCTCCATTTTTATTTCTAGCTCTAACCTCTCCTCTGCTTGGTCTGTGTTTCCACTTGAATGTTGACTTAGCCTGGGTTCCTTAGAAATCAGAGCCTGACGCAAAGCTTACATACTCACGCTCTATTTCAAAAGAGGGAGGGAAAAAGCAAATGAGGCAGGGAATGAGGGAAGCAAACACAAGGTAGTCCGTGCAGGAGCTGGGCAAAGTCACAGAAAAGCAGCTCGTGGCCCGATCAGACCTAGTCACAGCGCAGCGTCTCCAGCAAGATTGGGTGGGACCGGCCCACCTCAGTTCTGCCCCTAGGGGAAGAGATGGTGTATTTCTGGCCTGAGGAAGAGGACTGAATTTATCCGTGACTCCTTCTAATCTCTTGTCTTTCCCTAGTTCAAGTTTACCTCTGCAGTTTGGAGTTGTTTCCTGGCCTCTTCGGGCTCCACTGGGCAGCCAGCTTCTCCAAGCCTGGTTTAGGGTTTCACTTGGGATCCAAAGTGGTAGAAGGCCCCAAAGCTTCTAGGATCCAGTTTTTTGGGCCCAGCCTCTGGGGCTTTTGCAGAGCCGGAGAAATCCCAAGGACGCTTGCAGCCTCAGCAGAAAAGACTACTGGCTGTGGCAAGCAGGGCTCGGTCAGGGCAGGGCTGGGGGAAGAAGAGGGACTGAGAAAAACATGGGGCCCAGTAGAGGCTTCGCCAAATTTAAGGAAACCAAGGTGGGATTCCGGATTGTGCCTCCTCAGTCAGACTTCTCTCCTTCTCCCAGGTTTCCCGCCTCTCGGTATCAATTCTATGTCTCCATTTGTTCATGGCAAAAATTTTAGGACTATTTTAACGCTTCTCTCTTCTTTCACAAAACACTGTCTTCAGCTACCGGCAAGCCCTGTCGTCTCCTCCTCAAAGTACAGTCCTCCGCGTGTTCGTGAGGCATTTGTGCCGGCCATCCCAAGGCTGCTAACACGCAGGGGTGCCTGAGGCCCTTGTCTGAAAGGATGCAGTCTTTGCTTACAACCTCCGTATCCATCAGTCACCTCTAAGTTACTTCGAAGACCTCATACATGCAAATGCTTTGTAATAGTTGTTATGCTGTATTGTTTAGAGGAGGAACAAGGAAAAAAAAGGTCAATACACACTCAGGGCAAACAGGTTTTCCCCATATATTTTCAGCCCATTTGTGCACATGGTTTCTTTCCTTTTTTCTTTTTTTTTTTGTTTCGGGGATTGAACTCAGGACCTTACACTTGTAAGGCAGGCGATGGCACCACTGGACTAAATCCCCGGCCAACTCCCTGGTTTCTCATCATCCAGAGTAGGCTCCCAGGGGGAAGAAGGGCCTGAGAGATGAAAAGATAATAAAATCAGGAAGGGAGGAGTGACCTCTTGCAGAGCTTGTTGGAAGCCAAAGCAATTGCAGGAATAGTTTGGCCAAGAAGGAGACCTGATGGGTGGGAGAATAACATAAGAGCTGAAGGGAGAGTGGAACTGTTCTCACAGGGCTTTGAATGCTAAGAGCCTAGATGGTTTATTCTCTGGGCAAGGGCAGCCAACTGAGAAAGTTAGTTTATTAAAATTTCCATTGAAAATGTTTCCCAACCAGGACCGCTTAATCAGTTTTTTTCTGGCTGCCTACTGCTGTGCTGTTGTTTTCGTTTTTTTTGTGTTTTGTGTTTTTTGTTTTTCGTGGTACCAGGGATCAAACTCAGGACTTTGTGCTTGCTGGGCAGGCCCAGCACCAATGACCTACATCTCCAGGCTCCCGTTTTTTTTCTGGCGTTCTAAGCATGTCCGTATGGAGAGAGGAAGGCAAGACAGTATTGGAGAGGCCATAACAAAGCTTGGGAAAATATGTATCCCCAGGAAGATCTTCCCAAGTCCTTTCAGAAGTCGATCAAAGAAGGTGATCTTTCCCTCAACCACTACTTGAGAACTTCTGCAACCCACTACATGGCCACACAGGTTGGATGTGGGATTTCAAACCCAACCCAACAGGCAAAGTAGAGGGAGGTCAGTGTTGTCTTTTGGAACCCTTGGGTGAGGTCTACTTAGCTCAACTTCCTGAGCTCTTGATAACCAATGTCAAGGTCAAGGAGGTCGGTGGATATGGGCACCACTGCCCTCTGCTGGACGGATTGGCATCCTCCCTGAGACCTGTACTATATTTGGCTCCAGGCCAGTGGGTCTTAACCTTCTTTGGATCTAGGTCTCTTTAAGAATCTGAAGAAAGCTATGGACTCACAGGAAAGAAAGGAAAAAAGAAAGATATGCATATCTACATTGATATTTGAATAGAATAGAGTTTCTAGGATTCAAGGACAGACTCTAAACTCTATCCATCAGCCTCCCATGTGAAGATACAACTTCAGAAGCAGACGGACCTAAGTGCCCATTCAGGGCTCAAATACCCACTTGTTGGCTGTGAGGCAGAAGATAAATTAAGAGGCTATCCAACCTGTTTCTTGCCAAGAATGCATTTCCCCCCCACTCCCGATCCATGTTTAGAAATATTTTCTCTGCCAAACTGGTTTCATTGAGTATGGAATCATTTGTGTATACTCTAATTTTTAATTAAACCAAACAGAATAGGCAAGACCTAGCTGGGTCCACATAATCTGGGTTAAAAATTCAACTGGACATTGTTAGCCAGGGAAGCTGTTTTGTGGACAAATGTGTGATTTCGGCTGGCCTTTGGCATATGAGCACTCAAGATATGAATGTTTAAATTTCCACTGACTCGCACTCTAAAGTTTATAAACTTAAAGTACTTCAGTGATGTCTCTGGAGCTCATGCTGCCTCACAAATTACAAATTACATGGAATTTGAGTTACCTTTAAATGGAGGTAAACACAGAAATTCCACTTTCAAACATAGCTTTGCAAGCATTTCCCTCACACTCAAACTCTCTAAGGTCAATTCAGACATAACTAGCCACAAGGTCACCCTGAAACCCATCCTGATCCTTCCTCTTAAGCTTGTGTCTCACACTGTTGGGGCAGAACGTCAGTTGAGCACCACTGTGTACTTGGCAAGGCTAGTGCCAGCCATGTAAAAATGGGAGAAGATATTGTTCTCCCTCTTCATTCACTGAAGAAATAGTAGTTAAATGTCGGTGGTGTGCTAGGCGGCTCTGTTATTATACATAACAGAAACAGAAGATGACTGCGGATTGTGATGTGCCTCACGAAGGATTGTCATAACCAAGCGTCTCAGCATCACAAATGGATGGCTTAGTCCCTCTCGGCCAAAATCAAAGTGTCACTAGGGCCGATTCATTTCCAGGGGCTCAGAAGGGATCTCCCTCGCCTCTCCTAACTGCCAGTGATTGCTGGTGATCCTTGCCTTCCTTGGATTGTAGCCACGTGAGGTGACTCTCTCTGCTGTGTGCTCACGTGACTGTCTTTCCATTGTGTCTTGTGCCTCCTTTTCTTCGTGTGTTTGCTTGTGGTGCTTGGGACGGAACCTCTGGGTCTTGCAGGTGCTAGGCAGGGTTTCTACCACTGAGCTACCCCCCCAGCCTCCTTCTCCCCTTCTTATAAAGACACACATCGTGTTGGCTTAGCATTTGCCTTATTTTAGTATAATCTAAACTAAATCTGCATCAACCTTATGTATTTCCAAATGAGGTCACAGTATGAGGTTCTGGGAGGAAAATGAATCTGAGGGCCAGGGATTTAGCTCAGGGGTGCTGTCGCCTGCCTCCCTAGGGCAGGGTCATGAGTTCGATCCCCCATGCCAAAAAAAGAAAGAAATTGAATTTGAGAAAACACTATTCAACATGGTATCCATGCTTCAAGTCAGCAAAACTTTAAGTTGGCTGAGGGTCTGTCTTCTCCCTTTTCAAGAATGCTTTGATTTGGTTGGACTCTCCCACCCCTGTTGTGCCATACATTCAATATCTGCCCTTCTATCTATCCATCTATCTGTCTATCCATCTATAATTTATGTATATGTTATACACTTGGAGCACACGATCTAGTAGCTTAATCACATGGAACAATCAGGGCTGCCCCAGTGAGATACCACTACGGCCCTACCAGATTGACAAAAATATTAAAGTGTAATGAGCTGGGCAGGGTGGCACACACCTGTAATTTTAGCGCTCAGGAGGCTGAGACAGGAGGATCACCCCAAATCCGAGGCCAGCCTGGGCTACATAGTGAGACCCTGTCTCAAGCAACAGCAACAACAAGTGTAGTGAAAAACCAACTGTGGTGAGGGTGTAGAGTGATAGGAGCTGTCGTGTGTTTATGGTGACCATGGAAACGGGAATATTACTTTGGCATGAAACTTGGCAGGACAGAGAAAAGCTGAAGATCGCATTCCCTGTTGCCTTCCTTATTCATATATCCAATAAAGACACAGTGTATGCTACCGTGTATCGGGACATGTGTATACGAATAAGAAACTGATTGGCAGTAGTCTCAAACTGGAAACACCCCAAATATCCATAATAGAATAAATAAGCTACAGATTGAATATAATGAATATTATACAGCAATAAACCAGAACATATAATACAATCTTAAAGCATAGTAATGAGCAAAAGAAGCCAAATACCACAGAATGTAGACATTTGATGCCGTTTATATAAAGTTCAAACCAAACAAAATTAAATCCTGTGGTGTAAGGATGTGTGACCAGGAAATAAAATTTATTTATTTATATCAATGTATTTAAATTCATTTATGTTCGTGGATTTATTTATTTATTTATGTTCTTGTAATGCTGGGGATTGAACTTTAGGGCTTTGCACGTGCTAAGCAGGCACGTGTAAACTCAGTGGTAGCACTGAAATATATTCCCAGACCCAGGTAATAACTTGTAATGAATGTCAATAAAATGAGTGACATAACAAAACAAAACAAAGCAAAACAAAAAACCCCAAAACACAACCCCAAATAAATAAATAAAAAGGGCCTGGGATTTAGCTCAGTGGTGCGGCTGACTGCCTTGCAAGCCCAAGGTCCTGAGTTCAATCTCTGGTACCAAACCAAACCAAACACACTAAAATGAGCGACATTAAAGTCATTATCTTCAGGGAGCCTCAGATGTGATCTGCCAAAGGACACAGGGGAGGAGCTTCCGGGGTGTTATAATGTGCTTTTGCAACAATGTGTTGTGTTTGTGTTTTTGGCACTTTTCTGCCTGCTTGTTATATCACACACACACACACACACACACACACACACACACACACACACACACATCCAGGTGGGCATCTGGATGTTGGAGCCAAAGGAAGTAGCTACATTGTAACCATTTGACTCTGGATACCCTCCTGAAGGGACAAAATGACTTAGGATCCCTACTGAAACAAAAAGTGTGAATTCCTCCCTAGGAAATAAATTAGTTTTTAATTGAATGGAAACTATGAAAAAATTGCTGGCATCTAAAAGACCTTTATTTATGCAGGTGCTGTGCTATAAAACAGTCTAATCTGCCTTGTTCATGAAGCTGACTTTACAGCCCAGTAAACTAAAGAAAAGCCTTATGTTTAGCTGATGAACAAGTTGAGGCTAACATCTAGTCTACTTATGTGAAGGTTTTTTCTTTTTTATTTTCCTCAATCTAGTGTGAAAAAAGATGCTGGCTCCCTTGCTGTGAAATGGTTTTATTGAGAGTCTGTCTTTATCCACGTGAAATGCAAACTTCTATCTTAGTGAAAGTTGTGCCAGACAATGGAAAGTGGCACTAATGATAATAGCCATGACTCACACAGTGTTCCAACTAAGATCCAAGCACTATTTTAGGCAGTTTACAGCTATTAAAACATTTTGATAAGTTACTCTTGTGTTTGGAGAAGCCTCTCATCTTTTGAAAAGAATTTCCTTATTTTGCAACTCAAGATATTATAGCCTCCTATTGCATCTTTCCTGTCCCAGCCCTGAAGTCTTTGTCATTTTCCCAAGGAGTCCTAGTCTGTTTCATAGAGAGTGATGTTTAGAAACCAAAATCTAGGCTTGCCTATCACTACTATGTTCTACTGTCTTTAGGCCATTTACACAATCAAGACATATGTGCACACACTTACACATATATACATGGACACATATATGTATCTGTATCTTTTTTTTTTCTTGAGACAGGGCTTCCCTGTGTAATCTACATTGGCCTTGAATTTGCTCTGTGGCTTAGGCTAGGATGAAATTTGAAATTCTCCTGCCTCATCTTCCGAGGTGCCGAGATTAGAGGCATGTGCTGCTAACTTGATTTCTATTTTTATATTGATCTCTATTGTAGCAAATACTCTGAAGTCATACTGACAATTTCAATCCCAGTTCAGCAACACTGCATTCATTCAAGCTTTCCTCCTTTCCATGCTGGTAATTCCAGCACTGAGAAACCTATTTTTTTTTCAGCTTTAATTGAGTTTATTGGTACATCTTAGGGATACAGTACAGTTACATTCATTGTTGGGATGTTGTACCTCTACATGACAAGTCTTGGTTCTCATTTTTTCCCCTTGTCCCTGCCCTCCCTTCACCCCCTTCTCCCCTCCCCATCTACAACCACTTTATTTCCATCTTTTCATTATCTCACATTTTTTTTCTTTTCCCTTATTACCCTTCCCCTACCCATCCCACCTTCCCTACACCTTTAGCTCTTTTCTTCCCATTTCTAAATGTCAGTTATCTTATTAGGATCTTATGTATTATTGCAGATTATTCACACCAGAGAAACTATTCGGTATTTATACATGTGTGCCTTATTTATTTCACTTAGGAGTATATCTTCAATATGTATTCATTTTCCTATGAATGAATCTACTTTCTCTTTCTTTATGGCTGAGTAATATTCCATTTTATAGAAAAACCACATCTTCTTTATCCAGTTTCCAACAGATGGGCAAATGGGCTGTTTCCAAGTTTTAGCTATTACAAACTGTGCCGCTATAAACATGGGTGCTCATACTTCTCTGTGATATGATTCTTTTAGTTCTTTTGGAAATATACCCAGCAGAGGGATGGCTGGGTCAAATGGAACCTCCAGTCCAAGCTCTTTGAGATATCTCCATATTGAGAGAAACGTATTTTTAATCACTTTAAATGTAACTGATTTAAAATGAATACATTGCTTGTTTAAAAAAATACCTTCCCACTTGTATGGATTTTTGTTCTCTAAGAACTCTAAAAACTTAAGAGATTTCATTCATTTTCTCCATCCAATCAAAAAACATTAATCAAGCAAACACTCTGGTCAAATAATGTTCTAGGGCTGGGGATTCAGCAGTGAACAAACACTGCAGTAGGAGGGAAGCGGTGAGAAGGGAAGAAAAGACACAAAGCTGGAGAGTGGCAAAGCCGGGCTCTGAACCCAGACAGCCCGGCTCCAGGACTCATGCCATAAACCATCTGCCTCCTACAAAAGTCTACAACTCTCTTGAATCCAATAAAAATGCCTCTGTCCTGCATCTACACAGTGCAGAGCTTTGCGCATCTCCCATGCTGCCTAACTGCTCTGAGACTCAGTTTCCCCAGCTGTAAAAACGGAGACGCAGATGTTAACCTGCTGTGAGGCTGAGTGACACTGAGTGAGATGCCTGATGCTACTGGGCCCACATCATAGGTATTGAATGGAGTTAATTTTTCTTTTCTGGGGATCAAACTCAGGACCTTGTGAGGCAGGAGCGGTGCCACTGAGCAAAATCCCCCGCTCTTTCCTTTTCTTTTTCCACACAAATGCTGCACTATGGAGTTTCCCCAGAACAAGATTTCTTTTGTAAATTAATTGAATCACTCACTCGTCCAGTCATTTTTATATCCATCCAGTTCAGTTCATCAGGGAAGACCATACTGACCGAGGTCTTGGCGCTTGAACTGGGATCGCGCAGAGGTGCACAGATGAAGAAAGGGCAGCTGAGGTGTTTATGTTTTTTGTGTTTTTGTTTTTTTCGCTTTTTGGTACAGGCGATCAAACTTGGGTCCTTGCGCTTTCAAGGCCAGGCGGCGAAACCACTGAGCTAAATCCCTAGCCCAGGCAGCTCAGGTTCCTAACGAACTTCTAGATCTATTGCTAAATAACATGTTTATTTTACACATTTAACAATGTGTTTTCAGTACACAAGGTAGCAAGCACTGGGAGTGGGTAAGCTTTTGAGACAAGGAGGTGGGGACATCTCCAAAAATCTGCTAAGCAGGCTTCCTAAGTGAGTACACCATTGGGGCTTAGATATATTCTGTACACTAATTGGAATCATCAACAGCTTATCAGAGGTCTAAAATGATCAAATTTATATTTGTTGGTAGGGTAAAGGGTGGGGAAGAAATCAGTGATGCTAGCAAGGAGACCATATATGTGAATAGATTTGAGGTAGACCTCTTTGATTGGGGGAGATAGAATTTGGCAATGGTTGCCAATTACTTAGGAAGAACATATATATAAAAAGTGCATTTCTGGAACCCTTAGAGCCAACATTGTTTAAACAGCTGAGAGGGAAACATTAAAAAGCATCCCGTGAGGAAATCAAGAGAAGAATCAGAAGAGAATTAGGAAAACATGATGTCACAGGAGTAAGATGAACAGAGAACAGAATAAGAAAGATAAGGAGAGTGGGACTATTGGGTAGAATGTTGTATAAAGACCACAAAAGCGTCCGCTTGATTTGGCAGTGTGTGACTTCGGCCAGAGCAGTTTCTGTCAGTGTTGGGGGCGGGAACTCCGCTGTAATAAATGAGTGGATGAATGAATAAGCAGAAATAGTGAAGGGACTGCACAAATCCAGGGCTGTGGGGCGGGGGACTTAGCTCAGTGGTTCCACCCCCTGCCTCACAAGGGCAAGGTCCCGAGTTCGAGTTCCATACCCGGTACAAAAAAAATATATATATATCGAAAGCTGTGCCCTCCCTTCCCCTGGAGTTGGGGCAGAGGAACGGCCTTCTGGACCGGGATCTAGATACTGCCTAGAAACTGCCAGCCTCACCAGCCTTAAACGTAGCTCCAAGGTCAAGGTCACCTCCGGACTCTAGGCAACCTGTTACCTTGACTACCAACAGAAAAAAAAAAAACAAAACAAAAACAAAACCGGAAAGGACGGAAGCCATCCGGTCATCTCGCGATATCTGGAGTGCGAGCGCCAGTCTTCTGGGCCTGCCGCCTTGGCCGGCTCTCGCGAGACTTGCCGGGACTAGGAGTGCGGGAGCCGGCCGTGAGGAAAAGTGGAGCCGCGGGTGGGGAACATGTCGGAGTCTGACCTCGGCAGGAAGTGGGACCGGTGTTTGGCAGATGCAGTCGTGAAGATAGGTAAGGGCTTCTCGTTCCTGGCAAGCCCGGCCCGTAGCCGAGCAGCCCGGAGGGCGGACGGGCGCGCGGCCTGCTCCAGCCCGGGCGCTCAGGGCGAGCTGGGGCCGAGCGCGGACTGGAGGTCCCGGGGGTAACGAGGGGCCCAGGCCGCGCAGCTGCCGGGGCGGGAGGCTGGAGTTGCAGCCTTGGGCATTGCCGTCGGGGTGGCAGGTGGCAGGAAAATCGCGGAGCGCCTGGAGGGGAAAACCGCCGGACGAGACCTCGTGTGCGTTGGGCTTGGAATTCTTGTTGCCCCTTCCCCCGGCTCTGAGCCCGGAGCCTGCTCGGGAGGCCACACTGCCTCCCAGCTGAAGCGAAAGTGCCTTCTGAAGAAGGTCATCCGGAGTGTGTTATAGGCACTGTCAGGCCCTGATGCGAATCGCTGTCATTCCCGATCTGTCACCGCATTTATGGGAATCAGAGCAGTCTGGGACCCGAAACTGGAGACAGCAATGATGATCCGGAATGAGAGTTGCCCTGGAGAGTGAGAGCTTCGTCACTTTTCAGTCCTTGGTGTAACTCCGGGTTGTCTTGCCATGTACTCAGTGACAGCGCAAATTATGAAGTTGTCATAGTGTGTGTGTCTGTGTGTGTCTTACTCAGCGTGTGCTTAGATGCCTCCCCTGGATCAGGTGCAGCAATTTAATACATTACCATAAATAAGCTGTTGCGGATATGAAGTGGTCAGTGAGGTGTAGGAATTTGCCCAGAATCACAGCATTTAACCTGGCTTTTCTGGTTCTGGTACCTTTGACTCCCACACTCACTCTTCCACACTACTTTTTATTATCCATAGTGGAAATCTTAGGGTATTTAAGAGAACCTAGGATTGTGTCTTTGAATGAAAATGCTGGGAAGAAAGTAATATAGTAAAGCTCCGTGAAAGCAGGGATGTTTTCTGGTGTATTCTCTGCTGACTCCCCAACTCCTAGAAGAATGTACAAATTGTTGATGAGTTAATAAATGAAATAATTTATCACACTTACTGTTTCACTCCCAAATTCAGCACTTAGCAGCTCTGTAATTTAGGACACGTTAACCTCTCTGTGCTTGTTTCCACGTGTATGAATTAGTAATAATAATCACTACTATCTCATAGAGTTGTTGGGAGGATTAAATGAGTTTGTTTATAAAGGTTTGAGTGAGGCTCACTAGGTAGAAATTGGTCGTTCTGGGAGTGACCCCAAAATACAATTTTGTGTTAAAACTTTGCATTTGAACGAGAAGTAAATACTAGTTACTCAATAGTGTGATAGAGATGTTTAGAATTGGCTTTCTCATAGACAGCCGAGTTTGAGTTACCCACGCTCCATCCTCACCCTCACCAATATTGTAGCTTTGGGTAAGGTCTCTTCCACAGCTATGAAATGAGCATAAAGATTTACTTAACAAATTAAAGACACTAAAGGACGTTTTGAAAAATACATAAGATACCATGATACCTGGCATGTGTTATGTATTCAAGAAATGTAGTAATATTATTTACATTAACATGGTGCCATTGGTGACCACCTGGGGCAGTGAGGTGGAACCCTGTGATTCTGAGTGGGACGCGCTGCTGCGGGTGCGTGGGGCATGCGCTTGTGGAATGATAAAACGAGGCATGGTAAGATGTTACTACAGAGCAAAGTAAAAATAAGAGATTCAGGCTTTCTGTTGTAGAGCTTTTGTATATCAAGCAAATGCAGCCGGGATTTAGTTCAGTGGTACTGTCGCCTGCCTCCCAAGTGCAAGGTCCTGAGTTTGATTCCCCCATAGCAAAAAAAAAAAAAAAAAAAAAAAAAAAAAAAAAAAAAGAGCTCAGTGCAGCCAATAAGATATTGCAAGGGAAGTGGGCCTTCAGCTGGTCTTTGTAGAAAGGCATGGACTTGGATATTCATATTCAGGGAGAATGGAAGAGCCTAAGCAGAAGTCATGGTGAACCTTTCCGGAGGAGGAAACTGAAGCATGGAAAGGTTAAGTATCCAGAAGTAGGGGACCTGGGGCTGGACTACAGGCATTCTAATTTCAGGGGCATAATTCACTAAAGAAAAGAGCGGATTAGGCGAAGTTGGAAGCGTGAAGGGTCTTAGATTCCATTTTTCTTAAAATAATTAAGAGCTGCTTTTGACTTTGTCACACGTATCTGCATATTCAGCATCTCTACATTAAAATCTGTTGCTTCCTCTACAGGTAAGCTGGTGGGGAATCACGGGGTGTTTTAAGAAACAGATATTTATTCCACTGTGGGCCACCCAGTGAGGAAATAGAGAGGCATAAGTCATTTCACTACTCTCAACGGGGAATTGATATACTGTAAATGGAATTTTGGTATGATCATTCTGGCAGTGTTCTGGCAGAGTGGATTTGGAGTAGAGGAAGCAGGCAGTACTGTGTATATGATTGATAAAAGATCGAACTCAGACTGGAAAGGAAAGGGGTGCATTTGAGAAACTTCAGAGTTTTTCCCATTTATCAAATGGAGATAGTAGTATCTCATGTAGGCCAGCCAGTGCCACGTATGTAGCAGGGACTCAGTAAAAGTACTTGCTCTCTCTCTCTGGTTAATTCTTCATTTCTTGCAGAGATGACTTCAAGGTCAGGTAAGTACTAATGTCATTGATCGTAGTTTGGAAGTTAATGAAAAGGGATATGAACAAAATCCATCGTACCATATGAGACAGGACAATCAGGACAAAGAACCAGAAACTGATTACATGAGCTGGCAGGAGATCAGAAGAATGTAGTGAGAAAAAAAGTCATGATTTGGTTAGTTTTCTTCTTAGTTGAATGAGAGTGATCAAGGAAAACTTCAGAAGGTTTAAAATTTGAGGACAAAACGAGTTCAGATTTGAGTGAATTTTCCCTTTAAGATTGACCTTAGAGAAAGGACAGAAGAGTAAGAGAGAGAAGGCCTGGAAAACTTTGTTTGACCTTTTATGACCATGATGGTGAACGCTTTTTCTATTAAGTGTGGCTTCCTGTTCCAATGTAGCTAGTGAAGTTCTAGAACTCCCTAGGCCTTTTTTGGCCCTGTGCTTTTCTGTTACTTCAGAATGGAGATGGTATCTCAGGGAATGGAGGTTTGATGGAAGATGTAGGCAAAGAAAAAGGCTTTCAGCACCATTTTGACAGTTTCTTATACTGACTTTGCAGAAACTATAGGGACAGGAACTTTTGTGAGCTCTTCCCTGTTTGCTTGTCTTACACAAAGTGTTTTCATTCTTTCTCCCTGGGTTTGCTAAGAGGTGACTATTTTGTGTGTGAGGCTGGACATCAAACCCAGGGCCCAGTGCTAGGCAAGTGTTCTACTACTGAGCCCAAAACGTGGAGGTTTTAATTTAATTTAATTTTTTTTTTTTTTTTTGGTGGTACCAGGGATCAAACTCGGGTCCTTGCGCTTGTGAGGCAGGCCACAGAACCACTGAGCTAAATCCCTGGCCCTAATTTTTTTTTTTTTTTTGAGAGAGAGCGGGTCTTGCTATGTAGTTCAGGCCGGCCTTGAACTAACCATGCAGCCTAGACTGGCAGTCCTCCCTCAGCCTCCACACTCAGCTAAAGGCATATCTTTAGTATAGGTACTGAACTGCTTTGTTGGGTTGCTTTCTCAGGTACGTACTTTAGGTAGTGGAGTGGTTCTTTTTAAAAGTGTTCCTCAAAGATCTTTGAATAATACCTGAATGGAAAGTTCTCATATCCTGCAGGGAGAGATGTATCTGTAACGATACCCTTCCCTCTATTATTATCATAATAAAATAGTACAGAATATTTTCCCCTGTTAATTTTGGTGTTGAAATACCTACTTATTTTGTATTTTGTGTGTAAAAGGATAGGTGATTTCTAATAACTGATAAATTAAGACCATAGATTAAAAAAAAACAAACAAACATTCCTCCTTCTCTGTTTCAGCCCTTGTTCCTTTCTTTTCCTCTCTTCCCCCAACTTTTTTTTCCCCTAGTGGTGCTGGGGGTGGAACCCAGGATCTCCATCCAGCTCTGCCACTGAGCTGCACTCCATGCTTCCACGTCACATTTTTATCCCTCTCTGACCTGTGTCTTATTCCTGCCATTGCTCCTCACGTGCGTTGCATGGTTCATCCATAAAGTTTGAGTTTTTTTTTTTAATAACCTGTTCACTTTTAAGGAGTTCCTATCCTAAGTGTGCTTTTTAGTCTCTGTCACATTCATTTTTCTTAGTAGCATATATCACCTTCTGAAATATGCAGTTTCTGTCTGATTGTTTCACCTCATTCGAATGCAGACTTCATTAAGAACTAGACTGTTTTAAGCCGGGTGTGGTAGCGTACGCCTGTAATCCCAGCACTCGGGAGGCTGAGGCAGGAGGATCACTGAGTTTGAGACCAGCCTGGGCTACATAGTGAGTTCCAGGTCAGTCTCAACTACATAGTGAGACCCTGTCTCAAAAAACCAAAAAAAAAAAAAAAAAAAAAAAAAAAAAAAAGAAAAGAAAAGAACTAGACTGCTTTGTTCACTGAGCCCCTCATCCTCCAGGGTAGGGGAGGCATCCCATACTGATTGTCAAGTGAATAACATGTATTGCTGAGGATTTGTTTTCTGCAATATTTGTTACTCAGATGCTTATTAATTGAATGAATTATCATTTAAATTAAAAAGTCCAAGAATATTTTACATTAATTTCTGCCACTTTGCGTTTGATCATGTGTCCTGGAACTGTTGGAAATTTTACCAATTTTTTATTTCATTGGGGGATATAAATTAATGTCAGTAGAACTTAATAATAAAGTATTGGAAATATTTGGGAGTAGTCAACCAAGAAACATAAACCAGAGATCACTTTGTATTTAAACAAATATGTAAAGGGTGATGTTGGTTTGAACAGTAGTGCCAAAGCTTTACTGCAGGAAATTAAAAGGAGTGAAGAATGTTACATTTTATGAATGGTATGTTCCATTAGTTCTATGTGAATGCGTCATTAATGGTTTTTGCTAATTTTATAGATTTATTTTTAAAGTTTTTTCAGATTTATGGAATACTCTGGTTTTCTTTCTCCACTCAGTTCAAGGGCTGTGCCATTCATTTTCCTGAGAAATTCGTCTTATGTGTACTCACAAGTGTGGGTAAGGCACACATTTCTTGTTACTGAGCATAAAAAGCATAGTATCTTGTGACTGTAGACAGCCTGATAGTGCTAGCCTCTACAGAGTTGATGTCCTTAGTTTGGTCTTATTGCTATGGATTGGAAGGCAGGTTATGTTTGGTTTCTACATCCCAGGGAAGGTAAGATTTTAGATTAAAAAATTGCAGAGCTTTGAGATTTCCAGAGTTTGTTTCCTTGTGGTTTAAGAGTTCTTGTGCTTGAAACTGTGGGTCAAGCAAAAACTGTCCTTGCCCTCAGAGGCTTGCTACAACTCAGTGTTGGAAGCAGGAGGGTGTGCCAGTGGGCTGTGGACCTCACGACCAAGTTGTTGGTTTTGTGGTGGCAAGCAGAGCCTCAAGCTGCAGTTTTATGGGAGGATGCCCTAAGCAAGACCTGATTCTAGCATTTCCTGATTAATTTTCAGATCCTAGGAATCCATAATGTTACTTGAAAGCTTTAAAATGGGCTGTACCTCTTTTCCCTCCCTTTTGCTCCATGGTGAGACCAGAGTGAGAAGTAGCTAGCCTTATTAATCTGTATATTGGCTAGGAATTCTGGTTTGTTCTAAAAGAAGGGGAGAGATGTTATGGTAGGGAGAGGATTGCCCCATGCTGTAATGCTTTTTTGGGGGGACCAGGGATGCTTGATATTTTTGAAAAAGGTTCTCCTTCAAGTATATCAAACCAGGTGTATGGAAAAATGCAAGGTGTGGATGCTAACAAGCTGTTCAGTTCTGTGGACTGTGGTAGCATAGGCAGGCATTTTGTTTTTCCTTTTCCTGTTTTGTTTTTTTAATTGCAAATCAGTTTATGAATAAGTACCCTCCCTGTGCCTTGGTTTCCTTGTCTATATAAAGTGATAGTATCCTCAGAGAGACATTACAAGTGAGGGTAAAATGACATAATTTCTATAGAACAGTTAGAATGTTGCCTGTACTTGATAAAAATTAGACATGTAAGTGAAGGGTAGAGGTCATAAGGTAAAATAATTAGCACTTATGAGCTTGACTATCACAGGTGGTATAAAACTGATAATCACTATTCAGTTTACATGTGTGATTTTTTAAAAATACACTTTATTTTAACTTTATCCTTTTCCCCCTCAGGCCCCCTTTCCTCCCTATGTTCAAAAGCTTTCTTTCCATTTTCCACTTTTTCCTTCTATTTTCACTTTTTTCCTTCTCCCTTCCTTCCTTTCTTCCTCCCTCTTCCCTTGTTCTTCCCATTTGAACATTTTCTTCCCATTTCCAATATCTGGTATACATTTTAGTCCTTATTTCCACTTTCAGTTTCTCACAGAGAAACAATGTGGTATTTAAACATGTGTGTCAGATTTATTTCACTTAAGAGTATGGTCTCAAGGTCCATCCATTTAGCTATAACTGTCTCAAGCTCATCCTTCTTTATGGCAGAGTAGTACTCTGTTGTATAGTAAAACCACATTTTCATCCACTCCTCGGTTGATGGGCATTTGGGCTGTTTCCAAGATTCAGCTATTATATTCTGCTGCTATAAACATGGGTGTGCATCTATTATTGTGGTATGATGCTTTAAGTTCCTTTGAGAAGTTACCAAGGAATAGCTGGGTCAAATGGAATCTCTAGTTTTAGTTTTTTGAGAAATTTCTACACTGATTTCCACAGTGGTTGCATTAGTTTACACTCTCACCAACTGTAGGGGAGGGTTTCTTTTTCCCCATAGCCCCTCTAGCATTTGTTATTGGTTGATTTCTTAATAGCTGCCATTCTTTGGCCAAAAACTGAAAACCTTCATGTTAAAATCAGGAACAAGACAAGGATGCCCACTATCACCACTTCTCTTCAATATAGTTCTGGAAACATTAGCCACAGCAATTAGACAAGAGAAAGAAATTCAAGCAATAAAGATAGGAAAGGAAGAAGTTAAACTATCATTATTTGCTGATGATATGATACTCTACATTGAAGATCCAAAAAACTCCACCAAAAAACTTCTAGACTTAATTGACAGATTCAGTAAAGTATCTGGATACAAGGTGAATACCCAAAAATCAATAGCCTTTCTATACACAAATAACAGACAGACAGAAAGAGAAATAAGGGAAAAAATTCCTTTTACAATAGCATCCAAAAAAATGAAGTATCTAGGAATCAATCTAACAAAAGAAACAAAAGATCTCTACACTGAAAACTACAGCACTCTGAAAAAAGAAATCGAAGAGGATATAAAAAAATGGAAAGATATCCCCTGCTCCTGGGTAGGAAGAATCAACATAGTGAAAATGGCCATACTACCAAAACTGCTATATACATTCAATGCAATGCCAATTGAAATTCCAACGCTATATTTCACACAACTAGAAAAAAGAATTCAAAAATTCATTTGGAACCACAAGAGACCTAGAATAGCAAAAGCCATTATAGGCAACAGTCACATGGCCCCAGGTGTAACAATTCCCAATTTGAAACTATACTACAAAGCCACTGTGATAAAAACAGCATGGTACTGGCAAAGAAATAGGCCTGAGGATCAATGGAACAGACTGGAAGACACAAAAACAAATCCAGATGTACTCAGCTACCTCATCTTCGACAAAGGAGCTCACCATCCTCAGTGGAGGAAAGATAGCCTCTTTAATAAATGGTGTTGGAAAAACTGGATATCACCCTGCCACAGATTAAAATTAGACCCTTATCTTTCGCCATGCACTAAATTAAAATCCAAATGGATTAAAGATCTAAATATTAAAACAGAAACATTAAACTTGCTGGAAAGTAAGTTAGGCAGAACTCTGGAAGACATTGGTATAGGAAAAGACTTTATGAACAAATCCTCAGTAGCACGGGAACTAGCAGAAAGAATCAACAACTGGGATCTCATCTTACTAAAAAGCTTCTGTACTTCAAAAGAAACCATTAGCAGAACTAAGAGACAATCTACAATGTGGGAAAAAATTTTTACCAGCTGTACCTCAGACAAAGGACTATTATCAAGGATATATAAAGAACTCAAAACAATCAGTCCCCCCATATATAAAGACCCGATCCAAAAATGGGCATCCAAAATGAACAGACATTTCTCATACAAAGAAGTGAAAGCAGCAAGAAAATATATGAAAAAATGTTCCACATCACTGGTCATTCGAGAGATGCAGATGAAAACAACACTGAGATTCCACCTCACCCCACAAAGAATGGCTGCTATCAAGAAATCACACAATAACAAATGTTGGCGGGGTTGTGGGGAGAAAGGAACCTTCCTCCATTGTTGGTGGGAGTGCAGACTAGTGCAACCACTATGGAAATCAATATGGAGATACCTCAAAGAGCTTGGACTGGAGGTGCCATTTGACCCAGCCATCCCTCTGTTGGGTATCTTTCCAAGAGAACTAAAAGAATCATATCACAGAGAAGTATGTGCACCCATGTTTATAGCGGCACAGTTTGTAATAGCTAAATCTTGGAAACAACCTATTTGCCCATCCGTTGGAAACTGGATAAAGAAGTTGTGGTTTTTCTATAAAATGGAATATTACTCAGCCATAAAGAGCGAGAGAATAGATTCATTCATAGGAAAATGGATACATATTGAAGATATACTCCTAAGTGAAATAAATAAGTCCCACATGTGTAAATACCGAATAGTTTCCCTGGTGTGAATAGTCTGCAACAATGCATAAGATTCTAATAAGATTACTGACATTTAGAAATGGGAGGAAAGGAGCTAAAGGTGTAGGGAAGGAGTGATACGTAGGGGAAGAACAAAAAGGGAAAAGAAAAAAATGTGAGAGAATGAAAAGATGAAAATAAAGTGTTTGTAGATGGGGAGGGGAGGAGGGGATGAAGGGAGGGCAGAGGTAAGGGGAAAAAAATGAGAATCAAGACTTGCCATGTAAAGGTACATGATCCCAACGATGAATGTAACTGTACTGTATCCCTAAATGTACCAATAAACTCAATAAAAAAAAAATAGCTGCCATTCTTTCTAGAGTGAGATGGAATCTCAGCATTGTTTTAATTTGTATTTCATGAATTACCAGTGATGTTGAACATTGTTTCATATATTTATTTGCTGTTTCTAATTCTTTGAGAAGTGTCTTTTCATTTCAGATGCCTATTTTTGAAGTGGGTCTTTAAATTTTGAGGGTTTGATTTTTTTGAGTTCTTTATATATTCTTGATAATAGTCCTTTGTGTGATGAATAGCTGATAAAAAAATTTTTCCCATGCAAGGGTTGTGTCTTCACTCTGTTGGTAGTTTCTATTGCTGTGCAAAAGCTTTTTAATGCGATGAGGTCCCAGTTGATTCTTTGTAGTATTCCTCGTGTAGCCTGGGCTTTGTTCATGAAGCCTTTGCCTACCCTATGTCCTCAAGCATTCTACCTATTCTCTCTTCCAGCAAATTTAGTGTTTCTCTTTTAATATTTAGATCTTTGATCCGTTTTGATTTTAGGTTAGTGTGTGGTGAAAGATATGGGTCTAATTTCAATCTTTGACATGTGGAAAGCCAGTTTTTCCAGCACTGTTTATTTGTTTATTTATTAAATATGTAGAGTTGTATTAATTTACCCTCTAAAACTTACTTATCTCAATGTTCCATATTGTATCATAAAAATGCTGAAAAGCCACATAGATTTAATTTATTTAGTATTAGTTTCCTAAAGTTGCAAGCTACTCCTATCTGAGAAACATTGTTTCATAGCTTAAAAACTCCAAGACTGTTGTCTTCAGTATCAGACACAAATAAAAGATGTGCCACACCTTTGGATGATCAGGACAGTGTGACCACACTTGGCATTCTTTTTCCAACTTCCCAAAAAGAGCTCACCAGTTAGGCCTGTTCCCATGCCAAGCAGAGGAAGACAAAGGAATTCTGCTGTTAGGAAGCTGTCCAGCACCATTTATTAAAGAGGCTATCTTTCTTCCGGTGAAGGTGTTTGGCTCCTTTTTCAAAGATAAGCTGGCTGAGTATGTCTGGAATTGTTTCTGCATCTTCTAGTCTATTCCATTGATCCTCAGGTCTGTTGTTTTGCTAGTACCATGTTGTTTTTATCACAGTAGCTTTGTAGTATAATTTAAAGTCAGGGATAGTGATATTCCTGGCCTTGCCTTTGTTGCCCAGAATTGCCTTTGCTATTCTAGGTCTCTTCTGGTTCCAGAAGAATTTTAGGATTTTTTTTTTTTTGTAATTCCATGAGCTATGGCGTTGGAATTTTGATTGTGATTGCATTGAATTTGTATAACAATTTTGGGGAGTGTGGCCATTTTCATTATATTGGTTCTTCCTATCCAAGAACAAGGGATATCTTTCCATTTTCTGATACTCTCTTCAGTCTTCTTTTTCAGAGTGTATAGTTTTCATTGTAGAGGTTTTTTACTTCCTTCGTTAGATTGATCACTAGGTGTTTCATTTTTTTTGGATGCTATTGTGAAAGGGATTGTTTCTCTAATTTCTCTCTCCATGAGTCTGTTGTTTGTGTGCAGGCTATTGATTTTTGAGGGTTGACTTTGTATCCAGCTATATCACTGATTTTGGTTATCAAATCTAGAAGTTTTTTGGCAGAGTTTTGGGGATCTTCTATGTAGAGTATCATCCACAAATAATAATAATTTAACTTATTTTTTTTCTATCCTTATTCCTTTTCTTTCTCTTGTCTAATTGCTGTGGCTAGTGTTTCCAAAACTATATTGAACAGGAGTGGTGACAGTGGGCATCCTTGTCTTGTTCCTCATTTTAGAGTGAAAATTTTCAGTTTTTGTCCATTTAGTATGATGTTGGCTATTGATTTGTCATAGATAACTTTTATCAGATTGAGATAAAGGCCATGTATACCAATTTTCTGTAGGGTTTTTATCACAAATGGGTGTTAGACCTTGTCAGATGCATCTGGATCATATAGTTTTGTCCTTGGCTCTTTTAATATAGTGTATTATTAATTTGTGTATGTTGAACCATCCCTGCATCCCTGGGATGACTCCTACTTGGTCACTGTATATAACCTTCTTGATGATTTACTGCATTCTGTTTGCCAGTATCTTATTGAGGATTTTTGAATCTATGTTCATTAGGGAGATTGGCCTGTAAGTCTCCTTTTTGGTTGGATCCTTCTCTGGATTTGGAATCAGGGTAGTGCTTCCTTCCAGGAGTGAATTTGGGAGTATTGCTGCCCTTTCCATTTCATTTAAGAGTTTGAGAAGTAGCAACAGTAGGTTTCTCTAAATTCCTTTAGAATTCAGCAGTGAATTGATCAGGGCCAGGGCTTTTCTTTGTTGATAGATTTTTAATTACATATTCAATTTCATTGGCTAATACTGGTTTATTTAGAATTTATGTCTTCTTGATTCAGTTTTGGTAACTCATGTGTATCTAGGAATCTGTCCATTTTTTCTGTATTTCCCATCTTTATACATATGTCTCAAAACAGTTTAACACCAGCCATTCTGGTAAGCCCTTGTGCAAAGTATGTGCAGATAGCCACTGGCCCTACTCTCCTTGAGGAATGAGAAAGGGAGGAGGTGCCAGTTGAATTACATCTTTGAGACTGTGTGGAGAGTTAACAGGATGACCCGGAGGAAGACTACTCCAGACCTCAGGAGTTGTCCAGGGTTCCAGAGGAGAGAGACTCTGGCTCCTTTGGGGAGTCATGAAAATGACTACCACTTACTGAGAATTACAGGGTATGTGTCAGGCACTGTGCTAAGCATGTCACATTTTACGTGCATTATCTGCCTTAATCCTCAGAGCCTTGTGCGGTATTTTCACTACAAGGACATGGAAGCTCACAGTGTCTGTGAACTCTAGCTGTGCTGCAGAGTTGGGTTGGATCCTGTTGTGTCTGCCTTCCAAAGCCCATGTCAATGTAGGAGATGTCTGGTGAGTCAGAGGACTCGTATCTCCATGGGCCAAAGTTGAGTAGGAAGGGTAGAATGGATGGAGCGAGATAGGGAGGTGTTTTTACTACTTGCTAAGAAGTTTGGGTTTCATCCTAAAGACACTGTGTATCTGTAGAGACTTTACCCTAATGTTTTCATGTGAATTTGAGCAGAGGAGCGATTCTTTTATTACGTAGTCTAAAACTAACTTCCAGAAGGCACTTGTGCTGATTTCTTTTGTTTAAATGCTGATTTCTTTTAAGAAATGTTTTATTGAGATACATTTCACATACAATAAACTTGCCTATTTCAAGTACATAATTGTAGTATATTCACAGAATTATGCAACCCTTCACAATCTAATTTTGGAATATTTTAAATTTTCTCCAAAAGAAACCCCAGACACAGTTATTCCCATTTCCCAAACCCCAGACCCAAACAACCACCAATCTACTTTATTCTGGGCATTGCACATAATGAAAATAATATGATATGTAGTCTTTCCTGTCAGTCCTCTTTTCACTTAGCATGTTTTTAAAGTGTATCTATATTGTAGCATGTATAAGTACTTCATTTTTTATTACTAAATATTCCAAGGTATGACTGTACCGCCTTTTGTTTATCCATTTACCTGGTGATGGACATTTAGTTTGTTTACACTTTGAACTATTCTGAATAATGCTGTTGTGAAAAGTGTACACTTTTCATTTTTTGTACTGGGTATTGAACTCAGGACCTTGCGCTTGCGAGGCAGGCAGGGTGCCACTGAGCTAAATCCCTGGCCCAAGTGTACATGTTTTTATATGGACATGTATTTTCATTTCTCTTGGGTCTGTACATAGGATGGAATTGTCAGATTGTATGGCAGCTCTGTATCGCATTTAGGGAATTTTAGTGACTGTTAGCTACAAATGGCGTGGTTGAATTTCTGACTTCAGAAGAAGAGAGATCACGGGTGTAAAAGGAGAATGAACTGGAGAGGGCTCTCATGAAGGTAGGGAAATAAATGGGTTATATTTATTGCAGAGTCATGCTGAAGACGGGACCATGAGACGAAATAAAGCCAGAACTGAGATGGGAGCAGAAGTGCAGAAGAGACAGAGAAATACTGCCCGGATGAGTAGTATTTACCGAACTTAAAATGCAGAGCTCAAGAGTGCGAGCAGCCGGTGCTGCCAAGTCTGCTTACGAGAAAATAGCATACCATTGGCGAGTAGGAGAGGCAGGAGGGCAGCCCAAGTGACATTTGGAAATTTATTCATTTCTGTTATGTCTTGAAGTAGGTAACTGGTTATATGTATCTCAGTCAGCAGTGATGAAAGTTAATGAATTGCCGTGCGTTCATCTTCATGAAAAGAAAGGATTTGACTCGTTCCTTCCTTGCCAAGAAAGTAGAACAGTAAATGACTAAGAGCTGACCTGCCTTAGGGTTAATCAGCAGATTTTGTGTATTCGTTCAATAATGAAGTACAGTTAGATTGTTTAAAGCCATTTAATGTCAGAACATTCTTTACTGAAAGAGGCCATTGAGTAAAGTCATGGAAAAAGAAAGCAAATTATTGTTTTTCGTTAAGTATCAGTTCATCTGATAAATGTGGGTTACCACGAAGCGTTGGTGGCCCACCCAAAGCTGCCTTTTGGTGCCCTGTGTTTGCAAACTGATACCTCACCATTCCATGGGGTGATATCAGTTAGGCTAAACTGAAATACTTCAAAGGTTTTTAGTTGTTTATTGGTTTAGGTTTCAAAGTAGTACATGGTAATTATCGAATTGCCAGCCATATTTTGTTTGCTTTACGTGTTTCTAAACAATGTGAGTAAAAATACTTTTTCCATTTGTGGCAACAGCATGAATGATGGAACATTGTGATCTTGCTAGAGGAGAATTTTCTGTTGCCATTACAGAATAATGTAATTAGGCACTATATAGAACTTGAAAACGTTTAAATTTTTGTTCTGGCTGTGGTTTTATGCTTTCCTAAAATGTGGCCTGAAACAGTTTATTAGTAAATATGCTGAATTGCTTTCTTTGGCAAGTGTATTTCAGTTTTGAATCCAAATGAAAATACAAATATTTACTTACAAAAGTTGTTTGGTGTGGTAATACTTTTACTATGGCCATTGACCCCCCACTAGAGAAAAGTTAGGGCATTACTAGATTTGGTCCTGTTTTTTGAGAGGCCAAAAGAGGGAAAGAGAAAGCTAACATTAACTGAGTGCTGTTAATCTGCTACCATAGTTGGTACACTCATATATTATTTCTCTTTTTTTGGTACCAGGGATCTGATGTTGCACTTCCAAGGCAGATGCGGTGCCACTGAGCTAAATCCCTAGCCCTATATTATTCCTTTTTTATGGTCTCAGCAACTAGTTGAGGAAGTTTATAGTGTCTTTTTATCAAGAAAAAAAAATTTTTTTTTTTTTTTTTGGTACCGGGGATTGAACTCGGGTCCTTGCGCTTGCAAGGCAGGCCACCAAACCGCTGAACTAAATCCCCAGCCCCTAGGAAAAAAAATTTAATGTTCAAAGAAGTTTACAGAAATTGAAAAGTTGGAGTTCGCACGTGTGTGTGTGTGTGTGTGTGTATATGTGTGTGTATGGTTGTTTTTTTGGTGCTAGAGAGGAAACCCAGGGCTTCACACATGCTAGGCATGAGCCCTACCACTGAGCTATACTTCCAGTCAAAGCTGACTTCTAAACTCTGTGCAAATATGAATAATCCAAAATAGCCAGAATTATTTTTTAAAGGAACAAAGTTGGGGGACCTGTATTACTTGATTTCAAGATTTAAGTTACAAGACAATGTGGTACTAGAGATAGATCAGTAGAGTAAGACAAGAGTCCAGAAATAGGCCCATAGATACCAGCTGTGATGAAAAAGGTGAATGTTTAAAGTTTTTAAAAAAATTATCACAGTAAAAGACACATTGTCTTTTAAACACTCAAAACACTTCCCTTCGCTGCAAATACACCTATCCCATTGTTCTTGCCTCTTTCTGAAGCAGTTCTGGAGCCCTCTTTTGTGTCTTTAGGTGCATTGTCATGGTCACCTCAATGTTCTCAGTTAATTCAAAACATTTATCTTTGAGGGTCATTTTGAGTTTGGGGAACAGCCCACAGTTACATGGTGCCAGACTGGTGCATGAGGAGGATGAGGACACACAGCAATGTTTTACAAGCCTGCCTCTGTCGGGTGGCACTCAGTAGCAGCATGTACCATCTCATACCTCGTAAAGACCAAAAGACTTCTAGAACCGCTTCAGAAAGTGGCAGGAATCATAGGGCAAGTGTATTTGAAGCAAGAAGGGAGTGTTTTGAGGGGGATTAATGGCAGTGTGTCTTTTATTGTAACAAAACTTTTGATGTAATCATTCACTATTTTTTCAATCATCCTTTATATATGCTCAGTTCATTTTGGACAAAGGCAAATTAATGGAAAAAGGAAATCTTTTCAACAAATTGTGCTAGAACAATTGGGTACCCAAATAGAGACAAAAATGAACTTCACTTGGAAGGGTCATAGACCTAAATGTAAAGCTAAAACTATAAAATCTGTAGAAGAAATATAGGAGAAAATTCTTTATGATCTTGGGTTAGAAAGGATTTCTTAGGATGCGAAAAACAAAAATTGTAACAACAACAAAACAATTGACACACTAGAAAGAGCTATAGTCTGCAACTTGGGGTGGGTGATGGCAATATTTTTGTCATTTAGTGTGTTAGTAAAGTGAATGTTTCTTTAAACTTTGCCAGCTGTGGCATCCATTAATGAATTGGTTAGCAGGTTAATGGGATTTGCTCTTGGTGGATATGATATTCATTTTGCTTTCCTTGGATAGCCCTGGTTGAATAACCTCTTTGAACTTCCGCACAGAATGGGTACCATGTGAGAACTAGAAGGAACCTTAGGGATTAATTTGGTCTAGTGGTTTTTAAATGTCTTCTGTAGCAGCACCTCGTGAGGTTGGCAGTGGGTGGGGGTAGTACCAAGAGGAACTCGGGGAGGCCGAGGAAGTGGATTTTCAGTCAGGTCTCTAGCCTCTCCTACCCCACTGAGTAGAAAAGTTCCACACTGATCTTTTTTTAAAATTTATTTTGTTTTGTTTTGTAGTGCTAGGGTTTGGACCTGGGGCTTTCGCACTAAGCTACATCCCAGCTTTTTTAATTTTTTATTTTGAAACATTTATTGTGATCCTCCTGTCTTGGTCTCCCACAATGCTGAAATTATAAGTCCAGTTCATCTGTTTTATATAACTGTTTTCTGTGAAATTTTTTATTTGGAAAGTACAGTTTTATTGTGCTGAGGGAAAAAAGCAGATAGCATTAATCTTTTTCACCCTTTTTGTTTCACAGATTAGAAAAGTGGTCCTGGTAGGTTCAGACATGTTCCTTGGGCTATGTGTGTAGGTGATTGGTTTGGCACTCGTTTCTTCCTTGTTGTGGATATTGGGCAGATTTGTCTATGAGACTTCTGGTTTACTGATCTTCTGATTATAGTTTATGTCTCTTCTTGGATTTACCCAACTATTGGGGTCCCGTACACTTGGCACACACACATACACACTGGTCCGACTCCCTCATTTGGGAGCTTGGTTTAAGGTAGTGTTTGTGTTGAGTGTGACTCTTACCTGGAAGCCAGGGCTTGACACATTGAGAAATCGGCCCCTCATTTCCTTGGTCCTTGGCTCTTTGTGCCCTTGATGAAAGAATCTATTAAGACGCTAGGCCATGCACAAGTATGGGTAGAATGTATTGTAAAGTACACCTGGTGTTCAGGGAATTAATATAATTACAATGCTTTATGGATGTTTTTACTTAGAAGTTCTTTTGGAATTGCAAAATGCCTTTCTGTTCTTTCAGATGGTCACTGTTTTCTTGGGAGCTTTAGTTATACAAGGAATTTAAGAAAGAAAATTTGAGAAAGATAAGTTCTTAATTTAAACCAGGTCCTAGACTAAGCCAAGAGTATTCGCTTCCTTGTATCATTGGGGCTGTAGGCTGTGGCAGCCAGGAAGGCAGTGTGTCTTGTTCTGGAGTTAGATTGTCATGTAGTCAGTTATCAGACATAATGTGAACATTGTATAGCCTTAAGGTGTTTTTGTGCTCTGTGGGATTGCTAGGGTTTGAGACTTAACAAATGATTATAAATGTATTATACATAGAAATCTTTCTCTAACTAACTGGCAGTGCATGCTATTTTGAAACCCCCTTTTTCCCTCAGGCCCACTGATGTCTAACTACTTGCTTAATGTGACTAATGTGACTACATCCTATTTTAGCCCTTACAGTTACACCACAGACCATCTCTGCCTCACCAAGGGATAGCTGTTTAGAATCATGTCACATGAGGGAGCTCATTAGCCACCAGTGCTCTGTAGAACCCTGGAGTATGTGTAGCCCCTCAGGGACAGGATGGGTAGGATTCAGGATATAGGTCTGGATGCTACTTGGATTCCTGAAACAGCAGCTGACTTTTTTTTTTTTTTTTTTTTTTTTTTGGTT
>NW_022900935.1:3849898-3852061 GCF_012274545.1 Fukomys damarensis
TTTTTTTTTTTTTTTTTTTCTTTCTTGGTACTGGGGATTGAATTTAGGACCGTGCGCTTTGCTGAGCTAAATCCTTGGCCCAGCAGCTGACTTTTTAAATCTCTTGAAAGTGCTGGACTTCTACGGAGGGTTTCCCTGGAGGAAAGGTTCTCTGCTTTGTGGGAAAGGAAGGGAAGAAGAGAGGAAGGAAGGGATCAACCTCTCACTGATGAGGGAGCTGGGAGCCTTTCGTGGAGGCTGGAGGATTGGTAATGTAGGGTAGTGAATGGAAGAGGGGCCTACAACCTAGTAGGCTTGGGATGGTTATTGTCCTCTCCGAGCCTTCTATAAAACTGGGATGCTAATTCCTACAGTTTTTTTGGTGTGGTTTGTATTTGTGCTAGGAATTGAACCCAGGGCCTCAGGCATGCTAAATAAGCACTCTACCACTGAGGTACACCCCTAGCTCCCAATGTGGGTTTGATGAGGCCCAGGATAAGATACTGGATTTGAAATTATTTTGTAAATTATAAAGCCTTAAAGCAGAGGTTCTCAACCAGGCATGGTTCTCTCTCTACTTCATCACCCTGACATTGGCAGTGTCTGGAAATGTGTTTGGTTGTTGTACTGAGGGATGAGTAAGTGGGGTGCCGCTGATGTTGAGTGGGCAGAGGCCAGGAATATTACTAAGCATCCTGCTGTGCACAGGACAGCCCCACCACAAAGAGTTCCTCTGCCCACAGTATCACCAGTGTTAAGATTGAGAATTCCTGCCCTCCGCAGATGGAACCACCCCAGACTTCTGGCTCTGGTGCACAACACAGGGTCGTATAGCCATAAATCTAGGTGCACATGTGCTTTCAGCAACAGAGTGGAGTGGAAAAAAACAGAAGGGGGAGGCACAGTAATTAGAATGACTTTATAGAACTTGTAGCCCTGAATTCTTAGGTGGTGGTGGTGGTGGTTGTTGCTGTTGTACTGGGAATTCACATGGAGCTACCTATTGGCAGGAATTTGAGTATATATTGGCAGTCAGCTGGTTGTTAAGGGAGGCTCCATGCAGGTAAGAAGATGGTCTTAGAAGACAGTGGATCTCCAGGAAATAGGGGCAAGACAGAACAGGGGATTGCAGGAGGAAGGAGGTGACAGCATGGTGGCTGAGATGCTTGTTTGAAATTGTGTAGGGTTCCCAGGTCACTTCCTTAGGTATCTTCAGGTAGAACATTGAAATTATTTGATGAATAGCTAATAATTTATTCATTTGGGAGGAATTGAAATTCGGTGCTTTTATTTCAGTGCTCATTATCTAACCTAAGCCATTAGAATACTTAGGATAGTTCAGAATTACTATGATGTCCTGACATAAATGTTGACAAATTTGCACCTGTCTTACTATGATAGATGTTTGTGCTAAAGTAAGGTTTTTTTTTGTCAGACCTGCACATATAAGCCACTCAGAATTTTTCTTTGTTAGATTTTAAATGATTAACCAAAACAAATTATTTAAGCAATAATTTGAGTGGTTGAGAAAGACAGAAGACAGCTGCTGTATATGAAGCCAATTGGGTGCTATTTCCTTGCCTTGTAGTGCCTTCTTTTGCACTTTATTAGAGGCAGATTTGAGTAGCACCTGTAAAGTTGCTTGATCACAGAAGCACAAGATTCAGGCAAGTGCTTCCAACACCTTTGCAAATGTTGACTTGACATATTAATCGTGTGCATCAATAATGTCTTAAATGCAAAATCATTGGTGCTATATATGTTAAAAATATTTGACTCCCTTTGCTTGTTTGTTTTTGGTACAGAGAATCAAACATGGGACCTTGTGCTCACGAGGCAGGTGGCCAGAAACACTGAGCTAAATCTCTGGCCCTTGACTCCCTTTGCTATCTCTGTTAATCTTTGTCCAGGAGGCTTTCTGCTGTATCCTTACCTTTGTATCCCTTAGCTAAGCATCATTTAGCATGGTCACTCCCATTCCCCAGATATTCTTACTCCTTGTCAAAACCTTCCTTTGCACTGTACTGCCTATTTTGAGACATGGTCTTGCTAATGGAGTTTGGGCTGGCCTTGAACTCATTATGTAGCCCAGGCTGGCCTCAGCCTCCCAAGTCCTGGGATTATAGGGTGTGCCCCCCCCCAGCTCTGTACTCTAATACTACTTTTTTTTTTTTTTTTTTTTCC
>NW_022900935.1:3853080-3888809 GCF_012274545.1 Fukomys damarensis
TTTTTTTTTTTTCCCCTGCCTAGCCTGAAATACTGTTGTGGAAAGGTAGAGAGAGGGCTGTGGAGAGACCAAATGGTTTTTCAGACAGATGAGCAAAGATGAAAAACCTTGGGACTCTAGGTCTAGCTCGGGGGGTGGGGGTAGAGTCCTTGCTCCAGGCCCCTGGGTTCCATCCCCAAGACTTCAAGCAAAACAAAACAAACTCATATCTCTTACTGAAGTGGCCTCCTCCTAACTGCCGGCTCCATCACATCTGTTCACATTCCGCAAAAAGTGAACTCTTGTAACATGGACACATCCGGCCTATTGCTTCCTCCTTAAATCCCTTTTTTACTTCCCCATTGCTTATAGGATAGAGGCCATGACCCTTAATGTGGCATAAAAGGCTGTATTGTTTTATCTCCTGCTTCCCACTTGATAATTTTAGCAACAAGAAGCTCCTTGTAGCCCATTTCTCTCGGTCTTCCCAAACTCTCCGGGATCATATGACTACTTCCTTATTGCTTTTAGCACATCCTTATTCCATCGTTGGACCTCATGTTTCTAATTATCAGTTGGCTCCAACACTAAATAGGGACCTTAGCAAAGGCACTTGTTTCCCATGTCTGAGTGTAGTGCCTGGTACACAGTAGGTACTTATATAATCAGGGAACGCCTGTTCAGTGTTGGCCAGAATGAATTTTGGAAGGTCGTTTGGCCTTCTATGGTGAATCTAAAATTAATTTTAATAGCTTCATACCCCATTGTGGTGTCACATGCCTATAATCCCAGTTGTTCAGCAGGCTGAGGCTCAAAGGTCACTGATGAGGCCAGCCTGGGCAGTTTGGCAAAACTCTTCCTCAAAAGCAGGAAGGGGGGGTAGGGATATAGCTAAGTGATAAGAGCATTTTCCCAGCATGCACAAGGCCCTGAGTTCAAATTCCTAGTATTCCTAGTACTGAAAAAAAGTTTCAATGAAAAGTCTAGGCCACTGGGGTTCAAATCTCAAATGTGTGACATGAAATATTAGTCACTTAACCTTTCTGTACCTCAGTTTCTTTATCTATTGAATGGGGACTTATAAAAGTTCATTGTAAAGATGAGGTAAGAGAATTTAATCGAGGAACATAAGTGCTTTTTTTTTCCCCTCCAAGGCTGAGGATGGAATTTAGGACCTGGAGCATGCTTAGGCAAGCACTGTACAACTGAGCTACCTCCCCAGCCCTTTCCCTGTAAAGAGGCTATCACCTAGAGAAATTACAGTGGTGCCTTGGATTGTGAACTTAATTTGTTCTACAATTTTGGAAAAGGTATATTTGTGTAGGAAAGATGGCTGTGGTTGTGTTTGTCACTCCATGCAGAGTTTGCAAACAGAAACAAAATTTTGCCAAACATTTTGGTTTGCAAACCAAATTGTTTGAAAACAAAACTGTCTGTTAGCCAGGATACTACTGTATATCGTTGCCTAAGAACTGAAACACACAACTGGTACATAAGCTAACCAGTGCTCACAGTCATGTTTAACCTGTTTTATCTGAGTCCATATGACCCCATAACTGGATTATAACCACTGTGTAACACTTCCATTTTTCAAGAAATGAACACTATATACTCAAAAACTGATGTGCTCTAGAAGTAAAGAAAATTTCCCCAGTGTCTTCTACTTACTAAATGCTAGTAAATGCTGATCAAGTCCATGTGTAAAAGGAAAGAAATGTTTGTTTCTCCATTGATTTTTAAAAATTTTATAAGGAGAACAAGGAACAACATAATAATAATGATGTCTACATATGGTATAATGAAACCCTGATTCTCATTTTTACTTTGGCTAGTGTGAGAATCCAGTTATTTATTGACAGAGATGGGGAGGAGCTAGATGTTAGGAAAGAAGGGATGTATTGGAAATTTGAGCAGTTTGTCAGCCTCAGCCCCTTTAAATTCATATTATCTCCACCTAATGCATGGAGCAAAGTTATTTCCTGGGCTTGCTTTGTTGGCAGTTTCTCATTGATTCTAAGTAATTTAGGGTTTTTGGCTACCATTTCTTTTAAGTCCAACGTCTGTGGTTTCTTTTCTTTTCTTTTTGATACAGGGGATGGAACTCAGGACCTTGTACTTGCCTTCAGGAGGGTGCCACTGAGCCATAACCTTGGCCCAATATCTGTGGTTTCTGTTGTGTCCTTGGGGGACCGAAAGTAACAGTTGCAAATTACCCATGTACCTGTACTGTTACAATCCCCAAAAACATTTTGTTAGTGTGAGTAACAATAGACCAGTACTGCTGCTGTGCTGACCTCTCTCAGGTTTAGTTAGCCCATGGCTTTGGAGTAAGGCAGTCTTCATTTGAGTTCTGCTTTTTCTGCTAGGTATTCTCTACTTAGGCTAAGTCACTTAACCCTTCTGAATTGTTTCTTCTGTAAGATGAAATCATAAAGAGGTACAGTGTCCGATACTATAAATGTTAGTATCTCCAAGATACTAACCACTCCCCATAAGTGCGATGTGAACCTTTAATTTTATCTCATCTTAATATTAATTCTGCATCTTTTTCCCCATCCTCCCTTTAATAACCTTCAGGCTTCTCATTTTCCTAACATACAGTATGCACTCACATGAATATATTATATTTTTAACCAAAATGTCTATAACTGTGTTTCTTGTTTTATGTACTCTTGAAGTTGCATGGCTGTCAGAATTCTGTGAGTTGAATCGTGTGCACTCATTTAAAAGGACCAGGACCCCTTTGTGAGTTTGGTTTTTCTTGAAGCAGAGCACTCCAGTAATGACTTCCACATTTACCTTCCATATCTTTACTTCTTTCTGCTGACCGGTTTGCTTGTTCTGATAGAATCCTGGTAATTGATGCTCACTGAGAAATTCCTACAGATGGTCAGCCCCTGTCTAGTCTGGACGGCCACAGAAATGTTAAGGTCTTATAAAATAGGCACCTTCTCAGTCTATTTCCTATTGACCCTGCAGCAGTATTGACTTTTGAGAAGCTTATTAACACAGACTGAATTTGCCATTGCTGGGTTTTTGGTTTGGCACATTTTCTTGGTTAATTCACATGACTTGGCATTTACACACGGACACCTGGGACAATCTGTCTTTGCTTCAAAGGATTAAGTAACACAGTTTGGAGCTGACTTGTATAACTAATTCTTTTTCCCCCATATATTGGGCCCCAAGCATCTTTCATAAATCAGGAATGTTTCTTGGAAATGTAATTCTCACCACACTCAGTCCCAAGTGTATTTTTTCTACAAAACTACATTCTTGTTTGTTCTGTCTTAACAAATGCATTTGATGGTTGTAATAGCACTGATAGAAACATGATAGTGCAGGAAAGCATGCATGATATGAATAGGTCAATTTGATTTAATCCATGGTCAGAGCATAAATACAGCCTTATGAAACATAAGACAACTCTGGGCTGACCTGTATTACATTTTAAAGCAAAATGATCTGGTTCCGCAGTTCTAAGGAATATCTATGTATTATATATAATATATATCTGATATATTCATATAAGTAGTTGCTAATGTAAATGAAATATAATCAACTGTTGAGAGTAAGAAAACACAGGTTCTGACTTTGAGCTGTGGCTCACCCACAGTGGCCCCGTGCAAGCCAGTCAGTTGTAATTTAAGAGGGGATTAACTATTACATTATACTTTTGACATCTTTAGAGTCTTATTGGGGAGATGACAGAATTTAATACCGCTTACTGAACTCTGTGTCAGACAGTACTAGACACTTTCTGTTTTCATAATACAGCAACCCTAAAGGTTTTCACTCCGCAGCTGAGTAGGCTGAGGCTGAGCACGGTAAAGTAACTGACCTGAGTCAAATAGCTGCAGGTGCACCACAAGCAGTGGTTCGCTCCAGTCCTCTCTGGCTGCAGCATCAGGGTTCTGGCCACCCCACGTGTCAGGAGAGTGCACTCCTCAAGTTTTAGAAGCCTCGCCTTTTCTTTCAGACATGTAAGAATGAAGTTACTTGGCTCCCAGCTTCTAAGGTCTTACAGACTTCCTAGAAATGCCTGTATCTTCCCATACTTGCAAACTGACAGTTGAATACAGTACTCAATACTTTTGCTTATTCCTTTTGCGGGGGGGGCATAGTAGGGATTGAACCCAGGGCCTTTGCACTGATCTGCATCTCCAGCTCTTTTTTAATTTTTAATTTTAAGACAGGTTCTCACTCAGTTGCCAGGATGGGCTCAAATTTGCAGTTCTCCTCCCTCAGCCTCCTAGAGTGCTAGGAGTACAGGCATGTACTTGATGATACTTCTTGATATGAATTATACAGAATAAAAGAGTTGCCTTGCAATTATAATTAATTTTTAGACGTAGATTAAAATTTAGCACTAATAACTATACCTTAGGCTTAAATATCAGAGCCATGTTTAAAATGTTAAGTGGAAGTTGGGGTGAGATTTTGTGTGTGTGTGTGCTGGGGATCGAACTCAGGCCCTTGCGCTTGCGAGGCAGGCACCAGAACTGCTGAGCTAAATCCCCAGCCTTGAGATCTTAATAATTATCATATGATATGAAGCAAGGGGACCTATGATCTATTTTTTTTAATGTGCGTGCCCCGCCTGCCCCCCACCCCCACCAAGGCCTCGCCCTTGCCAGGTGGGCACTGCTCCACTGAGCTACATCCCTGGCCCTGGTTTGGTTTTTGTTACCAGGTCTCACTATGTTGCCCAGGCTGGCCTTGAACTCCTGGGTTTAAGGCATCCTCCTGTCTCAGCCTTCTGAGTAGCAAGGACTGCAGTGTATACCATTATGCCTGGGTTTTCCCCCTAACTTTTTGTAGAAATGCTTCGAAGAGTTTCTGTGTGATTTTTTGTTGTTCTTCAGTGTATTTTCTTAATTGAGAGTCCATTGGTGACTGCAGCTTTTGCTAAGTTGATTCTGTAGGAGCGTGTATTGCTCCAGCTTGTTCTGTTTAGGGACTAACTTCCAAAGTAATTTCTACAGTCAGATTATATAGCCTGCTTGTTAATTCCTGCTGGTTATGTTTGCTTCTAATTATTTGCTGTGGAGTAAATCTTAATGATCTGCAGCATGGTGAGAGCAGATTTTTCTAAATGTGAAATGATGTTGCATTGAGTAACTAGAAATTGTCCATAACTGTAATGACTATCAACATAGATTTTCCTCCCTTCTTAGCACAAGGTTGCTAAAGGTGTACATTGATGTACCTCTGTTGGTTATCTTTTTACGTTTTTTACAAAGCCCAGCTGGGCAGAATATAAGGCAGTATTGTGTATGTAGTTAGTAGGAACAGAGTTGTCTGTTCTTTTTGTTATTAAAATAATGTCACATGTTCTTTTAAGGAATTGCTTCTTCCTAAAAATGTGTTTATCTACTAACCAGTTTTATAATGTCCTTTCAGGCACTAGCATGCATTACATTGCATTGTTAGGTTGATTTGGAATAATTTCTTCTTAAAATAATTTGCCAGTTCTCTCTCCTCTCCGAAAGAAATGGTTTCAGAGCATGGGCTCTGTGCCTAATGTCAATTCCATAAGGCTCCTTGTGTGTGTGTGTGTGTGTGTGTGTTTTCCTTCCCCTCCTTCCCTTGACAACTGGACTTTGCCATTAGGAAGATGTGTACCTATAATCAGGCATTTCTTTACTTTTGGGTTATTTGTCACTTCAGACATACAGACTTTTAAGAACAGGCTTGAGTTGGGGGAGGCTAAGTTACATAAACTGTATTCATGGTTAAATATTTGCTTCCAGGGGAAAGGTGAAAAATGCTTTGTACTTTTTCCTTTGGCTTTTTCCTCCAAAAGAGCTTGTCATGCAACAACAAGAAAAAGTGGCCAAAGGCAGAGAAAACTCTTCTCTTTTCCATGTTGGTTTGTTTTTATTGTAAGACAAACCTTTCATGTTTTATTGTTATAAAGCTTAAACCTGGCCTAGAGGTGCCAATCTTTACTGGAAACAGCTGCACAACTGGTGTCCCCTGGTCAGGTGGGACTTTCTTTGAAGCAACATGTTGCCTTTTAAAAGAGAAATGAGCATGTGAGAACTTGAATCTGTAAAACTCATCAGCATTCCGCTATTGTTTATCTCTTCAGAAACTGAGATAGCTAGCTTTAAGTAAAACCTCACAATTAATCATTCTGTGGGTCTTTTTTTCTAAGAGAATAGTCTTGTGTCTTAAAAATATAGAAAAGGGGATGTTTCATTGTATGCTGAAAAATCACTCTTAAGAATTGAGGCAGTGGCCTTTCCCTTTAACCAAGACCACAGGGCACATACTTTTATATCTCTTTTTGGCTGGTTTGAATTGTGATTTTGAGCTCAGATTTGTACTTGCAGATAAATGCCTTTAGTAGGAGCAAAACTGAGTGGTTGGATATACATCTGAATTCTAAAGATGAAAGATTTGTGCTTTTATTGATTGATGTTGAAGTGTTTCTCATATTTTTGATTGAGCGATACTAGTAGCAGTGGACTTAGCATCACCACTCTTGGTCTGCTGCTAGGAAAAGTTGAGCATTGGAGAGCTTTCTTTCCTTGGGGGAAAATAGAAGAGACAGGCATGGAGTCAGAAGGACCAGAAAAATGCTGAAATATTTTCCTTTTGGGCTTTTGATTTCTTTGCCAAAAAATTGCCTCCAGATGGAGAAGAGCAAAAGCTCTGATTGTAAGCCATTATGTTTTTACTGGCCTGCCTCCTCATCCCGTTGCCTGGTTTGGAATCTGTAAGCCAGTCCAAATCCTTTACCTCATTTTCTAGTACCAATTTACTGTCTTACTCATCTTCCAGCTGCATGAGATGAGGCAAATCGCCTCAGAATTGAACCCTCTGCCATTTTATAAACCAAGCAATGGCAGATTCTTGGCCACGGAGGATCAGTAATCAGTGGCTCCCATTTCTCTGAAGTTCTTGAGTCACGCCTACCAGGTAAACTTGTATCTGTGATATGCTTGGCAGGACTAATCTAAGAATTGAAGCAAGCCCATTTGGCTTTGTGTAGACTTGTTACTTCCAAGGTTGCCTAACGTTCCGGCTGTTGCATGTGGAGTGCAGTTTGTGTTTTGACCATATCTGGCTTCACTGGCAACAGAAGTCTGAACACTACAATTTCCCTTGGGCAGTGGGATTGTTGGGGTTAAACTGGAGGGAAGTACAGTGTCTGCACATAGTAAGTACGGTAGCATTGTAGTCTGGCTGACTTGAACCCACTTCACTGCTCTCCATTTAATGAAAAGATTAGCCTTGGGAGTGGTTTTCTGTTTCTGGGAGAAGGGATAATACCATTTCAGCTTATTTGATTTAAACAGAAATTTTTTGTTGTTATTGGGGGAGGGATATTGGGTACTACTCATAGGTGATATTAAAATGTTAGTTCCTTTTAGTTTTCATTATGGAAATGGAAAGTGGGATGACATAAGTAGTACTGCATTTTCAAGTTGGGCACCAAAACAGGCATAACACATGGATAGGGCAAAGTAATGGTGTTTCATTAAAATTCGAATTTGTGTAGGGTGCAGTCGTATATACACAGATACATGTAATCATGGGTTCCGTGAGTCTGGTGTTCTGAGAAATGCATCGCCAGGTGATTTCATCATGGTGTGAACATCACAGAGGAACTCACAGCGATGTAAATGGTTCTGCCTGCTGCACACCAGGCTGTGCCGTGTGGCCTGTCATCTCTGGGTACAGACGGTGCAGGTATCACTGTGCTGGGTACTGTGGGCAGTTTGTAATGCAGTGGCAAGTATTTGTGTATCCAAACACAGAACAACTACAATAAATATATGGTATAAAATGTGCAGAGGGGTACACTGGATATAGGGCACTTCCCAGGAGGGAGCCAGCAGGCCTGGAAGTTCTCTGGATGAGCCAGAGAGTGGGTACAGAGTGAGGGCTGGGGCGCTGCGGTACAGCACGGTGGGTTTCATATATACTGTGCTACTGTAAATTTACTTTAAAAATTACTTTCTTTCCTTATTGGTAGTAACCTTAGCTTATTTTAACTTTTTGACTCTTACAGTTAAACTTAGTGTAAAACACCTATTGTATAGCTGTACAAAAAAGTATTTACTTTGTATCTTTATTCTATAAGCTTTTTCTATTTAAAAAAAATTTTTTAAATACCTTAAAACTAGAACACACACATACACATTAGCCTGGGGCCTACCCAGGGTCGGCAGCGTCAATCCCTGGCTTCTCCTGCACGCCTTGCCCGCTGGAAGGTCCTCAGGCACAGTGAAGCACAGGCCTCTTGTGGACTCTTCTTGCGGGACCTGCTAAGGCTCTTAAGCCAGGGACACTCTTTTCAGAAACGTGTCCGTGGGGGTTTGCTCACTTAGGTTCGGTTTGGGTTTGGTTTTGGTTTTTTTTCTCCTCACTGTAAATTTGCTTGTAAGCAGATAATGCACCATGAACATTCATTCCCTTTTGTTAATAATGAAAACCTTTTGGTGTTAAAGTCCGTATTTTCAAACTTGTTAAGGTACTTGTTGAGGTCTGCAAAAGCTTCTGCCAGGCTCTTCACTGTGGATCTTCTTGGATATCCTGTCTCCTGAAATTTTCTTTTCTCCTGGCTCTTCAGTTGTCTGTTCCTGTTTTAGTTCCATTGTAATTTTCTGGTGCCACCATTGTAGAAGTGGTCTGTTTTTGACAAAAATGTTATTTGTCACAAAAATATACTGGTACAGGAAGAAACAATCATGGCTACATGTGTATGGTAGGAGAAAGTATCAGAAATATTTCTGTGTAAATAGCATGAATACTTTCTTCAGTTGGATTGTATAGAGGTACAAAAAGAATTACTGGGATAAAAAAAAAGACAAAGATTAGCTTGCTCACTCGTGGTGAAGTTGTCTGTGTTTGGAGCAGAAAGACTACCCTGGCTAACTGAGAAGTACTTCGCATATTTAAACTATACTTCCCTGAAATCATAGTTAGAGGAGAAATTCTTGGAATTTTAGCAGCACAAATTGGAAAATTATAACAAGCCAGAATCAGGGCCTTTATGTGGTGCCCTATTGTGAAGAGTCAGGCTCTGTTGGACTGTGCAGTACGTAGTAAAGAGCATCAGAAACAAAATCGAAGACAATTGCCTGCTAGTCTGAAAAATCAAAATAGTCAGATTTTGGCTCTCCTCTTTGGCCTGTATTACTTTTTTGTTTTATTGAGAATGGGACATGTATCAGTATAGTATATGAAGTAATTTTTTGAAAACAATTTTACTATACTTTGTGAAAAAAATAGAGCTAGCACTCAAATCTATGCACACAGCATTATTGAGGCTAAATTTATTAAACACACGCATTGAATTTTTTCTTTTTTAAGACGAGTAAGAAAATAATAGTGCAAGTAATGTATAAAATCATGAAGTTGGCATCAGCATGGCCAAAGCTTGACAAATGCTGGTAAAAATGAGGATTTGAGTCTCTTTTAACCTTTCCCCAAGTTTAGATTCCTGTGACAACTGATTTAAAAAGCAGTATTAGTGGTGCTGGGGATATAACTCAGTGGTGGAGCGCTTAACCTAGCATATGTGAGGCCCTGGGATGGATTCCCAGAATCCCCACCCCTGCAGACCACTGAAACAGGCTCTCGTTTCTTATTTATTTATTTATTTAGTTAGTTAGTTAGTTAGTTAGTTAGTTTCTTATTTACTTATTTAGTTAGTTAGTTTGCTTGCTTGCTTTTTGAGACAGGGTCTCGCTATGCAGTCAGGGTGGCCTCAAACTCATGGTGATCCTCCTGTCTCAGCCTTCCCAGTGCTGGGATTATAGCATGTGCCACCACACCCAGCTCTCCTTTACTTTAAAGGATAGTGGTTAAGGATACTGTGTAAGTGCATGAGAGGCTCAATCCCCACCTTGGGGTCTTGTGGGTGGGCTTCCCAGTTGGGGCACTGTGACGTGCGTCCTAGTACAGCTTTGGGAACTTGTATGGATTGTGCCTTTGTATCTTCCTCAGAAATGGTAGACATTACTCAGAATGCAGAAGTGACAAGGGGAGTGTCCCGTCAGCACAGTGTCTGTGGCGCTTTGGTTGTCGCTCCCCTGTGAAGTAGGTAGGAGGCTGCATGCTTGCTGTACATAGGGTCAAGAACAATCTCTTGGCTTGTTCCCAAGCTCACACCCTCGTGGGCTGCAGCTTGTCTAGACAGAATGTTGGGGATAAAGTTTTTATTTCCTATTGTGGCCGGGAGATCAAAGACATCTATAAACTCTCTGACCTTTCATGGTTAAAAATGAGAAAATCAACTCTCAAATTATGAAAAGAGCAACCAGTTTTATGCTGTTCACGTTTAGGAAATGTTAATGTTATCTTTGTCAGATCACTATTATATAATTTAACATATTTTGTTCTCTCTTTGTGTAGGTACTGGTTTTGGATTAGGAGTTGTTTTCTCTCTTACCTTCTTTAAAAGTAAGTGTGACTGTTACTAATTTTTCAAAATAGTGTCCACCATGCGTGGTGGGGGTGGTCAAGGGCGGTGTACCCTATGGCTGTCAACCTGCCCACTCAACCCCTAGGCCAACAAAGAGCATGGAGTCCATTGTGGTCAGAATGGGCTGGACATCTCCAGCATTCCCCCGGGCACTGAGTCAGGGTGCCTGATATCTTAAATATGATATCACTTGAAAAGCCTGAGCTTCGTGCCAGTGAGTCATTTGGCCAAATCTCCATGCTCAGATATTTGTAATTAATTTTTTTCTAAAGGAACTTGAAAATGAGAGTCTTGCTGGTAATAAAAACAAATGGAGCAGAAATGCACATTCTCTTGGCCAAAAATTCTAAGCAAAGGACAGGCAGCATCCCTTTCATTTTGTGGAAGAACATCTGAAGTTTGGATATTGAACAAAAGCCAAAGGGCTCACTTTGACCCTCTTCCGTGAAAGACTAGCAGTTGCTACTTAACTAGAAAATCATAATTAATACACATGGCTGATGTGAAATAATCACAGATAGACTGGTTTACATGAAAACCCTATAATTTACTACAACTGAAGTATGTAAGTATTGGTGAGATTCTTTCCTGCTTTTATAACTAAGCACCATACTAAAAGGATTGTTACTTCTTATACAGTTAATAAATCAAACTAGCTGGGTTTGGTGGTGCATGCCTATAATCCCAGCACTTGGGAAGCTGAGGCAGGAGGATTGCCATGAGTTTAAGGCCAGAGTAGGCTTCATAGTAAGTTCAAGTCCAAGAAGAAAGAAGGAGCGGGGAGGGGAGGAGCAGATGATTAGAATTGATAGAAAAAAATGTATCTGTTGTTTTCATAGCTGGAGGAATGTCTCAAACCTAGCAGTATAGGTACTTAGTAAATATTTGTTAAATTAATTAGTTTAATGATAACCCCCTTTTGTGGGGAGACATTGATGAAACATTGACAGCAGTATGTGGTATTGATATGATGTCTGCTGAATATTTTTTTGAACCCTAAGCTAATGTATATAAGCGTTGGGAGGCTTTACCTTCCTGTAATGGTTCCCTGTTGGAATTTTCCTTTTTCTACTCAACAGGAAGAATGTGGCCCTTAGCCTTTGGTTCTGGCATGGGACTGGGGATGGCCTACTCCAACTGTCAGCATGATTTCCAGGCCCCATATCTTCTACATGGAAAATATGTCAAAGTATGTACAGAATTGATATTTCTCTTTCTTGCAGAAGAAAAAACAGTTTCTCCTGAGGCCCTGAAGAATTGTTTAGAATGTGTATGAGTTGTAAACTCTGTTGTTGTGATACTGCTGAGATCCCAATTTCTCTTTGGCCTGTAATGATGGTGACACTGGTTTGGTGCTAAAGGGGCTCCCCTGAGCCTTCCAGGCGCATACTGTGTTCAGATGTGTATCTGCATGTTAGCTGACTGGAACTGAAGTTACTGCCAGTGGTCAGAGTATTAACTATCTGTAAGTAGCATTTTTTGCTTAAGATCACAGGGTCTGTAAGCATCTCACACATATGACCTAAACTTAAACACTTCTGGGATTCTGCCATTATTCTGCTTTTTTTATTGAAGAAAGCAGGCTTGACTGTATTATATGAGTCTGCCAAAGTCCTCGTCTATAGATGGATTTTAATCATACCAGTGAGCTGGGAAAGAAACAAGTGTAGCTTCATAAAATTCCCATGTGCAGCAGCTTTTTTTTTTTTTTCCTTTCTTTACATTATTGACTACAGTGGGGCTTACGGGACAGAAGTGGGAGACTCTGTGCTCATTTTTGTATCCTGAGGGTCTGAAACAAAGTAAGCACTGAAGTAAATGTAACAGGAGTGAGTGAAGTAGGTTGTATATTCCATTAGGTGTAAGCCCTGTAGGCTTTGGGCTTGCTAAGGCATAACCTTTACAGCAGTCTAACCTCCAGTGAAGAACTATGCAGCACCACATGCATGGAATCCTCCAGTCTGCAGCGGTCCCTTGGGCTTACATCACTGTGATGGGGGCAGCATCGGCGCCAGGAGACCCCCCACTTGCTTCCTCTGGTCTGGAGTTACTTCACTTCCAAGCTTCCATTTTCCATCCATTGATATAAGGGCAATCATTTCTCCCTATAGAGATTTTGTTCATTTTGTTTGGAGTGTGAGGGTGCTGGAGATTGAGCCCAGGCCCTTGTGCATGCTAAGCACATGCTCTACTGCTGAGCTGTACCCCTAGCCCCACTATAGGGTGGTGTGAGGATTAAATGTGCAAATGTTTTTTAAGCAATGAGATTATATATATATAGAGAGAGAGATAGAAATATTGGTTGTTATAGTTGAAGCCAACCAAGAAAGGGTGATTGATTTGTCCATTGTTCTACCATAATAACAAGTAGAGCGGAAAATGTGGCACAAACGCGTGCCCTAATTTGTTGAGCGCTATAGCCAGAGTCACAAGATCTCAAGTAGTAGTTCTCCCCACCCACTCCATGTGTCGGGGTGGGGAAAGGCCTGTTAGTGAACCAGCTCAGTGCCAAAGCAAGGGCGAGGTCTCCAGAGGGCTAGTGCATGAGGAGCTGATGACACGCCGTTCCCCTCCCTGTCTCTTCGCTCTCCTGGTAGCAGCGCTGAGTCTGGAGAACAGATAGGAGCAGGGACCGTCAGGTCTTTCATTGTTCAAAATGTTTCCATCGTTCCAAACTGAAATGTCATGAGTAACGGCTCAGAGAGATTGTATGCATGCTGTGTTTAATAGTTGGGAGTTACTGTGGAAAATACTGTTATATATTTTACAGCCTGCTGTGTGTTACTCCAGAATGGCCTTGTAACTCATCTGAACTTGAGTCTGTGCCCTGACATTGTCATTCCCGCCTCTGCAAAGTGGCGCAAAATCCATCTTGGGGCTTATTCGGCATAGTCGTGTTATAACTGCTTGTTGAGTGCCTACTGTGCCCCTCGGGCCATCCTAGGGCTTTATCTTCATATTCTTTCTCTCAACACTGCCCAGTGGATTATGAGACCGATATAATGATCCTCATTCCATGGAGCAGAGAACAGAATCTCAGTGAGGCTAAGAACGTGCCAGAGATCATGTTGTCAGTAGGCTGTTTGCTTCAAACGGTGCTGTTTGTGCTCAGCTGTGAGCCCTTCATCAGTGATGGCGAAGCTTTTAGAGCTCTCAGTGATACAAACAGCCCACTGTGACACATGTGCCACAGGTTCACCACCACTGCCCTGGATGGATTTTAGGGGTACAGGTTGCCAGGGAATGATCACCTCATCCTGCTTCACTCCTTTCCTGGTCTTCTCTGAGATGGGGTAGCACTCCTGTGAATCTGGAGTGTATGCCTGTGGCCGCCGGAGACACTGAAGCAGCGGCATGGTCCTGTTTGGGTCCTGTTGGTCCCCTGGGCATCACTTAGAGCCGCAGTTTGGAGTTGTCCCAGTGCTCCTGCACCATCCTGACCCGAGTGTCCTCGCTTCACAGGAGCAGGAGCAGTGACCTACTCCGGCCGAGAACACCCAGTGGGAGGAAGAGAGGTCCTGTTTACTCCTCAGGAGTACGGAAGCGCCCTGGAGTGTGCGGACGCTCTTCTGTAGCAGTGTTAGCAGTAATGCTTTAAACTCCAGCACACTGTGTATGTATTTGAAACCAAGTCTGTTTCTTGTTTTGTATTCTTTCTCTGGAAATTGTCAGGAGGTAATCTTAAAAGAAATAAATTTACGAAGGAAGTCCAGTGCACGGCATTCGTTTCTTTGCCCCTAGTCTGAGCTTCAGGAGGCTCCATTGGTAGCACCTGGTTGCGGCTGCCGAGCTCTTCCGCAGCCATAGCCGGCACGCACTCTTCGCCATCCCCGAGCGTGGTTCCCAGAACTGTTTGTCTGCAGAAGATGGAGGCTGCCGATGGGGAGCAACTCTTCAGGCCTGCTGCTGCTTCTCACTAGCAGACCCGGCAGGGCATGGCTCAGTTGTGCCTGCGACACTGAGGTCAAGCAGCTGTTGTATTACAGGGACTCGAACCTGACTGGCTGGCTCCCTGCATTGATTGCAAGCTGCATAGCTTCGTGGAGCTTGGTGTGGTCCAAGCTTCAGCCCCAGGGGTTTTCTCCTGGGCAGCAGAGAGCACGGTAGGGGCCTGCCCACCCAGCTGGTAGGCCACAGTTGGGGTTAGCTTTATTGTCATGTAGCACCCAGGTCTAGGTTTGAGGACAAAGAGACTGTGTCTAGTACATCTCTGTGAGTTTGTTCTTATATTTTCACTTGACGTGTGGGTGGGGCATAAAGAGTATACTAGTAATTTCTTCTCATAATGTGTAGAACCCCAGAGTTCAGATTTTTGTGTTTATTTTTTCCCCTCATAATAAAAGTAAGATGGGCCAGGCGTGGTGCTGCATGTCTGAAGTCCCAGGACTTGGAAGGCTGATGCAGGAGGATTGCTGTGAGTTTAAGACCAACCTAAACTACATAGCAGAGACTCTGTCTCAAAAAAAGTAAGATTAGGCAGAGTTTGATCCCATTGCCTTTTTTCTTATAAATGTTAATTGGGCACTTTCTATGCTAGGGACTATTATAGGTAGAAGAGACAAGTGAATAGAATACATTGGCTCCTGCTGCTTAAGAATGATAGAAAGACAGACATCCAGACACTTGTGACTCTGAAAGTGAATTATTTCAATAGGGAAGCAGGCTGTGGAGAGGAGGTACAGAGAAAACAGGGAGAAGGTGCAACCAGGCTTCCATAGAACAGCCGTGCAGAGGGCGGAGCGGGGAAGAGAAGGAAAGTGGCTCTGTGAAGATTCAGAATCACGGGAGTACACGTCATATCTGGGAAAGAAGTAATTCATGTAGCAGGAGTGTACAGGGCGAGGGAGAAGTGTGGAGGGGTGGGCAGGGTATCCACCGAGGGGCATCTGTACATCGATTAGAAATTAGAGCCTGTGCTGTGACGAGCACATCCCCTCCCTCCCTCCACCCACTCCCCTTTCCTGAAGCATCTGCCAGGCTCTGGGCCTGGATAGGCAGTAGTGGCTCCCTGCCGAAGACGGGCTGAGCCCAGCATTGTGAAGTCAAGACCATGGCCTGCCACAGCCATTCAGCTGTTTTCATGTGGCCCTCTTCCTTCCATAAGCAGAGCTGCCTATATAATTAAAAGAAAACCACGTGACCTGGTTCATCTCTTCTATATATATATTTTTTCTATATTTGTTTTAAAAGTCAGGATTTGGGTATGTAGAGTGGTAGAGTGGTGGAGCACTTGGCTAGCATGTGCCAGGCCCTGGGTTTGATGCCTCGGTTCCACACACACGCACGCACACACACATGCGCACACACACACGCTGGTATTCATTCCGTCTTCATTTCCACCCGTCTTTCCCATGTTTGCTTTAAGAGTTAGTATTCTTCCCACGCTCCACCTCCAATTTTTCCATCTTCATTTAGGTAGAGATGAGTAACAAATCCCCATCCAAAAAAGAGCGTGCTCACAAATTTTCTAAATGCATCAGAACAATAAGGTAGTCAGGGACATTGGCTTCAAACTTCTCTATCTTGTCAGTTGCTAGGTTTTAAGGGGCCAGTTTGAATGGATCCCATTGCCCACACCTTTGAAGCAATACTAACTTGCCTTGAGGAACGGTCAGAGTCCGTGAAGGAACAGTTTTGGGCAAAAGCCAAAGAAGGAAGCAAGCACTGGCTGTTTGTTTTAGTCCCAGAGTACTTCGTATGCCTGCCTTGGAGGCCTCAGCAAAGACTGGCCGGAAGCACAATGCTTGATCTTGTCCCTACTCTGCCTCCTCAAATCAGCCTTCAGAAAGCTCCAACTTGTTGCCAAAGGCAACTTGAAGTTTTATTAGAAATTCAAGTCCTCCGGGGCCCTGTTCCCTTGTGGGATTGTAAAACTTTGTGACTTTGCCTCTTATCTGCCCTTCTGGAAAGTTCATGGGTTTGGGGAGAGAGTGCTCAGAACCCAGCTGGGCACAAGATACTAGGACAAAGCTGTGGCGCCCCAAAAGTGGCCTCCTCTGCCAACATCCATAAATACATACAGTCCGAGCTTGACACTGTATAATTTGGCCCCAAACAATATGTATTTTGAACTCATTTAGGTGAATGATTTTGGCAATCCAAGGACCCACTGGGGAGACCTCATCAGGCACACTTGCCTCGTGCAGAAGCACCCCTTTGTTCTGAGAAATGGCCTCAGACGCACTCTGCTGAGCTGTCTCCTTTAGTGAGTGTCATCCTCTCCCACCAGTTTCAAGAGATTCCAGAATGCAGTCTTGAAATCCTGCTTGTAAGAAATTGAGAGAATGGCAGTGAAGATGACTGTGTAGTTTTGCTATTTTTCCCAAACCTCACTGTTTAATTTTTTTTTTTATGTAATCAAGCCATAATTGTGTTTTCCTTGTCATGGTTCGATCCGATGGTATTGTTGGAAGGACTATTTTTGAACCTGTCCGCATGAATGCTGCAGAGTGTTTCCACAGCGATGTATTCCAGGGAGCTAGGACAGTTTTCATCCTGAATGGTCCTGAGACACAAATGGTTTCCTGTTGCATGCTTTATAATTACATAAATACAAAGCAGGGGAAGGGAGAAAGTGGAAATTCTAAGTACCGAAAGGAATGTTAAATTTAGAATAATAAGCTCATCTGGAAGCCATCACCACTTTTTCCTTTCCGTGTGCTGCAAGCGCCACTCACCCTGGACACCGAAGGATGGTGTTAGAGTGAGGAGGACTGGAGCAAGTGTGGGTCAGTGATCACCGTTACGGCGGTGAAGGACCCGGCAGGGGCAGCGGGGAGGAGTGTAGACCGGAAGTTAGGCCCCCGCTCCGAGCAACTGTCCCATTGCTTACTTGTCAGGGGACCTTGTGGGACGTTCTTAATCTTCAAACACCAGACTCCTCGTTTGTAAAGGAAAACCATTTCTACCCTATAAGCTCCAAGGGCCAAATATATGTGCTACCACCTGTATAAAATGAGGTCACTGGGGCTGGGGATGTAGGTCAGTGGTAGAGTGCTTGCCTGGCATGCACAAAGCCTGGGGCTTGATCCCAAGCACTGCAGAATAAAAAGGTGGTTGTTATTGGTATTAAAATACAGAGCACAGGATACTGTTGGTAGGTAGCATTGTTTCAGAACAGAAAGAGCATAATGGCCGGTAGGGTCAAAATCAGCAAGATCCAAGGGAGGGAATGTATTTTAAGTGATTTTGTCCCCACTCCCTACTTCCACCTCATCGGCTTTGAGAAAGTTCCCGCTTGTCTCCAAAGGCACACATTCTGTTCTTTTAAGTTTCTTTAGAAATTCAAGTCCTCCAAGGCCCATTTCCCTTGTGGGATTGTGAAACTGTGGACTTTGCTTCTTGTGTCCCCTTCTGGAACAAACTTCAGAGTTATTAGAAAACACTCCTCCGTTTTCATAGGTAGCTTTTAGTCTCACTAATTTTCGCTCTGTTAACAGGGATGCCACTGTAGCTTCTTGCCTTCTGAAGCTTCACACTAACTTGAAAAAAAAATAATTTATATGCTGAGCACATGGGCTCAGTGCTAAGCTAGGAGGAAAAAGATGCTGAAAAAATAGAGTGGACTTTGAGGACTTGGGAACTTCTGTCTCAGTAGGAAACAGGACTGAGTACTTGTAACCAGGATAATTAGTCTCAGTTGTTTGATCCTCACTTGATGGACTCAGAGCCAGAAGGTGTAGCTGGGGATGAGATGTCAAGAATTGGTGGGGCAGCTAGGCATGGTGGCGCACGCCTATAACCCAGCATGCAGGAGGCTGAGGCAGGAGGATCACCTTGAGTTCGAGGCCAGCCTAGGTTACATAGTGAGTTTAAAATCAGCCTGAACTACATAGTGAGATCCTGTCTCAGAACATCAAAACAACAAAAAAACCCAACAAAAGCCACTAAATGCAAATGAGTAATAGCAATTTAAAAATCAACCACCATTCTTTTTTTTTTTTTCTTTTTCTTTTTATTGAGGTTATTGGTACAATCTAGGTATACAATACAATTACATTCATCATTGGGATTCTGTACCTTTACATAATAGGTCTTGATTCTCATTTTTCCCCTTGTCCCTGCCCTCCCTTCACCCCCTCCTCCCCTCCCCATTTACAAACACTTTATTTCCATTTTTTCAGTTTCTCATATTTTTTCCTCTCCCTTATTACCTTTCCCCCACCCTTCCCACTTTCCCTACACCTTTAGCCCTTTACTTCTATTTCACATTATTAATTATCTCATTAGGATCCTGTGTACTACTGTAGTTTTTCCACACCAAAGAAACTATTCGGTATTTCAGTTAAAGAAATCTCTGTATGAACATTAAAAATAGGGAATCCTAAAATAAAACTAAAAAGGAAAGTAAAAGAGAAAAGGCAATGATGTAACATCAAAATAATCCTTAATTCTGGAGATGAAAATGGTCCCTGAACATATTTAAATTGCTTCTCGCTCTTATAGTCTTATCTTATTCTTTTTTTCATTATTTAGAGAATACTTTATTAGTTTCTGTAATCAAACCCACGTAGATATGACCTTACATATTTAGTACGATGTGTTACCCCTGTACACATGGAAAAAAATAAAAATAAAAATAAAAATAAATTAACATTTCTAGACCAATATGGTTGTCCATTTCTGTACAATGCCAAGTCAACACAGTAAATTGGGATGACTTTTTCCAAAGTTGGCAGCACCATTAAAGTTTCCCAAAATTCAATTTATATGTGTGTGTGTGTGTGTGTATATTTATATAAAAAGACTAATAATAGTATGTTATGCATCGATAGCAGCAACAGCTTTTCCAGGTTCTGCAGTCATCTGAACAAAATTATAGACATTCAGCACATTCCATTAAAAACAAAAAAAAAAAAAAAAAAAAACAAAGAAAAGAATAATATCCAGACAACAGCAAAGTTCTGTTGCTGTTGTGGTACCTGGCACCATTTTTTCTATTAGCCTCTTAATCATCATCTGGAAAGAGAACATTCTAGAGTAATATCATTAAATGTAGCTCTGATAAAGCACGGTCCCTACTATGTATCATAAAGCAGGTACTAGATATTTTACATTCATTGAGGTATGATACAGTACTGTCCTACATCAATAGTACTAGATTCGGTTTTGATTTGAAATTTGCTTTGTCTGCAAATAAGATTGCTACCCCTGTTTTTTTCTGGGCTCCTGTCACATGGAGAATTGTTTTCTATCTTTTCACTTTCAGTCTATGGGCTTCTTTTTGCACTAGGTGTGTTTCTTGTATACAACATATTGTTGGATTTTGCTTCTTATTCCATTTTGCCAGTCTATTTCTCTTGATTGGTGAGTTGAGGCCATTGACATTGCTGGTTATAACTGATATGTACTGACTTATTATTGACATGTTATTGGCCTTTTGTTGACTCTTTTTACTTTTTCACCTTCTCCTTTTAATTTCTTGCCTTGCCTATTTGATTTGCTCTGTTGGGCCTCATGGTGTTGTTGCCTTCATTGTCTTTTTCTAGGATCTTGTTTAGAATTGCTTGTAGTGCTGGTTTGGTATTCATGTAGTTTCTCAGGTGTTCTTTGTCGTGGAAGTGTCTTATTTCCCCATCCATTTTGAAAGAGAGTTTTGCTGGATACATCAGTCTAGGTTGGAGGTTGTTCTCTTTTAGTACTTGAAATATCTCATTCCAGGCTCTCCTTGCCCCAAGGGTTTGTGTTGAAAAGTCTGCTGTGATTCTGATGGGCTTTCCTTTGTATGTGATTTGTTTCTTTTCTCTTACTGCTTGTAGTATTTTGTTCTTCTGTTGGGTTTCTGGGATCTTGATTATTATATGTCTAGGTGTAGATTTTTTTTGATTGTAGCTAGTTGGGGTCCTATATGCCTCAGTTATCTGAATGTCAAATTCTTCCCCTCTGTTTGGGAAGTTTTCTGTCATTAATTCTGCAAACAGCTTTTTTAAGTCATTTGTATTTTCTCCTGCTACTTCATGTATTCCTATCAGTCTTATGTTATTCTTCTTTGCATCATCTAGGAGTTGTTGGATCGATTTCTCATGATCTCTTACTGTTTTTAAGAGACCTCTCTTTTCATGGTCACTGACTGCAATCTTATCTTCTATATCTGAGAGCCTATCTTCGCATTCTTTTATTCTGTTGCGTACACTTTCAATAGAGTGTTTAATCTCCTGGATATCTGTTTGAATCTGTTTTATGGATTCCATTTCTTTCCTATGTTGGGCGTTTATTTTTTCCATTTCTTTCTTATGCTGGGCCTTCATGGCTTCTATCATGGTCCTGAGCTCATCTATTTTTTTGTCAGTTTCTGCTCTAGAGTCTCGAATCATGACTTCCATTTTGCTCACTATCTCTATGGTTATCTGGGAAATTATTTCTGTTTTGAATTTTTCTAGAGCCTGATTGATCTGTTTTGTTACTTCCTGTGCTTTGAGTTCAGGGTGTCCTGGTGGTTCACTATCGGCCTTTTCATCCTCATTTGCCCTACTGTTTGCCATTGGTGAACTGGAAGTCTGTCCTTGTGTCTTGCTTAAGTGTTTTTTCATTTTAATTTTTGTTGTCAGACTGTCCTTGGTTTAATCTCTGGATTATCACCCAAATCTTCCTGATATAGTTGCACCCTAGCTTCTGTGTCTCTAACGACCCACAGACATTCTCATCTTCATAACATCAGAGAAAACAGCTCATCAAATCAACGGCAATGCTTTACCCCAACTGATACAATCAGCAACACATTAAGATCAAGCACAACTTGGACACTGACCACCTGTGGTAGTCACTAGTCTATCACCCTTAAATCATTTGAATTAAATTGAAATCAAGAAGCAGTCCAGAACATGTCTGCAGTGAACAAACTTTTCAATATAGTGTATTTACCATTTAATGGCTCAGACAGAGCGAGGATGCAAGACCCCTGATCTCAGTTAGCTGATGGCTGAACCCCGTGATGCTGACTGACCTCGGGCTGCAAGGCCCAGATTGAGTTCCCCATCCTTCTGAATGGTTGAAATCCGCAACGTTCTATTACAGGTTTCCCATGCCCTTTCTTTAAAGATGTTCAAAGTTGGGAACTCAGAAAAATACCCTTGATGACCACCTCTGTCTTTGCAGAGTGGGTCCAAAGACTTGCACAGTCGAGGTCTGAGAGTGTGTGGGGGGCAGGAGGATTATGGGGGTTCAGGGGGCCCGCGTGGCTACCTTCCCGGCGCTTGAGCAATGGCTGTTGAGTCGGGAGCAGGCGTGGTTCTCCTTCCTGCGGTGGATCTGGCCGGCCTACCTTCCCGGCGCTTGAGCGATGGCTGTTGGGTCGGGAGCAGGTGTTCAACCACCATTCTTAAAAAAAGGAAAGAATTGTTGGTGGAGGTGGGCCAGGTGATGTCTTCAATTGAGACTAGAAAAAAGCTCAAAATCAACTGTCTTCAAGTCCTTTATTCCTAGTCTAGCTCATTTGAACCAGCACAACTTACTTTGATCACCCTAAGTGAGGATATACAATAGTTAATATTTATTGAGCATATACCAAGTGCTAGTCACTGTCCTAAGGCTTTACATACATCATGACGTTTAATTTTTACAATAATGCCTAGGCTATGTAGTGAATTCAAGACCAGCCTGAGCCACGTAGCAAGACTCTTGTCTCATAAAAATCAAAACGAAAAAAAAAATTACCCAAGGACAAGCTAGGCTAAAGAGGTAATGCGGGTGGAATTTCAACCTGATCCAGAGCCCCAACTCTTACCTATGCTTTTAAGACAGTCAAAAGCTGTTTAAACCACAATGGGTCATTTCCAAGTGTTTTGATCCATTTTAAACTTGATTTGGCACACATAAAGTAGTTGAAATTGCCAAGTTTAACTATATTAAGGTTTTGTTTTGTTTTTTGAGACAGGGTCTTGCTATGCAGTTCAAGTTGGGTTTGAACTCACTATAGCCAGGCTGGTCTCAAACTCAGAGCGATTCTCCTGCCTCAGCCTCCTGAGTGCTGGGATTACAGGTGTGCGCCACTATGCCCAGCTGTATTGAGTTTAAATTGATAAGAATAAGTTGATACAGGGGCAGGGGATTTAGCTCAGTGGTGCTGTGCCTGCCTTATAAGCGCAAGGTCCTGAGTTCGATCCCTGGTACCAATAAATAAATAAATAAAATAATAATAATAATTTGATAATTTGAAAGTAGCTGTATTAAAGTTCTATTTATTAATCAGAATCAGTTGTCTTATCAGCTTCTGGTCAGTGTCGCTCATGAGTTGTGTTAAATCCTTGCAAACGTAATAAATAGCATTGTGACACTTTGGCTAGCATCTGTGTTTGTTTTTTGGTACCGGGATCGAACTCTGGCCCTTGCACTTGTGAGGAAGGCGGTGGAACCACTGAGCCAAATCCCCAGCCCTACGTCCTTTTGACATAACCACTGCATTGTTTGAATAAAGATGTTCCTACCTCTTGGGTCTTCCCTACCCCAGCCTTGGAATCAACCATTTCTCCAGGGAGCCCAGTTTCTTTTAGTGGCGAAGGGTAATAGGAACCAAGATTTTTGGTTGTGCCTGTTGGTATTGATGTGTCATTGTCTAGACACTAATGTCAGTTCCTTAGCAGGTGAAGGAAGTGTGTGTGTGTGTGTGTGTGTGTGTGTGTGTGTGTGTGTGTGTGTGTCGAGATCTTGAGTCCATACTGCTGCCTTGTTTTGTTTTTTGGTACCGGGATTGAACTCGGGTCCTTGCACTTGCAAGGCAGGTGGCAGAACCACTGAGCTAAATCCCCGGCCCCCTACTGCTGTCTTAAGTCTGAAGCCTGGGGTTTGAAGCTGGGGTATAGCTCAGTGGTAGAGCACCTGCTTAGTACCTCAAATAATGAAGGCACGGTAGGGTTCAGTCTGGTTTTCCTGCCATCCAAATTTGCGGCTTTCTTCTCTAACCGTGGGGAATCTGGCTCTAGACATTAACTTTTAAGATCTCCGTGTATGTAGATTAAGCCTGTGTCTAAGTGAGTGTAGATGTGCTGTGATTCTTTGGGAGACTGTCCACCCGTGTGTGCTCGCAGTGCTTTTAGTCTTTGTCTGTCTTTGTGTGTTTTCCCATTCCTATCATATCTTGCCCTCTGCTTTTTCTGTATCTGCATCTCTGGATGTGATTCCAACACAGAGCACATTTTCATCATTGTATTTATGGAATCATTTTATCCTCGCTATTTTCAGGTCGGTGGTTGGTTCTAATGTTTTTAACACCCCCTCCCCAATATCTTGCTTTTTGGTAGTGGCCCTCAGTGCTCACTTCCACGGCTCTGCTCTTCCCAGTCCTTCCTGTAGAGCATCCTCTGTTCCCATCCCAGCACGCCCAGCTCACTGTGTCCCAGACGACCCCTGCCCTTTCTGTGTCCCTCCCAGCTACGCAGTATGGGTGTGAGACCAGGCACTCTGAGGAGGAAAATGAAATAGCCAACTAGATAATAGTATTTTATGATGTTATCAGTGATACCATAAATTACAGTAAAAACCGGGTATGGTGGCTCAGGCCTATAATCCCAGCGCACAGGAGGCTGAGGCAGGAGGACTGCTACGAGTTTGAGGCCAGCCTGAACCACACAGTAAGACTGACTCAAAAAACCAAAAATAACACCAAATCTGCCACTTTTTACCTATTGGAACTTGCAAGTTACTCTGTCCATGCCTCAGTTTCCTTAACTGTAAAGGGGATGATGATGATAATGCTGGCAAAAGGTCATCAGGATTAGCACGGAAAGTGGCTTAAATCGCCTGCCTTATAATAATGGTAGGTGACTGTCCCCCACCTGTTCTCTACACAGCAGCCAGTATTAAAACAAAAAGGATTATATCAGTCCTCCACTCAAATCCCCTCCATGGCTTTTCTTCCCATTTGAAGAAAGAACCAAACTCAACAGAGTACATTGCAAGACCGCACAAGACCTGGCCCTCCAGTGTGAGCTGGACGCACGTGGACCTCTCCCTTCCTCCTGAGCTCCTTACCGTTCCTGCGCGCGCTGGCCCTTTCTCTCCCAGGGCCTTTGCACTTGCTGTTCTTGCCCTTTCCCCAGATAGGCACCCAGCTCGCTCTCAGTAGCCAGAGTTCTCTGGAACTCTGTACTTCTGGGATTCACTTCCCCACAGGCGTCCTTCTGCCTCTCAGTTCAGATTCCTCAGAGAGAGAGAGAATTTGGCTCAGGCTCCAGTGCCCTTGTTCAGGAAGTCAGGTTCAGAGAACATGGCCGCGAGGATCCCCCGGGTGCACATAGTACTCTTGTATCTTTTCCTCTCCAACTCCCATGCTCCTAAAAAAGGGGGAGCACAAAACCTTAAGGGAAAAAAATGCCCTTCTGTGAGACTAAGTATACACAAAAAGACCAAGTCTTGGGAGGGAGAAACATTCTCCCACTCACTGTGGATAAGTGTAGGCCACTGGGAGCTGAGAAGTGGATTTTTAAAAAGCGGGTAAAAACCTGGGGAAGCAATGTTGTGAAAGAATCGATCTGCCTAATTTCCTAGCCCTCGTGGTTCAGAAGAGAACCGTGATTCAGGCCAGAACCTGAGGCGGGGGTGAGAGAAACAGACAAGTTGGAGCAACAGTGAGTGACCCAGCCGCGATCCCAGCTACTCGGAAGCCGAGGCAGGAGAATCACAGTTTAAGGCCTGTGTGTGAGACAAGGAGATAAAAGGACAAAGTAGAAGGGCCTAAATAAAATAAAGACAAGGTGAGATGAGCTTCCAGGGAAGTCAGAGTGCAAAAGACAAAGGACTAATAAAATCTGCTGATGACGGAAAGCATTAGCGCAGGTCCTCTGTGCCTTCGTTCGCCCTTCCCGTGCAAACGTCCAGATTCAAGCGGACTCAAGTGCTTCTTTCTCACCCACCGTGCCCACTTCATCTACTGAGCGCTTGTCTTTGTTTTCTCAAATAAGGGCTGGGGATTTAGCTCAGTGGTTCTGGTGCCTGCCTTGCAAGCGCAAGGACCCGAGTTCGATCCCCGGCACCCGCCCCCGCCCCAAATTCCAGTGTTTTCTCAAATAAACCACACTCAGTACCATTCCACACTGTCAGCATCATTCTTCCATACTCGTGGGACGAGGACCCAGCAGGGGAGCGCTGGTTGCATCCTTGGTGCCCAGCGTCTTCCCTGTGAAGGGATAAGTGTGGGGGAACAGCTGGATCCCACACACACTTTTTCTCTGTCGCTTTTTACACATCTAAGAGACGGCGCACTACTCTGCCAGCCTGTTAGGAGCTCTCAGAGTGGCTGCCACTTTCGAAGCAGGGGATACAGACGGAGCTGGGTGGGCTCCTTGCTGGGGATGGATCTCTGGTTGCAAGGAAGTGGTAAAGGGTGGGATGGCAACTGCGAGACCCTGCCTGGGGCTACTCCTGTGTGGGTATCCAGGTGTCCCGTCCGCCCACCTCCCTGAGGTGAGGTGCTCAAACGAAAGAGGTGCTCTCTTTCTTTCCCCCTCTACCAGAGCGCTCTGTTAAGCCTCACATGACGAGTCAAGCTACAGGTTTGGGCTTTTCTCTGTCCAGATACCTTAATAGATTTACTGGCCTGGGAACAGGTTAGGCTCCTAGCCCATATTCCAGGATTTCCCTCGTCCATCGTCTGTAGGGTCCCTGGTGCTTGGGCTCCCACCTTAACTTTCACAGAGGCGGTATCTAACCAGTAATGCCTAGGTTCCCTGCGAAAGGTCATTGGGACAAAGGCTGACGTTAAGGAAAAGCCCTTCAGGCCATTTCACCACTCCAACCTTCTAGCCGACTCTCAGACCTCCTCCAGTGCTCAGCCCTCTGTGTCTGGAGAAGCTCACTGGAACTCACTCAACCACTTCCTTCAGACTGGAGAGAGAGATGTCTACTTCTCTAGTCAAAAGCTACGTGGCCGGGGATTTAGCTCAGTGGTGCCTCCACCTGCCTCGCAAGCACAAGGACCCAAGTTCGATCCCTGGTACCACTCCCCTGCCAAAACATTCAATCCAAACTGAGGGATATCCTTAGGAGGATTTAGCTCATTGGTTCTGTCTGGGGATTTAGCTCATTGGTTCTGGTGCCTGCCTCGCAATCACAAGGACCTCAGTTCGATCCCCGGTACCAGAAAAAATTTTTTATTCAACCCAAACCCATGTATCCACCATGAGGATCAGGCCCCAAGTGCACCCTGCTGGGACAACGTGGGGTCACAGCACAATTACTGTTGTACAGACACCATAAGTGACTGCTCATGGTATTAGCCCAAATTATTTTTGGCTCACGACAGCTTAACAATGGACTAATTTAAATCAGTTTGTAAGAGTAAAAATGTCTTTAAATTTGGTGATCTGTTTCTATCCAGGTTGTTAGCTGATGCAGATACGATTAAAAACCGATTGCATAAATGTAATCTTTATTGTTATGTATATGCAATAATTGAAGAGATTTTCCTGCGTCCAAGGTATATAAATACACAGCAGTACCTTGGTTTACGAACTTAATTTGTTTTATGATTTGGGGATGATGGCTTTGTGTTTGTGTGAAAACAGCTGTGGTCCTGTTTGTCACCTGGTGTAGAGTTTGCGAGTGGAGGCAAAATTTTGCCAAGCATTTTTATTTGTGAATGGAAATGTTTGCAGACAGAAGCGTTCGTGAGCCAAGGTACTACCGTATATCTTCTAAAAAGTGTTAACTGTTATGATTTGTTTCTCATAAGTCATCTAAAGTAATGTAAGGATTAACAGAAACTCTTTGGGCTTAGAACTGGTAGATAAAGCTCCCTTCTGTGGCAAGAAAAAAAAAAAGCTGTCTGAAACAATTTGTGCAGTTTTTATCCACTGATGAGATTACTCTTTTTTTTCCAGTCTTATGGTGACACACAGAAGTTATTAAATATATTACTCTATTTAAGTTGACTGTGATTAAAAGGTTAAGCTTTTTATGTCTAAAACAATTACGGTTTTCTTAAGATATCAGGATGCCCTTGGTTAAACTTAGAAAACTAGATTAAAAAACAAAAGCTCTATATCGTACTAAGATACTTTTTTGTGTTTTCCATGGTTACGTTTTTGGTTACTAAAACTGAGTTTTAAGAGTTAAATATTGACTTATAAAATGTTTTCAATAATCAGTTTATAAGTATCTATTATCTTAGTTGATGATATAACCTATATATCTAAAAACAAGATATGCTGTGAGTCTAAGCTTTCAGGTTTATAAACTTAAGACAACATAAAAGTAACTAATAATAGGTGTTCTCTTTTATACAATATATGTCTAGACCTTAGACATATAAAATGATCAAAATTTGACATCTCTCTGTTTGGTCCTACCATTTAAAATTTAGCCTATGGGCGGGGGACTTGGCTCAGTGGCACCACACCTGCCTTGTAAGTGCAAGGTCCTGAGTTCAATCCCTGGGATGAGGGGGTAGATCTTAATCTATACCTACTTGTGATTAAACATTTTTATTATTATATAAATGAGACACACATATATTAGATAACAAGCCTATTTATGGTCAACAACACTGTTTCCTAAACTCGTAAGACTTCTAAAGATGTCCCTTAATTTTTTTTAGTGAAATTACACCCTATATACCTGTTTTTAAAAATTTTAAATTCTGGGTTGGGGATTTAGCTCAGTGGTTCTACTGCCTGCCTTGCAAGTACAAGGTCCTGAGTTCGATCCCTGGTACAAAAAAATTTTTTTAAAAATTCTCTCTTAAATATAAAAACTAAGTAAGCACAGCCAAAGATTTCTATGTGGCTGTGATGCCGATTATTGCCAATCTCAAAATATATTAAATATATTTGTGTTCCCCAAGTATATAGGCTTTCAAAGACACAAAATTTTAAATTTTACTATACTGGTGACTTCCAGACTAAAGTTATTTGTGGTGATAAAACTTTTTATGGTTTCTGTGTAATTGTGCTGTAGTAGTATGTGATTTATAGTTGCTAAGTGACATCTCCAAAGTTTTTAAACTCTCTGTGAGTTCCTTACGTATGTCACTTGTCCCTAGATATAAAGATCTCCAGGGTAAATTTCTGAATAAAAGTCTACCTGTTGTGTACAACTCCCTTTTTCCTGCCCTCCTGATCTGTCAATGAAGAGTAAAGTAGCTATGTTCCAGGAACAAGGATGCTCGACCCAGATAGAAGCAGCAGATCTCTGTGTGACTGGCGGAGATGGGAGCCTAGATAAGACGTGAGACAGGCTCAGGCCCGTCCTTTGATTGGGGTGCGCTGTGCGTCAGTGTGACCCCAAGATAAGGTGGGCAGCTCGCACCGCCTGACCTTAGGGCACCTATATAGGATCCCGTGTTTTCTTTTTCTTCTCTTCCTCCCTTTTATCACTTTCCAAAATCACACGAGTGAGGGCTGGGCCTGGTGGCGCACGCCTGTAATCCCAGCACTAGGCAGGCTGAGGCAGGATGGTCACAAGTTTGAGTCCAGCCTGGGCTACATAGTGAGTTCAAGGCCAGCCTGAATTAAAGTGTCGGATACAGATATTGTCTCAAAAAATTTTTTTATACACAAGAGAGATAGCTTATAAACATAGGCTACACCTTGAATAATTATGGGGAGCTCAATATTCATCCCCAAAAGTCAACTTTAGGTTTTATTTCATAAACTTGGGGCCAATTTAAAATAAAAGATGTTAGAAAAAAGGGCAAAAAATAGAAACAAAGTCTTTGTAAAGAGGGAAGGGTGAAGGGAGGGCAGGGGAATGGAAAAAAAGAACCAAGATACACCATGTAAAGGTACAAGATCCCAATGATGAATGTAACCGTATTGTTTACCTTCAATAAATCAATGAACAACTTAATGAAAAAATAAAATAAAAGATGTGAAAAGGTTGATTTTTCTCCACATATAAGTTAAAAAACAGAAGCAAGGCTTCAGTTTGGTTTTATAATAAGGAGCGATCAGAAACAAATATCCCTCTAACAGTCTACAGCTCTTCTCTTTGATGTTTTATACTAAAATAAAAACATTAAATATACTTTTAAAGATTTAGAAAACCAATGGTTCTAACATAATAATGTCAACATAATTGTTATGCTCATGTTGTGTTTGCTCTTGATTTCAGATTTCCCCTGTAAAACTTTATAACTGTTATCAATTAAAACAATCATGGTTAAAAAACAAAACAAAACAAAACAGTAGTTCCCTGGTCGTACTTTACTTTGCACAGTGCTTGGCATCTAGATAAAATTGTGAGAGTTAAACCTACTGCTCCCACCTCAGTCAGGTGTAACTAACCTCCTGGGTATTGAGCAACTGAGGCTGGAGACCAAAGCTAAAAAATGATACCTGGGGTATGAAAAGAGCCATTGTTTTGGCCCTGGCCCTCTGAGGTCAGTAAGGATCCAGGACATGAGGAGACCTCTCTACGAGATCCCACAACTCTGCTGAGTCCCCCAACCTCCTGAGCAGGGAGTTTTTAGACCCTAGAAAACAAGAGTCAGTGAAAAAGGAGGGTCACCAAAAAAAAGCATCTCCCATGTTCCAGGCGAAGCTGTATATAGTCAAACAAGACCGTGGCCCATCCTGGCAGATAAAATCGACAGCTAAGAGACTGTATACATGGTTCCAAAAGTAATACCTGAGGAGCCTTAAGTGACCTTGACATATGTATGCTGAATTTTGATTAACACAGGTTTCACTTTAACTTGGTCTTAAACACCCCCCCAAAAAAACAAGATATATAACAATTAATAATAACTTAGATTAGATATACAAAAAGAGCTCCAGTTACTATACTGGCCTCTGCTGACAGTCTCCAGCTATACCTATAGCTTGTCACTTTTCGGTTTTGGTTTTTGCGTGGGTTCGTTGCTGTTTGGGGGGTTTTTTGTTTTGTTTTGTTTGCTTTTTTGAGACAAGGTCTCACTATATTGTTGAGGCTGCCCTTCAACTTGCAGTGATCCTCCTGCCTCAGCCTCCCAAGCGCCAGGATCACAGGTGTGTGCCACCTCTCCCGCTTTCGCTTATGAGCTCTTATGGTTCGATGAGGCTAAAAAGCCACAGTGACAGCTATAAAAGCTCAACATTCCATCACACAAATAGATCGCTCCCACTACGAAAATCACAAAAAATCTCCAGATTTCAACCCCAGACACTGGATAAATGGTCCCCCACCAAAAAAAAACTACTTGTACTCAACTCACATAAGAGAGCAGGGACTACTCCTTATAGATGAAAAAAAGCTGAGTCTCCCCATAAATAAAACAGAAAACAGTCAAATAAGCAGCCCCTTCCCTTTCAGGCCCTTGCAGGGGCAGCCTGGGCCCAATAGCAAGTGGCCCAAGTGTGGACCCTGCTTGGCCCACTAACCACCACAGAGGCTGGAAGATGCTGTGCTGTGTTGCACCCGTCTGCCTCACTGCCCTTTCCACATCCGTTCTCAGCTGCTCTGGCAGCATGCGCAGCGGCTCAGGGCATCTTCTTCCTCTGTGGTACCTCGGCACACTCCTGCCTGCCCCCACCTGGACAGGAGCATGTACTTCAGGGTGGCCGCCCTAAAAGCTGCCTACCCCAAGTAGGCCTTCTTGGTGGCTCTTGGCCCATCCCGGCTCAGGTCAAGGTAATGACCCCAGAAAACAAAAAAGGGCAGCCCAACTTATTCCCTCTTGATAAGATTAGAGTTCAAAACAGGGCTTGATACAGGGCTAGCAGGTCTCCAGACATCACTCACCTACTTCAGTCACTCTGTCTTGATCACGTTGAGGGTTTACAACAAGTGGCACAGAGCCTAATGGCCCTTCAAAACCGAATGGATTCATTAACAGCAGAGACCCTACCACACCAGAGGGGACTGGACCTCAGGGCTGCTAATTGAAAGTGTGGGGTGGGTATGTCTATTCCTAAAAGAAGAATGTTGCTTTTATGCTGACCAGTAAAATAGTGAGGGTTGCAGCAGGAAGATTAGCTGACCATGCTTCTAAAGTCCATCAAAAATTGTGAGTCTTAGCCGAGTGTGGTGGCACACGCCTGTAATCCCAGCACTCAGGAGGCTGAGGCAGGAGGATCGCTGTGAGTTCGAGACCAGCCTGGGCTACATAGTGAGTTCCTGGTCAGTCTCACTACACAGTGAAACCCTGTCTCAAACCCCACCCCCCAAAAAATTGTGAGTCTTGGGGATGCTGGTCAGAGATCCAAAATTGGGCATCCTGGTGACTCCCCCTAGCTGGGCTATTGTTAGGCTTTTCATAACCCTGTTATTTGGGCCATGTATACTCAACCTCTTGGTCAAATTTGTTTCTTCACTAGAAAATTTGCAGAGAACTTAGCTCAAGAAAAAAGGGCTGGAGATGTAGTTCAGCACCCCCAGCTTCAACCCCCAGTACCACCACCACCACCACCACCGCAAAAACAGAAAACCAGAGTGTTTAAGCAGCACTTATTTCTTCGAACGCCCCTGGTACTCCATCCCGGGCATTTAGTTCCCGTATCTGTGATATCTGTATGCAGATGTACATTTCAGCTCCAGAACTCCTGGTGTTCAGACCTCATCTCTGACCTGTTCTCCCTTCACTTCGCCCGTTCTTTGCACGTGATCCCTCTCTCTGACTCTTGGGCTCCTGTCCTACCTGCAAAGGCCACTTCACATTTTTCCAGGAGCTCTGGCCTGGGTCAGGACAAGGCCTCACTTCCCACCACGCCCTCCGCAGCCCTGGGGGGACAGACCCCAACTTGCATGGCTCCCTCCTGATTCCTCCGAGGCTCCCCGAGCCCATTAGTACAGGAAGAAGAGGCCAGAGGCTGTGGCCTAGCATGGTGCACTCGAAGTCAGAAATAGCCAGTTCTGGGCCTGGATCCGACAGTAACTTGGAGTGAACTCGAGCAAATCATTTTTCTCCATGGGAAAGGATACTACAACAATAATAGTAGCCTCTACACAATGCTGCAAGTACACGTCTTCATTGAATTCTGACGGTAATCCTGGGGGTGGAACCACTAAAATTCCTACTTTATGTTCCAGCTCATCTATAATCCCAGCATCCAGGAGGCTAAAGCAGGAGGATTGCGAGTTTGTGGACAACCTGGGCAACTTTGCAAGGCTGTGTCTCAAAAATGAAATGAAATAATAGGGCTAAAGATGCAGCTCAGTGCAAAAGCCCTAGAGCCGGGGATTTAGCTCAGTGGTTCCACTGCTTGCCTTGCAAGTGCAAGGACCTGAGTTCAATCCCTGGTACTCACCCCGCCCCCCACCACAAAAAACCCCCAAAGAAACAAAAAGTCCTGGGTTCAACCCCTGATATCAAATTCTATTTTCTAGCTGAGGAAACTGAGGCTGAGGAAGTGCGTTACTTGAGTGAGGTGGGACAGCTTTGTGCGAGAGCCTGGACTGCATCCATAGAGCCCGACTCCGTACTTTTCCTGTGCTGTATATACGAACCTCCCTAAAATAGCTGTTATTTTCTGAAGCATGAGCTATTTTCCGGGAACTCTTTCCCATCAGATTCCCACCTTACCTGTCACCTCTTTGAGATGTTTTCCTAGGCTTCTCACAGCTCCCGCTGTGGCTTATTTCTCTCGCGACTCCTTGATTATTCATAATCTGTCCAGTCACCTGCTACCTACCTGCCTCTCTGTCTTAAATCCTGCACCGCATGAGCCTCTCTGAGCCCTAGCCCGTTGTTGTGTCCCCAAGACCTCTGTGGCTGTGAGGCACACAGTAGGACAATAAACATCTGCTAAACGAAAGCATCGACGGCCACAACTCCGGAGAAAACATCATTCGAACTGCATTTTCCGGCTTGGGAAACCAAAGTGCAGACATGGAACAGCCTGGAGTCCCATAGTCAGTGGGCAACGCAGCAAGGAGTCACCAGAGCCTCCCCTGCTCTGCCCTTGCACACGGGGGCGCTCTGGCCTTCCTCTCGAAGAGGGAAGACGTGCGATGAAGCCTTTGGCTTGTTTTCACTCTTTCTCCAGCAAGAGTGCAGAGGTTTGGACCCCTGCGGGGGCCAGACTGACAGGATTAGAGGAAACAGCTGGCCCAAGCCAGTGCCCTGCGGGAGGGAGCTCACATTCCCGGGCTCTGGGAGGGAGCAGCTCCCCATAGCCCCAGTCACATTCCAGGTAGGTCATTTTCCTGAACCCAGATGTTTGCTAATGAGCAGAGGAGAGGGGCTTCCAGCCCTCACCCAGCTCTGGGCCCCACGTTACCTCGGCCCCAAGAGGCTGGCCAAGGGCCAGCAAGCTCTGGCTGCAGGCCCGTGCCCTGTGCCAGCCAGGCCTGTCAGGGCAGCTGGAACGGCACTGCCAACCAGGTGCATCTCCTGGAGCTTGGAGACTCTAAGTTGACGGGTTCTGCCTTCCCCACTGGGGCTCCATTACCCTGGGTCCTGCTGATGCAGCATCCCCGCTGTGGCCTGGTGGGAGGGGCTGAGGCAGACAGAGGGTGCGGTAGGGACGGACCATGGACTGTGGGTTCAAATCCAGCCTCCGCCAATTACTAGTCTCGGTTAGGCAACTGCATTTCTGGGGGCTTTGATCTTTCGCGCTCAGACAATGGGAACAGTGGTGGGACTGTGGTAAGGATTAGATGAGATAAAGCAGCATAGTGTTTAGCCCAGTGCCTGGCATCAGGTGGTAGCTGTTGAGAGATAGTATCGAGTCCCCTTCCGGGGACATCGGAGTCCTCCAGTAGTCTCCAGTCTTTGCCAGACAGATGTGGCTCAACTCCAAACTCCATAATCTTGAATTTGTGGTTGGGATTGCTCCAGAAAGCCTCCCTGTGTTTGAGAGTGCGCTGCACTATCAAGGCACCCTTCTCGTGACTCTGTGTGGGGTGCCACGCTCACGGGAGTGGGCTCTTACAATGTGCAGACATCCACTTCTGCCCAGCCCAGGGTCCGCAGAGCACGGTGCTGGCCAGCTTTGGCCAAGCGACGGTTCCCTGGGTGCCTCCCGTGCGTGGCGGAGCCCCTGTCATCCTAAAGACGGTAACTGGTGTGGCCTCTTCCTTCCTGAGTTTAGATGCGCTCCTTAACCTCTCCACAGGCCTTGCTTTGTTCACATATTTAAGCGGGAATGACAACATTACTCATTTCATAGGTTTATTGTGAGTGCAAAGACAGGGACTGGGTTTATCAAAGTGTCCAGCGCCTGTCATTACAGTGACCGGGGTGGAAGGACTAACTGCTGGGGAGCGATAATTGCTTTGTCCAAGTGTACGAAGTGCACATCTCTTCTGGTCCCACTGTAGGAACCTGGGACATTGAAATAAACACGGGAGCCGCGTCCTCCAAGAGCTCACAGTCTAACCGAGAGAGGGGTGCGCACGACCATTCCCAAAGGAGATTTAGCTCCAGGGTAACACCTGGAGGAGGGGTTATTGTACTGAGGGTCTTGGGAAGGCTTTCCAACGTGGTGCTGGAAGGATGCCTTCGCCAGGGTGTGAAGGGAGCTGGGAAAGGGGGTCACAGGGCAGCTGGGAGCTTTGATGTGCAGATCGGCTGGGCCCACCACGGAGGGAACTCTAGGCCTCTACTCCAGGGGAACTGCTAGCCAGTTGGGTTAACTAGACAGACGTAGGGGTTGGGATTTAACTCAGCACCACACCTGCCTCACAAGTACAAGGTCCTGAGTTCGATCCCCAGTACGGGGTGGGGGTGGGGGCGGGTACACAGACATAGATAACTCAAGACAAAGCAAAAATATCACAGATAAAGGAAAATCTCCAACCCAGCAATCTATCTTCTCCCTTAAAATACAGCACCATATTGGATGTGGTGGTTCACACCTGTAATTCCAGCACTCAAGAGGCTGAGGCAGGACTGCTGCGAGTTCAAGCCCAGCCTGGACTACATAGTGAGGCCTTGTCCCACCCCACTTAAAAAAGGAAAAAAAAAAATAGAGCAGACCCCAATCCACTCAAGTGCTCGCTGGATAGGCTGCACGCTGAGCCGGTCACTTTGCTCTTCTCAGCAGCCAGAGAAACCAGTCAGTTTTCTAGAGTTCTAGCTCAGAGCAATTCTGGGACTCTCAGACCCTTCTCAGATTGCTTAAACCTAGGGGCTGGAGTCAATCAGAAGTCTAGGGACACTAGGTACAAACAGCAGCGGCCCAAACTGGGCCTGCAGGCAGGGCAGGAGTCGGGTAGCAAGCGCGCCCAGGACCGCGGGGTGGGGACGGGACCCCGGCGCCAGCTCGTGTTGGCCTGGAGCGCTGCGCTCTCAGAGCGAGATAGCAACGCTCAGTTCCCACAAAGCGGACACCTCCATCTTTGTCACCCTAAGGCCTGGCATGGCCTGAGAGCTCTGTCTCGGAAAAAGCTCGGCAGGCAGAGAGCAGTCGAAGTGCACCGAACCCCTGGAAGGGCACCGGAGGACGGGCGGGGCGCGCTG
>NW_022900935.1:3890272-3904329 GCF_012274545.1 Fukomys damarensis
CCCCTGCATGCTTCCCCGTTCTGCCTCCGTTTTCGGTCTCCCTGAGCCTGTGACTCTGCCTTCATGTTTTCGATCTCCTCTCCGCGCTGCCTCTGTGAGAGTCGGCTTTGCGCCCCGATCCCCCACCCTCGGAACCCGACAGTCGCCAGTGTTGGACGCTCGGGTCCCCAGCTGGATTCGTGGATACTTCCTAGACTCGATAAAAGACGCACAACCCTCCCTCTGCATCCTGCCTGCCCGTGGGCCTGGCCCCTATGATACCCCGGGAACTGAGGCTGGGCCAGGGAGAGCCAGCCTTCTGGGGAACTCAGCTCTTTAACACTTCTACCCCTCACCCCTGTCCCGGGCATTCGGCACTACTGGGCCCTGATTCGGCCACCTGCCCGCCGCCGGCCTGCTCCCCAGTGCTGAGCGATTCTGGGGCTGCCTGCCTTGGCGTGGCCAGGGGTTGGCCAGCATTTCCAGGCTTTCAGAGGCCCTCACCCGGCTGGAGGCCACCAGCTTGTGAGGAGGAATCCCGGAAAACAGCCTGCTGAGGTAGGATGGGGTGGGGAAGTAACTTGTCAACAAGGAACCCCTCACTCTTTGTTACTGTCCAAGCCGCCGGCCTCCGGAGACTCCCCCAGATGCTGGGGCTGCTTGGGCGTGGTTTGCATTGAGTTGGGGCCAGAAGAATGGGGACTGGAGTGTTTCCTTGGTGACCCCCACCCCTCTCCACCCACCCCTGCAAGCCAGCCCTCTCTCCTGGGCCTGTGTGCTGGAAGGGGGACAAGGGAGTAAGTGCTCTGCATTATTAGCCAGAGATGTGGCCTCATCATTTTAAAGTGAAATTTCAGACTGAGTTGAGCTCCCTCCTGCAACCCCGAGGGTCGCAGGCTGCTGGGGCGGGCAGGGTTGTGGGTGAGGTCTGCAGGGGACTTCTGCTGAGCAGATGTGCAGGGCCCTGCAACAGCCCATGAGCATGGATTTGTTTTGGAGACTGTTTTGGGTCTGTGGGAGGAGGGTCTGCAGAGGACAGCCAGGGCTTGGTTGGGGATGGCGTGGAGGTAGCCAGGGCTGGAGGGTGGAGCCTCCTGGCAGAGGTGGGCAGGCCTCGGGGGTAAGAGGTTGGGCCTGTGTGCCTGCTTGGTGGACAGTTGGCTCGTGCCGGGCTGGCCCAGAGCCTCCCAGGCTCGGAAGGAAGGGAGGGAGGAAGGGAAGGAAGGGAGGGAGGAAGGAAGGAAGGGAGGGAGGAAGGAAGGAAGCCCCCAAGGTGAGACTGGGCCGCGGAAGCTCTGTGCCCTAGAGCAGCACTGGGGCGGGACTCCTCTGGAGGGAACCTGCTCTCTTAGACGTTCCGGGACCACTCCCTCCGCCATTCTGCAGGTGGGAAGCGGGGAAGCGCAGGGAGGTGAATCGGATGGTCAGGGACTTGGTCTGTAACCACTGGATTGTCCTGCCCCCAGGACCAGAGATCCCGTCGATGAACCTCGGCAAAAACTCTTCCTAGGACCCCACAGGGCCCAGGAAACCCTGCCGGGCCGACCAGGTCAGGGGCCTGTCACTGCCTTGTTCCCACCCAGAGCGATATTTTTCCGTTGCACCGTTGAAGGAAGTCCCTGTACTCACTCCAAGACCTGGAGGGCTGCCCCACCCTGCTGATCCCCAAGCCTAGGGCTGCGGCCACAAGTGCCACACCCGCTGCGCCAGCTGTGGGTGCAGCCCGGGGTCTGGGGCAGAGCCTGCTTTCTGAAGTTGGAGCTGGAGGGGGCTGTGCTCTCAGGGACCCTGTCCGTCAGTGGCCCGGAAGGGGTGGATACACACAGGCCAGCAGGTGAGGGTGGTACTCACCAGCTATAAAACCCTTGTATGGAGTTCCACCTGGAGGTGTCTCCTAAATCCCGTTTCACTGGGACAGATGCAGCCCCAGATTGAGAAATTCTCAGGATGAGTCCAGGATCTGCAGGGAGAGGCAGAGGGCGCGGGGGTGGGGGAAGAGGCCCAGGGCAACACCAAGCCAGGGCTCACAGTGCCTCTCTGGAGTTTACAGAAGGCTTCAGGTGGCTAAGATTTGGACCAGGACCTGTGGTGTGTTTGTGGGGGCTGGTGGGAGGAGGAAAAGAGGCAGAGGTAGGGTTGGGGGTCGAACAAGAGGCCACAATCCCATGTTGAGGTGTGGGATCCCCTGGAACCCAGAGGCTGAGCCCATCAAGTGTCCACGGAGTCAGATGGGGCAGATGTGGGAAGAGATCCCACAGGAGGTTAGAGGCTGGGGCTGGTGCTGGGGAGGGAGAAACGGTGATTTGCTGGCCTGGGCACCCGCATTCCTGACAAGCACCTCTGAGAAGCTGCTAGGTTCTGATAGGTGTGGAGTGGCCCCAGAAGCCTGTTCCCAAAGTCTGCGGCCTGTGTCCTTGCTGTGCCACTTCCCTGGCCTCCCTGAGGCACTTTCTGAACAAAAATGCCCCTGGGAAGCCCTCGAGGCTCATGGGCTGTCTGCTCACTGCCCTCTTCCCCCAGCAGGAGGCATCGGCTGGTTACTTTCCTTACTGGTGCCTCAGTTTCCACGGTGCTAAAAATGGGTCACTGGCGTCATCCCTCGGGGGCTTTCTTGCTGTGTGAAAGATCAGTGTCAGGAGGCCTTTGAGGACTTGAGGTGGACCTGGGAGTGAGTGTGTGGGTGAGTGTGACAAGTAAGGCAGCCACTTAGACTCCAGCCAGGGTCTGCAGCCACCACATGCCCGTCTGTTGGGGGCCGGGAGTAGGAGTCGGTCTCTGACTGGGGGGCACCCCGGTCCCAGCCTGAACAGCAGGGAGCTAAGAGGAGCAAGAGGGCAGTGCGGGAGCCCAGGCCTCTCCCTGCCCCAGATTCCACGCATCCATTCTCCGCGTGTGACTCTTCCTCTCTTTTTGGCTACTTTCTCTTCTGTGACGCTGTCACGAGCAAGTGTAACTGCTGGTGCACCTGCTACCATCCAGTGTTAAATCTCAGTCCTCCCGCTGAGTCATTGGGTAAACTTCTGCAGGTCTCAGCCTCTCGGGCCTCCATTTCCTCATCTGTACACCGGGGATCTGTCCCACAGGGTTATTGTAAGGACAGGGATGATTAACACCGGGAGAAACGCTCAGGACAGCAACAGAACCATGCAGTTAGGACCAGCTCTTCCTCCTGCTGGGAGGCCGGGGAGGCTGTGCAGGCTGGGCTGGCAGCTGCGGTCCTTCCTGGGGCCTTTCTCAAGCGGGGGTTCTCAGCCTGGCACCCTCTTCCTCAACCACCACCAGGGACTCCTGCAACCCTGTACTCAACTCAGAGGGAAGGCCCTCTGCGTATCCATCTCTGGCTGTCCCTGCTCAAAACAACTGCTTCCCTGTACCCGTCCCCCTCGACCTCGCCACCGGGCTCTGGGATCCTAAGTCCGAGGGTACAGAGCCGCGGCCCCAGGCCCCCTGCCGTTTCTGAGGGGGCTGCTCTCCTACCCTTCTAAAGGCCACCCAAGGGGGCATCCACCTGCAGGGGACAGAGTGGCCCAGGGCAGGGCAGGGCTCTGCCTGACCTACTGGGGGGCCTTGTGAGGTCTCTGCCTGAGGAGAGCCTGGGGTGTAGATCCCTGACTCCCCTTCCCGCGCTGGGAGTCCCATGGCTCCCTGTGTGACCTTCAGGGCGGGGAGGAAGGGCTGAGAATCTGGGCGAGGCTCTCTGGGCTCAGGAAGGAAGGTCTGACTGCTGTTTAAAAAAAAACAAAAGCATACACCACCACCAAGAAATAGAACCTGCTAGCAAAGATCCTACTCACTGGTGGGGGCAGTGTGGGTCCTTCCGGGCTGGGCAGGGCAGGTGAGGAGGCCACGTGCGTGGGGGCTCCCACGCCCTTGCTGCCGGGGCTGCAGCTGGACTTTCCTGAGCGCCCCCTGCGGGAGTGGGCTGGCCTGGGTGGGGGGATCCCAGGTGCTGGGTCCTTCTCCGACAGGTGCTGTGCTTTGGGTGGAGGAAGGAAGGTCGGTTCTGACAGGGACCCTGATGGCAGGCAGTCCACTGGGCACTGGAGAGGGAGAAAGATAGACTCCTGCCTCAGTTTACCTCACTTCTCTCGAGCTTCTTCCAAACTTCACTCTACTAACGAGTGCCCCTCTCCTGGCTACTCTCATTCCAGCCCCAGCCTCAATCTCAGATCCTACAGCGACCTTGGCATCATTCCCCGCTCTTGTCACCGTCACCTCCCTGGCCCCAGCTGACCTGTCCCTCCGGGGAGGGGGTGGCGTTGGGTACAGACCTCTCTGAGGAGGGCAGAGGGCCTGTCAGCAGCCTCCTGGCTGCCCCCCTTGTTAGAGAGCGGTCACACTGCCAGTCAGGAGCCAGTCCATTCTGTCTGGAAGCTGGGATGCGGTTGTGCTGAAGTCACGGGCTGTGCCGTGGGTCTTGAGTGAGACCAGAAATGTGTGGGTGTGAGCCTGGGTTATGGCAGAAGCGCCTTTGGGGTGGGGCCAGGACATCTGACCTCCCTCCAGCTCTCCCCTTCCTGCCGGCCCGGGGACAGGGTCATCTCCAGGGAGCCGAGGCCTCTGCAGGGAGAGGGCCGGGGCCGGAGCCGAGGGGACCTCAGGATGGTGTCTCTCTGCCCTGCCGGCGGCTGGGCACTCCCTGAAGCCCGGCTCAGCTAGCCCACCCAGGTCTCCCCTGCCAGAGCACGCCAGACGCCCAGCCGCTGTCCCTCCCTGGACAGTCTACGGAGTCCCTGGAAACCACCACCGCCTGCTTTCCGCAGGAGGTGGTCCAGGCAGGGCTGTTCTTCATGGGCTCCTTGGACCTAGGCCCCCCGGTGCTGGGTTTCGGGGGGACTCGTGGGACCTGCCCTCGACCCCTCCTCGGACCATCCTGAGACCCAGAGTCCCACACTGTCAGCCGAAATGGTTCTCATGGCCCTGTCAGAGCCACTTTGGGAAGCTTGGTAAAAATGCTGAAAATCTCAGCACTCGGGGAGGCTGAGGCAAGAAGATTGAATGTTAAAATCTAGCCTGGGAAATTTAGAAAGACCCTGTTTTAAAAGACAGAAAACAGAACTAAAAACAAACACCCCAGGTGGAGGGTGGGGATGTAGCTCAGTGCAAAGGCCCTGGGCTCAGTGCAGAGGTCCCCGGTATCACCGCAAGTCCCCAGGGAATTCTGGAGCAGTGTTCAGGTCACCTCACTCCTCACAGGTGGGGACAGAGGCCTGAGTTTCCAGGGTCACACAACAGACATGTCCAGTACCCTTTCCCCTGTGTTCCGACCACAGGGTCGGGGATCCCCCTTCAAGCACTTCTCTTATTTCTGAGTCTCTCTGAAGCCTCTTTCACTCTCTTTTGAGGTGGCAAAGTGGGTGAAATCCACGAAGGGGAAGGGAGCGCTCGCGGCGTCTGAGCGCAGCCTTTAGACACAGACTGTCCTGCAGCGCCATCTCCTGTCAGATTCTGGTATTTTCGAGCCGTGCTTTTCCATCGCGGGGGAATTGGCCCCCGGGTCCGGTGCTTCGTCTTCTGCTGACCCAGGCGTTAGATGGGGCTGAGGGTAAAGTTGTGCGTAGACCCAAGTGGGCTTGAGGCTCTGGTGGAGCGTCTGCTCGGGATGGCAGAATTCACCACAAGGTGAAGTTTGAGTTTAGCTTCCACGGCATCACTGGCAGGGCTTTGGTGGCTTTGGTGGCTTTGAGGGAGAGCCGGTGAGGGGCCAGCCCTCAAGCGTTGCTCGGACAGTTGTTTACCCCTGGAGGACCCACAGCATTGAGGCCAGAAGGGAGCCAGCGACTGCTCAACTCTTCACAAGTGCTTGGACACTTAGTGCCTCACGGGGCATTGAAGGACCCTCTGCCGCGCAGAGCAAAGGCGCAGCGTTAAACAGCGACTTGCGCCTGGCTACGCAGTGAGCCACCAAAGTGACCGACAGCTGGTGCGGTGGCGGGTGCACACCTGTAATCTCAGCACGCTGGGAGGCTGAGGCAGGAGGATCCCACATGGAAGTCCAGCCTGGGCAACTTTGTAAGACCTGTCTCAACATTTAAAAAAGGACCGGGGATGGAGCTCAGCGCAGAGGCCCTGGATTCCATCTCCAGCGCTTGAAAACAAAGCAAAACCGGCTAGGGATGTGGAATGTGGGAGGCTCCGGGTTCAATCCCCAAAACAAAGCAAACAGAGAGACACCACAGAAGTGTAAGCTGCCGGGAGTGGGAGTGTGCCTGTTCTTCGGGGCTCACTTGGCACCTGGCTTAATCTTTCTGTACCCATGGACGCCGTGCAGTGTACAGCCACGTATGTGTTTAAACCTGTGCCGAGGATCGAGCCTGGGGTTGTATGTGTGCCAGGCAAGTGCTTTCTCACTAAGCCACACCCCAACCCCAACATGTTCAAGGCTGGGAGAGGAGGAGATACCTTGTCCCAAGTTGTCCTTGGTTGGTGGGCGGAGAGGTGGATTGGAGCGCAGGGGTCAGCCCCCATGGTCCGCACTTCTGACCTCCCCGGGCCCTCAGCCCGGATCGCCGGCCCTGCTGTGCCTCATGTGCCCCTGTGCTCAGTTCCAGGGCTCTGGAGGCCACAGGCATGATGCTCCGGGTCCTGGTGGGGGCCGTCCTCCCTGCCATGCTGCTGGCCGCGCCCCCACCCATCAACAAGCTGGCGCTGTTCCCAGACAAGAGTGCCTGGTGTGAGGCCAAGAACATCACTCAGATCGTGGGCCACAGCGGCTGTGAGGCCAAGTCGATCCAGAACAGGTGGGTGGAGGGATGGCGTGTGGGGCCCCCGGGGCTGCCCGCCCTGCTCCCTGGTGACGGCGCGGTGACCTCTCCTCCCGCAGGGCGTGCCTGGGACAGTGTTTCAGCTACAGCGTCCCCAACACCTTCCCTCAGTCCACAGAGTCCTTGGTGCACTGTGACTCCTGCATGCCGGCCCAGACCATGTGGGAGATCGTGAGTACGGTGCCCCTACCCTGCCCTGGCCCCAGTGCCATGCAGGTGTCCGCGGGGACTCAGTCAGGTCTCTCCATGCGCAGGGTGCGGGGCTTGTGCTGGAGGGACACATGGGGTCCTTGGCATAGGATGGGTCGCAAGTCGGACCCTGATTAGTGCGGGACAAGGATCTTTTGGAAGCTCTTTTCGGATGTCCCTCGTGAACTGAAATTCTTTCAGTGGCTTCTCAACACCTCCGCCATGCGCAAGGGTCCTAGGGGTCCAGCTCACTAGCTTTCCTTTTAGTCCTTCCCATCTGCTCAGCTCCCTTCCACCCCAGGGCCTTTGCACATATTCTTTCCCCTGCTTGCAACCCCCTTCCCATTCATTCATTTGCTCTCGGCTCAAGCATCATTTCCCTTTCCTGTCTGGGTCAGATGCCTGTGCTGTTGGCTCTTAGCACACTGTGGGCCTCTGTTTGCTCATCTGTCACATCTGCAGCCTTCCAAGCCCCTCTGGGTGATTGTGGCCAGCTGGCTTCTCTGAGAGATCACGTCTGTCCTTGTGTCCCCATGGCTGGCATGGAGTAGGTGCTCTGTGTAAGGAATGAGGGAGAGAAAAATGAGGCAGTTAGAAGTGTGACCACAGGGAAAGGCAGGGTGCTAATGGGGTTGTCCTTGGCTGGGCTGGTGGCTTGGGAGGGGCTCCTTTGCAGAAGGAATATCCAAGTTAAGAGTCAGAGGCTGCCCAGAAGTGAACTCGGCAGAGTTTGGGGCAAGAGGTATGGGGATGTATTGGAGAGAACCTTCCAAGAAGAGGAAACAGCATGTGCAAAGTCCCTGAGGCAGATCAGGAGCAAAGAGTTGGGGGAGTGGCATTAGGTGAGGGTGGAGTCAGCTGTGGCTAGCCTGAAGGTGCTGGGTGGCCAAGGGGTCAGCCTTTGTATCCAAGGGCAGGGCTGGGGGAGGGCTAAGCAGGGGCGAGTGACACTGCACCCCCCGGGGTGCCCTGTGGCCGCTGTGGGAGTGTGTGTGTGTGAAGGGCAGTCCTGCGTGTGAGGAGCCAGTCGGGCGGGTCCTTCAGGGGCTCGGTCCGTCCAGCCCTCAGGAGCCCCCAGAGCTAAGCAGGCGACCACACGTGTTACTGTTGGGGCCTCCCCACCATCCCCAAGCCCAAGGATAATCAATCTTTGTCTTCCTCCTGCCCTCCCCAGGTGACCTTGGAGTGCCCCGGCCATGAGGTGATGCCCAGGGTGGACAAGCTGGTGGAGAAGATCTTGCACTGCAGCTGCCAGGCCTGCGGCAAGGAGCCCAGCCACGAGGGGCTGAATGTCTACGTGCAGGCCGAGGAGGGGCTGGGCTCCCCGCCAGGCGCCCACCCCCACCCCCACCCTGGTGGGCAGAGCCCCGAGCCCCAGGAGACTCCAGGGGCCCCCCACATTGAAGAAGAGGGGGCTGAGGACTGAGGCCCTCGCTCTTCCTCCCCTCGCGCCCTCTGGGGGGTGTTGGTGAGGGCAGAGGCGGAAGCTCCCGCACTGGATGAACTCGGATTCAGACTTGGACTTGGAATGCCATCTGGTTGCCATGGACACCTCAAGGGGAGGCGTCGGAGCCCAAGCCTCCCAATTTAATATATTGAAGAGTCGGGGTGGGGGAGGAAGTAGAAGTCTTCAGGGCTCCTTTTGGAAGCGGGGCGGTCTTTCCTTTCTGCCTTGTAGAGGTGTCTTGGGAGCGGGGAGGAAGTTGGCCGAGCCGCTGAGGAGAGTGAGGCCTTCCAAGATGGTGGGCGCAGACCAGGGCCCGCGCTGCCCCTGGTGGGGTAGGATCCTCAGGGCGGTGTGAGATGGGGCAGCCGGGGGCCCTGAGCTCGGTGAGGGTGGCACTGTGTCAGCAGGAAGACTAGGCGAGGAAGCCCGTTGGCAGAGTGGGACGCTGCAGTCCCCCAAGTCTCCCTGAAGGCCTCACCCGGACACCTCACCGTCAGGGAATCATCCGCCCTGGGCACAGAGTGTCCCCCCACCCCTTGGGGTGTTTTGGGAGTCAGGCCTGGCAGGACCCAGCTGACTCGGGGCACCAGAGCTGGGGCCAGGCTCTCTGGGCCTTGCTCTGGCTTCCTTGGCTGCCAGCGTTGGGGACGGTGTTGCAGGGCCTTCCTGGGCCCCCGGCAGGGAGCGACCCCAGATCATCACGAGTGCCCCTCCCGGTAGAGACTGCAGTGGCTCCAGGCCTCTCAGAGAGGGTGCCAGGGTGGCGGAGAGAGGTCTCCCTCACTGGAGGGTCTCAGCAGGACCTGAGTGGATGCTGGCTGAGCCTCTGGGAGCTTCAGGACAGGGTGGACCCTGTGGGTGACTTGTGGCCTCGGCTCTTGAGCTCCCCAATTCCGCCCCCCACCCAGCAGCACTTTAAGCCTAGAGGGATGTGGGACCCAGGCCAGGGTGGGCGGCAGGCGGTGAAGCTCCCTCTGCCCCCTGAACTGCCCACACCACTCTCGTGTGCCCAGGGTGATGCCAGCCCCCCACCCCTGCCAGGGGTATCCGGCCCCTCGGCTGTTCCCATGGACGAGAGCTTCCGTAGAGCTTGTAACCAGTAGGCTCCCCCCAAGGACCCCGAGATTTCTTATGAATTAAATGCCTTCAATGCCTGTGTCCTCTTCCCTCTTGCTGGGCTCTGCTGGCCTGGGGGTTTGGGAGGGGGCTGGGCCTGGGCCTGGGCTCCGTGGGGCTGAGCAGGGCCACTGGTGCCACCCTACAGGACCCCTGTGCTGTCCCACCCTGGCACAACACCCTCCTCCACTGTCTCCCTGGCTCCCACCTCTCCCGTGGGTGCCCCTGTTGGCCTTGTGTACATTGTGGGTGGGCCTCAGAGCTGGGCTTTGACCCACAGTCCCTTGGGCTTGCCTCTGTCCTGGTGGAAATGGATAAAACCCAAAGCCACCAGCCACAAATTAATATAAGGTTGGAGTCTGTGTTCAGGGTCATGCAGTCAGGAAATATCAACAGGACTCGAACTCTAGGCCCGTGAGTGCTTGAGGACATCAGCAATGCTAAATGCACAGTAGGTGGGACTTTCACATTTGTTCACAGAGTGGGAAACAGGCTCCGGAAGCACAGGTGACTCGAATAGGCTCACAGGGCCCCCCACATCACCTGGGGACACTTAAGTGATGCAGTCACAATGGCAACAATAAATGAGCCACCAGGGGTCCTTGGTGCTGGACTGTTGCAAGCCGGCGACGCAGAGCACTGTCCAGCAGTGTCTCAAACCTGAAAGAGCAGCGGGGTGGAGATAGGGCAGAGAGAAAGGAAGGACGCCAAGACAAGAGTCTGATCAAGAAGACGTTTATTGCAGGCAGGCATCAGCCTTTTAAAGGAAAAGACCGAACTATTATGGGCTAGGATTACCATAGTAACCTCAACTCCCGCTCCACGGGAACGAGGGTTCACATGGGAAAGAGAAGTCAGGCTCAAGAAAAACAAATTAACAACACTTGCAACTAATAATCATGATTCCCAAATAGGTGGAGGAACTTAACAAAATGGAGTTACAACACCTGACTCCTACAGATAACGTCAGATCTTTAACAGGAAGCACCTGACTCCTACAGATCTTTGGCTGTCCGAGTTTCTCCCGTGCAGGGTCAAAAACAAGTTTAACACGTGCAGTCCTTAAAAAGGAACAAATGTTAAGAAATGCTAATTAGGAACATCCTGACCACACATTGTGTCAATGCCTTGATTATAAGGAAAGAAGTTGTCTTTCAAAAAGCCAGTGGGCCATGGCTGGCTTCCCACACTGGACCTCTGACCCCCTGAGCTTGGTGGCAGGCCCCGAATGCCAGGCGGAGCTCCGTCTTTGCAGCAGCCGGCTGTCCACGTTTCAGCGAGATTTGAGATGGGTAGGAGGAAGGGCAGGGTGAGGCGAGCAGGGGTGGAGGCGGCAGGAGTTCCGCGCGAGTTCTGCAGCTGGGGGGGAGAGTCCGGGCCGCGGGCAGGAGGCGTGGCCACGCGGGAGAGGCGCCGCTGATTGGGTGTGGGAGTTCGTGAGGGGGAGGAGCCACACTTGAGGACTGCGTATTTGACAGATATTTCTAGTTGAGGGTGTGTGTGTGTGTGTGTGTGTGTGTGTGTGAGACTTGATTTTTCTCTTCACCCGAGGGTGTGTGTGTGTGTGTGAGACTTGATTTTTCTCTTCACCCGAGGGTGTGTGTGTGTGTGTGAGACTTGATTTTTCTCTTCACCCGAGGGTGTGTGTGTGTGTGTGAGACTTGATTTTTCTCTTCACCCGAGGGTGTGTGTGTGTGTGTGAGACTTGATTTTTCTCTTCACCCGAGGGTGTGTGTGTGTGTGTGAGACTTGATTTTTCTCTTCACCCGACTGCCTATTTGACAGGTATTTCCAGTTGAGAGAGGGTGTGTGTGTGTGTGTGTGTGTGTGTGTGTGTGTGTTTCTGTTTCTGTGTGTAACTTGATTTTTCTCTTCACCAAGGTCAGACTGAGCCACCACGACAGCCCAGGAATAAGACTGCAGCCTGTCTGCCCCTCTCTGCAAGATGGAGGCGCCTAGAATCCTTAGGAGGACTAGTAACCAACCACACCAGCGCTCAGGAGGCAGGGCCCTCTCTGGATGGCTGGGTCATTCCTGCCGACCTCCTCACCTTGTTTGCCTGTATGGAGCCACCAACCAACCGGTTTTCCTCTGCTCCAAGCTTTTGGAGAAGTCTGCCCAGGTTCAAATCTCAGCTGGGCCCTTCCTAGCCGTAATTATGAGCAGGTCCCATAAAGCTCAGGACTCCTGACGGTACCTACTGGTGACACCGGCCTCCCTCCCAGAGTTATGGGGAGGATTCCATGAGTTACTGCACAGAGGGTGTTGAGACAGTGCCTGGCACCTGGTGGGACCTCAATAAATGTCAGCTGCTGTTATTAGTGCGCCACTGAAGAGGTGTTTTCTGAGACTGAGTTGACTCATGCTACCAGACACCTCCAAAGAAGCCCGCTGTGGCTAGAAGTAACCAAGCAAAGGCTGGCCAGCATTCTGATTTGGAAGCACTGAGGACTGAACTCAGGGAGCATTGTGATACATCGTCAGTCCTTTTTATTGTTTTTATTTTGAGACAGGGTCTTGCTAAGTCGCCCGGGCTTGACTCCAACTTGCAATCCCTCCTGCCTCAGCCTCCAGAGTAGCTGGGATTACAGGAGTGTGCCCCCACACCAGCAACGACTGATCATTCTTGAAAGTCACTGAAATATTAAGGAAGTCAAGGACGATAGAAATTACAAGTAGGGGAGCTTACACGTGGAGCTTCTGCAAAGGTCTCAGATGCAGAATAACGTATGGCCACAAGGTGGCACTGCTACCTTGACCTGCTCTTAGAGAAAATTTAGCAAAGTAGATTTTAAAATAGCAAACGTCCATGCACCTATCATCCAGGATGAACTCATGTTAAAATTAACATCACATTTTCTTTATAAAAATAAAAGACATCATACATGATAGAAACATCTAAAACAAACGACATAGTCTATCCCATTATATACTATTGTTTTTACAAAGCTAAAATTTATTGGGCACAGCTTTTTCCTTTTTAAAATTTAATTTTTTGGGGGGGACACATATTTTTACCAAGAGGTTAAAATAACAGTCACATCGGCAGTACCCTAATTTCACAGCCGCAGAGAACTAAGGAGACGTGTTGCCAGTGTCAGAGCAAGGAACACAAGGAAGGGAGCCGGCCAAGATCCACTCTACAAAGCCTATTTGGGGCTGCAGTTAGAAATCCCTGGGCTAACGGTTACCGCAGGGCTGGACACATTCCCATTGTACAGATGGGAACACTGAGGCCAACAGCTCACACTGACATAGCACCAACTGACACTTACACGAGGTTCATTTCACCTCCACAGTGCCCCTGTAAGCAGACACTGTATTCTGTTAACTCTTGCAGAGGTGTAAAAGGGGAACCAAGGAGATAGAGCTGCTGGTTGTAGGACTCCAGAGTTACTAAGCAGTGGCTTGTTCCTTACCTTCAACCCAGGATTTCTGCATTGCACCCTGCTCCTTGGGGTGCATTCTGACCTGGGGGAGGAGAACAGGCCTCTGTCTATTGCCTAGATCCCTGCTGGCAATACTGGGGCATAGAGGCCTGGTGCGGTGATGATCCCAGAATTTGAGAGGCTGAGGCAGGAGGATCGCTGTGATTTTGAGGCCAGCCTGGGCTACATAGCGAGACTCTGTCTCAAACAAAACAAAAATACTGGGACTTCGGGCCCATACAGGGGTTGGGAGAGGAGCGGGTCTGAGGTTCCTGTCAAGAGGTACCTGGACTCTCTGCCCTTTGCCTCAGGCACCCCCCATAACTTGCTGCTGATGACCTTGGGATGGGTCCCTGACCTCTGTGATCGCCAGTTTAACACCTACCTCTCAGCATTATCGTTTCTGCAGAAATAGGGGTAGGAATAATACAACGACCTCCCCAGAACAGAACCGGACCCTTACATGTGGGTGACATTTTTATGTTTCTGAAAAATGATTTCCCCTTTATACGTTGTACATGTTGTCCCTGTAGCAATTATCTCTGTACCATCACTTTATATATTTATTATGCTTATTGTTTATCTGTCTCCTTCCACTAGAGCGTAAGTTCCCCGGAGGCGGGAGCTTTGTTTTGGTCGCTGTAGAGCCCTGGCTGGTCAGAACCGGTGCTCTGCTGCTAGCTCGGTGCTCAAGAATTATTTAGGAGCGAGCCCGGGGCATCGCCATATTAATCTACACGGGAGGGTCGGGTGGGAGGCGCGGCGCGCGGGTGGGGTGTGTGCCACAGCCAGGAGGCGCCGCACTCTACCCCCGGCCTGCAGTGACGCTACCCTACCTGGGCTGGGGATCCCCAAACGTTCCCCCTCGCGCCGGGAGCACCAGCAAGTCAGGGACTCTCTCCCTAGCACCTGGCGCTGCCGGCTTCGGGGAAGAATGCCAGGAACCGCTAACCCATTTCGTAGGTGACGCAACTGAGATCCAGCGGGCTGAGCCTAACGCCCCCACCGGGGAGCAGTTCCTGGGACAGGCAGAGGCCACCACCCGCTTCCTTGGGTGCCGCCTGCGCCATCACCACGTGTGGTGGGGACGCGGGGCTGATCCTCCCCGGAGGCACCCGGCGCTGCACCGTCCCG
>NW_022900935.1:3905079-3908125 GCF_012274545.1 Fukomys damarensis
GCTCACGGCGGCCGCCAACCTGCTCCTCATCGCGCTCATCTGCACGCAGCCGGCGCTGCGCAACACATCTAACTTCTTCCTGGTGTCGCTCTTCACCTCGGACCTGATGGTGGGGCTGGTGGTGATGCCCCCCGCCATGCTCAACGTGCTGTACGGGCGCTGGGTGCTGGCGCGCGGCCTCTGCCTGCTCTGGGCCGCCTTCGACGTGATGTGCTGCAGCGCGTCCATCCTCAACCTCTGCCTCATCAGCCTGGACCGCTACCTGCTCATCCTGTCGCCGCTGCGCTACAAGCTGCGCATGACGCCCTCGCGCGCCCTGGCGCTCATCCTGGGCGCCTGGAGTCTGGCCGCCCTCGCCTCCTTCCTGCCCTTGCTGCTGGGCTGGCATGAGCTGGGCCACTCTCGGGCGCCCGCCCCGGGCCAGTGCCGCCTGCTGGCCAGCCTGCCCTTCGTCCTCGTGGCGTCCGGCCTCACCTTCTTCTTGCCGTCGGGTGCCATCTGCTTCACCTACTGCAGAATCCTGCTGGCTGCCCGCAAGCAGGCCGTGCAGGTGGCCTCTCTTACCACCGGCACGGCTGGCCAGGCCTTGGAGACTCTGCAGGTAACTGGGGCTCCTGGGGCTCCCGGGGCTCCCGGGGCACCCGGCTTGTGGGAGTCAGGCAGTGAGCAGTCGTGGGCGCCCACCGCTTAGTAAACTCTCGCGGAGGTCCTCTGGGGGTCGTCCTAGCTCCCAGCATTCTGAGTGCCTGACTCAGCGCCTGGCTGTTCACAGGACAGTTCCGCAAGTCAGGAGGTGAACAAGGTGGCGGGGAACATAGGGAGGCCTCCCATCTGCTGCTCCCTGGTCTTCCCCTTCCGGGCGGTGAGACCATCTCAGCGACACACGCAGGAACTTGAGAAGAGGTTCTCTCCCTCGTGCTCCTGCCACGCGACACAGAGGCCTTTTGTTTCTGCCTCCTAAATAGGTGCCATTGCCACAGCCACCTCCCTCATCCGAGCCATAGTCACCTGTCAACTGGGAGCCTTTGGTAGACTTCTGCAGGCTCCTTGGCTTCCGTTCCGGACCACTCCTGTCTACTTTCTGTACAGGAGCCAGATCGTGTTGCTCTCTTGCAACAAACCCCCACTGCTCTCAAAATAAGGAGGAAATCCATCTCCCGTTGTGGCCTGAGGATGCCTCCCTGCCAGCCTCTCCTGCTTACTTCCCTTCCCTCCTCTTACTCAGTACCCTCCTCAGGCTCCTTGAGACAGTTCTAGCAGCCACCAGGATGACCCCTGTGTAGAGGTCTTTGCATTGGCTGAGCCCTCTGACTGGAAGGCTCTCGCCTGACTCCTTGTCAGCCTACCTGAGTGCCGGGCCGGCCCTCACCTGTCTGCTGCTCCGTTGCCCTCCCTCACCCTGTCGTTTTCCCCCACGACCCCAAGTTTCTTGGTCAATTTAGTCACGCTGGCTCCCAGACTTAATATAAGCTTCATGGGGGCTGCATGTGTCCAGGGCCATTTTGAACCCCAGGCACGCAGTAGGTGCTCAGTAATTACTTGGGAACAGGAAAGGTGCTCCTAGCCCAAGGCCCTGCACGGTCTGTAAGTGGAGTGGCCACTCTTGCCATCCAAGCCATACTGTGCTGCAGCCCGGTGGCCCACTTGGAGGAGTGGTCTGGGCTCCGGGTCCCAGGTCACTGAGTGTTCACTGAGTGTTCAGGGGAAGGTTCACTGGAATTACCATGGAGGAGGCTCTTGGAGCATGGAAGGTGTTTTGGGAGTCATGAGGTGTTTGGGGGTTTGGCTGTGGCACTGACAGCTGCACCTGGCCCTCGCCTAGGAGGCTGGGGAGGACGGGGGTCCTGGCTGCAACCCGGATCCATCTCCTTGTTTGTGCTCACAAGAACATTCTTGGGTGCCTGCAGGTGGCTGTGACCTTGATTTGATTTTTCAGGGCAGGATGGCTGCTCTGGGCCATGCATATGTTTTCCTGGGTTCTTTGTTTTATTTATTTTTTGTTGTTTTAAGGCAGGACCTCACTATATAGTCCAGGCTGGCCTTGAACTCGATATGTAGTCCACACCACCCTTGAACTCATGGCGATCCTCCTGCCTCAGCCCCCTGAGTGCTGGGATCACAGGCATGCACCACCATGCCTGTCTTATTTTTTCCTTTTATAGCAATGAAGATTTACTCTATTCTGAATGTTCAGTGAGATATCCCTGCCTCACAAGGCATTCCCAGTTGTAGTTTCTCATGATTTCCTTGATTTTTCCCTAAGCCGACTTCAGAATAAGAGATGACCACACAGGTTTCTCTCCTGTGTGAATTTTCTGATTTAAAAGAGCACTTCGGGGGCCGGGATTTGGCTCAGTGGTTCTGCCACCTGCCTCACAAGCGCAAGGGTCTGAGTTCAATCCCTGGTACAAAAAAAAACGAAAACAAGAAACCAACAACCAAAACCACTTTGTGATGTGAATGAGCTACTGTGGTGCTTGTGTTCTGATGCAAATGAAACAGTTCCACAGAACAGGAGTTTCTGTCTTGTGGAAAGTATAGCTAGGAGTCTTCCTGGGATTTTTCAGAGAGGTTTAAAGACACTTCCAGCTCTGGGATAAAACCCAGGGCCTGGCTTGTGCAAGGTTTTTGGCATCTTTGGGCATTCAGGCCCCTGGGGATAACTTTCTTTCAGTCTCTTCTACTCCCACCCCTACCTCAGGCTGCTTTACTCTTATGTAGTTAGCAAGGTTTTAAGAAATCTTCCCACTGATCTTTTTACTTCTGAGAATTTATTTGGAAAGAAAACCTCGTATCTCTTCCGGAAATGAAAGTTGGCATCCCTTGCCATAGGTAGGCAGTGATCACGAACACAGTTTTGGAGAAATCCCAGCAGCTCTGCCTCCTGCCTCCCCTCCCTTACAGTTCTCCTGTCTTCTGTGTTCTTCCTTCTCCATCCCCACCCTCCCATCAATTACTCCTCTTCTTCCTCTTCCTCCTCACCCTCCTTCATCTGCCCTCCCCCAACTATGCATCATTCTATCTTGGTGATCTTCTTCCTCCCTTC
>NW_022900935.1:3908209-3976334 GCF_012274545.1 Fukomys damarensis
CCCCCTCCTCATCCTCCGTGATCACAGAAATATCTGCTGGGAGAGGCGAAGGCAGAGCTGGGAGAGGCTGTGTGGAGCAGGCGAGCTTGGCTGCTGCCCTGAGCCTGAGGGTCTGGTGCTCCTGGGGTCAGAACCAGAGCTTGATGTCCAGCTGTTCACGGGCCACGTCCTGCCTTTTTCCCATCACAGTGGGATGAGCCTGAACACATCATTTCTTGTCCCTGCGCACCAGGCGGTGGAGCCGACATTTGAAGCCAGGCAGTGTGGCTCCAGTCTGTCTTGTAACCCCCATGTTGTTACTAGATGATTGTGGACATTGTATTTTATTTTATTTTTTGGTTCCGGGGATCGAACTCGGGCCCTTGTGCTTGCGAGGCAGCTGGCGGCACCACTGAGCCAAATCCCCAGCCTGATTATGAACATTTTGAATGATGACAAGAGAATGCATAAGTACTCTTTGTTTTCTACAAGGCTGGGATTGAACTTGGGATCTTGCACATGCCAGGCACATGCTTTACCACTGAGCTGTATCCACAGCTCCATAAGCACACTTTAAAGTAAAAATTCAAGAGCCGGGCGTGGTGGCGCATGCCTGTCATCCCAGCACTCAGGAGGCTGAGGCAGGAGGATCGCTGCGAGTTCGAGACCAGCCTGGGCTACATAGTGAGTTCCAGGTCAGTCTCAACTACATAGTGAGACCCTGTCTCAAAAAAACAACAACAACAAAAAATTCAAGCTGGACATGGTGGTGCACAGCTGTAATCCCAGCACTCAGGAGGCTTGCTGCAAATTTGAGGCCAGCCTGGGCTGCATAGTGAGTTCAAGGCCAGCCTGGACAAGACCCTGTCTTAAAAAAATATCAACAATAAAAATAAAAGATTCTTTGAATTCCTTCCATTGCCAAAGGTACTCCTGTGAATTCATAGCCTATTCCTGACCTTTTCTTCTTCTGTTTACGTATTTGCATCAGCATCTAAAGAAATGGTGATTTGTGTACTTTTTAAACAAATAGAATCATACTGAATATTGCTTTTCTACTTGCCAACGTCACTTAATAATGCGCCTTGGAAATCTTTCCATCTGATCAGTGCATTGTGTGTGTGTGTGTGTGTGTGTGTGTGTGTGTGTGTAGGGTACTGGGGCTTGAACCCAAGGCCTTTGTACTGAGCTACATCTCCCAGCCTCCCTTTTGAGGCAGGTGGTAGAACCACTGAGCTAAATCTCCGGTCCTCCCAGCCTCCCTTTTATTTTATTTTGAGACAATGTCTTGCTAAATTGCCCAGGTTGGACTCAAATTTGCAACCCTGGGCCCTCAGCCTCCCTGAGTGCCAGGATTACAGGTGAGCACCTCCACACCTGGCCAGTCGACTCACTCTTTAAAAACATTCAGCACGCCTGTCATCCCAGCACTCGGGAGGCTGAGGCAGGAGGATCGCTGTGAGTTCGAGACCAGCCTGGGCTACATAGTGAGTTCCAGGTCAGTCTCAACTATATAGTGAGACCCTGTCTCAAAAAACCAAAAAAAGGGCCGGGGATTTAGCTCAGGGGTTTGGTGGCCTACCTTGCAAGTTCGAGGACCCGAGTTCAATCCCAAGTACCAAAAAAACCAAAAAACCAAAAACAAAACATTCAGGTACAGTTCTGCAGTGGGAGTATGCCGGGGTCTTTTAGTGGACACCTAGGCTGTTTCCAGTTTGCTCCTGTCACCCAGTGCCTTGGTACAGTCTGTGAGTGGAGTTGCTGGCTTGCAGGGGCCTGCCAGGTTGTCCTCGAGGAGGCTGTCTGCCGAACGGTGCCGCCTGCCATAAACACGTGGACGTCAGAGCATGGTGGCGTGGGGCTGTGAAGTGCTGACAGGAGAGACAGAAGTTAGAAGCGGGTGTCGGCTCCAGCTGGGCCCCATGGTGCGGGCCGGCGGCTGCCAGTGGCTGTGCTCCGTGAGGGCCCTTGGTGGCAGTGGCGGGTGCCAGCGTGGACTGTGGGAGCCGCATGAAGGGGAGGAGCCTGGGGTCCCGATGCAGCTCTTCCCTGCTGTGACTCCTGCTTGCCTGGGCCTCGCTCGGACTTAGGGACTTCAGTAAGTGGGGATGACAGTGCTGGCTTGGGGTCACTCAGGCTTTGTGTGAGGCCTTGCGTTGGGCCAGGCTGCCTTCGGGCAACCCCAGAGCGCAGAGCTCTGACGGTTCTCCTTTCTGGGTCCAGGGCTCAGTGGCTGCTCCCTCCCATGTTGTCTCCTCTGTTGAAGGCACGGCAGGCCACTGGGATTCTTTTGGGGACACAGGAACCTCTTTCTGGTGGCAGCCGTGGGGGCTGCAGATGTCACACGGAGTCTGCTCTGGATCGGGGAAAACGAGAAGAGGGGAAGCGCGGGCCTCCTTTCTCCCTGCTACTTGGGAGCTGACATTTGCATGGAGCAGGTGGGGGCAGGAGCACATCGTTCAACCCAGTAGTCCCCAGCGTTTTGGTACCAGGGACCGGTTTCCTGGAAGACACTCTTTCACTTATGCGGGTGGCGGTTTGGGGATGATTGAAGTGCATTACATTTATTGTGCACTTTATTTTTATTCTTATTACATTAGATTCTCATAAGGAACATGCATCCTAGATCCCGCTCGTGCACAGTTCACGGTAGGATTCGCGCTGTGGTGAGACTCTCACGCTTCTGTCGATCTGGCAGGAGGTGGAGCTCAGGCAGTGATTTGATCTGGAGTGGGTATCAGCACACACCCACTTGGCTTGCCCACAACTCGCCTCTTGCCGTGCAGCCCACCCACTCCTAACAGCCGCTGACTGGTAACTGGTTCATGGCCTGGGGGTTGGGGGCCACTACTCAAACCCCACCGCCTGAGCTGCTGCATAGTGAGTCCCGAGGATTGATCCTGATATCTTGTTCTGCTTTAGGGAGCTGCTGCAAGACAGGGCCCCCGAAGGTGCTCAGGACCACCCCGGCCCTGTTCCCACATCGCCGAGCCAGCACCATATAGCTTCACAGTGACTCTGAGCCAAGGACTCACCCCTCCCTCTTTATACAAGAGAACACAGAAGCTCTCTCTGGAGGGCTGGGGGTGTGGCTCAGTGGCACCACGCCTGCCTGGCAAGCGCAAGATCCTGAGTTCAGTTCCCAGTACTGGAAAAAAAAAATAAAAGGAGAAGCATTCTCAAGATCACAGAGCGAGCGAAGGGCAGAGGCGTAGTTTGAATCCAGACCACCTGTCTCCCAAGTCCAGCTTTTGCTTCTGCGCAACGCTGCCCCCGACCAAGACGGAGGGAGAAAGCTAGAGCCTCTCTTAGGCTACTCTTTTTAAAGCTTGCCCTTGATATTTGTGAATAGGTTTCATCTGGATAAACACGTAGAGGAACCCCATTTCCGACACCCTCATTCCAGAATGAGAATCCCTGGTCCTGTGGGCAGACAGGCTGCGGGGAGGGTTTCAGCACCGCGGACAAGGCACCATCCCGTGGGGTGGGAGGGAGATGGAGCGCTTGGAGAGCTAAGAGCACGGGAGCAGGGCTGGCTCTGACGCTCCCTGGCATTAACACATCCCGGCTTTGCTTCCTCCGCCCGCTTCCTTCTGCAGAGGGTTGCCTGGGAATCTGGTTCCCTTCCTGCCTCCTCCTAACCTCATCTCCCTACACCCAGCCCACTTCTCTGGGAGCAGATGTGTGTCTGGTGTGCGTGCGGAGGAGGAGGGCATCCTCTAACCCTAGAGCCCAGCACGATGAGTCAGAACCTGGGTCCTGCCATCTTGGGCTGCTTTGAAGAGGTCAGAACTGCTGGCAGCAGGAGTTGGGCTCTCATGCAATCCAGGAAATGCTGGGAAAATCCCTGGTTTCAAGGCCCAAGTATGTTCCCATGTAGCACACGCACCCTCTGCATAGCTCTGGATGGATTTTATGCACCAACAGTTAATCCAGTGGTAAGGATAGGTGGGTCTCACTTGTTGTACAAAAGCCGAGTTGATCATGACACAGAAGGGAGGGTCCCACAGCCTTCTCTGGAGGAGGACTTCATGTCCCATTTCCGTGGGCCTCGAGGGGCTTCATGCTAGGAACTAGAGACCTCATGGTGGTCTTTGAAGCCTCTAGAATGGTGGGCCTTTTAAAGCTGCTGTGCCTGGGTATAAATGTCATGAGCTTTTCACTTTTCTGGGGAGAGGCTTGAAGATGGTTAGGTCTCGAAAAGGCTTATGAAGTAAAAAAAAAAAAAAAAAAAGTGGAAACAAACAAACAAACCTTCCTGGGCTGCATCACCAGCAGTGCTCCGTTGAGCTGCTGCCTGCCAGGTGGCAGAGTCAAACTCATGCCCACGCCCATGTGCAGCTTTCGGTGGCTGCACCTTACTGTTCACTGTGGAGAGCAGAGATGTCTGTCAGCCCATCGTGTCCCTGAGTTGTAAAATGCCAAGCTCTCTAGCATCCCTAGTAATTTTATTGCAATCATTTGTTTTGTGCACACATTCTCAGAAACAAAACCAAAACAAACCCAGACACTTGTGGAACATGAGGGCAACTGCACAGGCAAAAAGCATGATTCCAAAGATATGAAGAAAATCCATATACAAAGAAACTGGTGGGCTCTGGAAGCAAGCAGCAAGTTCTCCTTTTTAAGTACTGTTCAATTGCAATTGATTCTTGAAATACTAAAGGCTTTGGAAGGTTCTGGGGCTTGTAGTGTGTGCTGGTCTGTGCTGAGCTTGACTCCGTTGGCTTGGTTGTTCTGAACCATCTGATCTGTGACCGGGACGGTCCTGCTCTGGTTCACTGCGCTACCCAGAGCTCTTTGTGAAGTTCTGGGCCAGGATCAGGGCTCAGTTTGGTCTGTGTTCATGGCTTAGTTGGAGACCTCAGTTTATTGTTGATGTCAGGGTATGGTTCTGAGCCATGTCAAGGTTCACTTTGGACCCAGGGTGAAGGCATCATCTGGGGCTCCTACTGGGGCACAGTCAGGGATCGGGGCTCAGTTCATTGCTGGGGCTAGAGCTCCATCTAAAAGCAAGATGGAGGGCAAGTCTGTGCAAAGGATCAGGGTCAGGCTAGGGCTCTTTCTCAGCTGACTCGGGCGGTCTTCCTTTCTCCAGGTGCCCAGGACCCCACACCCAGGGGTGGAGTCTGCTGACAGCAGGCGTCTGGCCACCACCCACAGCAGGAAGGCCGTGAAGGCAAGCCTGACCCTGGGCCTCCTGCTGGGCATGTTCTTTGTGACCTGGTTACCCTTCTTTGTGGCCAACATCGTCCAGGTAAGGCCACAGACGAGTCCCGGGCATGGTGGAGAGACCCTGAACTTCACCGCAGCCCAGGCGGGGCGGGTGATGGGTGCACCATCTCCCACGGGCCCATGCTGGTGCTTGTTCCATTCATGCTGGGTGGCTGGTCAGGGTCCCCGCCTGGGTCAGGCATGACACCTCCTGTTCCCCCAGGCCGTGTGTGACTGCATCTCCCCAGGCCTCTTCGATGTCCTCACGTGGCTGGGGTACTGTAACAGCACCATGAACCCCATCATCTACCCACTTTTCATGCGTGACTTCAAGCGGGCCCTGGGCAGGTTTCTGCCCTGCCCGCACTGTCCCCAGGAGCGCCGGGCCAGCCTGGCCTCCCCCTCCATGCGGACCTCTCACAGCGGGGCACGGCCTGGCTTGAGCTTGCAGCAGGTGCTGCCGCTGCCACTGCCTCCGGACTCCTCAGACTCAGACTCGGGTGGCTCCTCCGGCCTGCAGCTCACGGCCCAGCTGCTGCTGCCTGGAGAGGCCACCCGGGAACCCCCTCCGCCCACCAGGCCTGCCGCTGTGGTCAACTTCTTCAACATTCACCCGGCGGAGCCCGAGCTGCGGTTGCACCCACTTGGTACCCCCACGAACTGACGAGGCTTGGGGCCTCCCAGCGGCAGCTGCAGGGACCATCTCCCTGAGGCCCTCAGCGAACTCCTGGCTAAGGCCAAGCAACTGCAGGTGTCTTGGGAGCCTTCTGAACTTCCGAGAGGGCTGTGCACTGAGCCAGCGCCTCACGTTGCTCCAGAGGTTCCGCCGCTGAGAATGAGTCCAGGATGCTGCCGGATTGTGGGACCTCTTGGTTCAGATTAGGTTAAAACAATCCTGACCTTTGTTCCTTCTCTCAGGCGAGTGGTGGTGGGGAACACTTTTTCTGTGGATTGGGGTTCATGCGTGCGGTCCTCTGACCATCAGCGACCTCCTCGCCTCCTGGGCATTTGTGCAGAGCACACCTTGCCTGCCTCAGATCTGCCAGGTTGGGATTGGATGTTAAGAAGGTCCCTGGAGCTACGGTCCGAGACGTGCTGGCTGACGTGATTAACCCCAAGGAGGACTCGCTGGACACGTCTCAGACCTGCCAGCCCCCAGGATGTAAATGGCAGTCAGCAAAACCCCTGAGGCTGGGCCAGGCAGGCACAGCTTTGGATCTCTGCTCACCCTCCTCGCTCTGGGGCCTCACAGGTCCCTTAACCTCTCTGAGTCGTGGGTGTCTCAGGAGTAAAGTGGGGGTAACAGTGCCACTCTCTCAAATCCAGATTTCCACCACCTGCCTCTGGTTCTGCAACTCCTTTTCTGGGTGCCAGGTGGGGCTCCCATTGCTCAGGGACCCTCCCAGCTCCCGGCCCCTGCCGGCCCTCCTGGGCAGAGGGGCCGGTGGCAACTTCCTGTTCAACCTCAGGGATGGGTTTTGCTCCACCCTGGGCTTGCCTGGACCTGGAAGGGAGCAGCTCATGGAATAAACCCAGTCCCTTGTCCTGCCTCTTTCTAGCCTTCCCTGGGGCCTCTGAGAGAGACTGGAATGGTGGCCACTTAGGCCCACAGGGCAGTTGGAGAACTGTCCCTGGTGTGGGTGGGGCAACAGGCAGGAGGGTAGACGCTTCTGGGGCAGCGGGTGCAGTTTACCCGCTGTACTGGGGTTTTGTTAAAGCCTCCAAGTTCTGTCGCCCTCCCACTCCCAAACTCCCAGGGGCCTCTGCGTGAGGCCTGGAGCTCTCCTTGGTGCTGATCAGATTCAACTCGGTCCTGGCTGCTGGCTGCTGGCTGCTGCTGGCTGCAGAGGGGCCATGGTGCTTGCTGGGGCTCCTCAGTTGCCACCAGGCCTGCCGAGGGGGCCTGTCAATAAACCCAAGATGAAGGAAGTGACCACGGTGTGGACTGGATTCCATGGAGGGGCCCCGGTGGGGGGGAGGCCCCCGGGGCAGTGGCACCCAGGGCCCAGGTGTCCTGGGTTCTGGGCTGGTTTCTGCCCCTGCTTTGCTTTGAGACCCCAGCAAAATCATCTCCCGAGTTGGGGCTCAGCTCACCACGTGAGAGGGGCGATTTGGGTGAGACGCGAAGGGCGGCGGAAACGTTGCAGAATGAACAAAAGCATATGCTGGAGACACCAACCTGTTCCTGCATGCTAGGACTGATTCCTCCCGCCTCCCACTTTCCCGGAGCTTGGCCACGTGTCCTCTGCCTGGGCACTGCAGGAAGGAGGCACTGGTGGGTACGGACAAGGTGGGAGCTGGGGCTCTGGAGTCCCGCTGGCTGGGGTCTGGCTCCCCCACCGACTAGCTCGCTGACCTTCGGCAGGCTACCCAGTCTCTCAGAGCCTCAGTTTCCCCAAGTGTAAAACGATGACGTCAGCTACTCGATGGTGATTCTGAAGACTGACGTCATACAGGCACGGGGTGTGGGGTAGTCACTCAACACATGGTGGCTGCTGGTACTGTTTATTATTGGTATCACACGTGTTCCTGCTACAGGACATCCTTCCCCCGTGTAACCCATTGTCACCAGGCCCCCACCGCACTGCTTGCTGATCCCACACAGTCTTCCTGTCCTGTTACGGCTACATCCAGACCCACCATGCCGCACACCTTCACGGCGCTGTTCGTGTCACATCTTTGTGACTTCTGCCCCTGTATTGTGCAGTGCGCAGCCTGAGTGGCTGTACCAGACAGGTCTGATCGGATCTAGACGCAGTGAGAGGAAGCTGTTCCCTTGGCATCTGGGCCTGCTCTGCGGGTGGCCCAGGCAGCACCAGAGAGTGGGTGGAAGAGCAGGCGGACTCCCGGCTTCACTCTGGCCCCACAAATCCCCCGGAGCCCCTGAGGGACAGCCAGGCCCCTCAGCGGGGCTCGAAGTGCGGGGAGTCCAGAGCCTCGGGTTGGCCTCGCGGGTCTCTGCCCTCGCCTCCCTGGAGAGGTGACGTTTTATCCCCCGATTCTGCTTCCTTTAATTCCCTTCCACCCTCGTTCTCTCCACTCACAAAGGCACTTGTAGAAATCCCCACCTTCAGAGCTCACCCGGGCCCGGGTGGTAGAAGAGAGCTGCATGTAAAGCTCAGGTCCCCGCTGGGGTCAGTCCAGCCCTGGGCAGGGCCCCTGGGTCTCGTGGGCACACTCGGGGCAGCCTAGTGGGTTGGGGCCCACACCGTGGCTGCAGGTATGGGTGTTCTCTGCCGGGCCTGCGCCAGCCGGAAGCGAGGCCCCTTCAGACTCCTCTGGCTCTGCCGGCACCTGGGTGTGGCTGGGGTCAGGGGACTCAGCCACTTTGGGGGTGTCTCCAGGTGCAGGCTCCTGGGTTTGCCCATCCTGGTGGGGGATCTGGTCTGCTGAGGAGGTGGCTGCGGCCTGGCGAGGCTCCTCTTGGGACTGGCTGCCCGGGGCCAGTAAGAGCCCCTTCTCTCCCCAGTGTGGCTTGGTGCGGATGCCCATGGCCTTTAGGATGACGTCCATCTGCTTGGCGTAGTCCAGGTGGCCGCTGACCTGCAAGAGGACAGGGAGCGAAGGTCAGGGTGGGTACCGAGCTGTGGGCCCTCACCATAGAGTCACCAATGCCAGGACTCCCGCGCTCAGTGTTGCTCAAATCAAGCAGAATTCAGAGCTGCTGTAGAATTTATCAGAGACGGGAAATGCTTCTCTCGTTTCTGACCAATGGTTGGAAGGTATTTCTCAAAGTTCCCGCACTGGGAACTCAACCCCGGATGCCACTGTGTTGACAGGGGGGACTTTAAGAGGAGACTAGGTCACAAGGGTTGTGTCCTCGCGCAGGGTTCGAGGTCACTGCGTGGGAGTGGGTTACTCATCCCAAGAGTGAGCTTGTTACGAAGGTGGTGGCACACATCCGTAATCCCAGCACTCTGGAGGGCTGAGGCAGGAGGATTGCAAGTTTGAGTCCTGCCCAGGTAGCTCAGTGTCTAAGTAAGAACCTCTCTCAAAATAAGAAAGATAAAAAGGGCTCAGTATAGAGGCCTGGGTTCAATGAAAAAAAAAATTAATAAAAAAATGAGGGAGTTCAGTTCCCTCCTGTCCTCTTACCTTGTATCGTGGGATGATGTGATAAATCAGATGCCACAGTCATCCCTTTCGGACCTCCTAGCCTCTAGAATCATGAGCCAAATACATTTCTGTTCATTGTAAATTACCCAGTCTCAAGTATTCTTCTTCTTCTTCTTTTTTTTTTTCTGAGACAGGGTCTCATTATGTAGTTGAGATTGACCTCGAACTCACTATGTAGCACAGGCTGGTCTCGAACTCACAGCGATCCTCCTGCCTCAGCCTCCTGAGTGCTGGGATAACAGGCGTGCGCCACCACGCCCAGCTTCAGGTATTCTTCTTATAGCAGAACAAATGACTAAGACAGAGAGGAAGTGACAGCATTCTGTGATCCTCCTTAGAATTCTCTTTAAGAGAAGCGCTTTCCTTGCCTTCCCATTTCCTCTTTCTTGCTGGCTGGAATTCAAATGGGATGGCCAGAGCTGGTGCAACCATCTTGGGCCATGAGTTGGCAGAGTATGAAGCAAGATAGTGTTTAAGATGTTGTAGCAGGACTCTGTTATTTGCTGAGACAAAGGCAGAGAACTCAAAAGTGCCCACAAAACTGGGACATCCCTATTTCTGTGTTGGGATGTGTCCTTGAGTAAGAAGTAGGAGTGAGTCTGGAATGCTGGTGCCCAACTGTAATAATACACAATGCCCTATATGCAGTAGGTCCTTAAGACATCCTAGCAATGGAGTTTATGGATATACTCCTCTGATAGGTGCTGGCTGCTAAGTGCGGATGAACAAATTGAGCCACAGGGAGGGTGGGTGACTTGTTCGAGGGCACACAGCTCTTCCTGGGACACGGATCTGGGCCCGGTTCTAAAACCCCATCTCTGCAGAGGAAATCAGCTGGGGAGGGAGCACGGCAGAAGCCACCTCATTTTAGGTGAGGGGGGTGAAGCCCAGAGATGCGGCTCAGGTGTGCTCAGTGTCACGCCTCCCGTGAGGAGCAAAGCCCACGCTGTCCTAGAGGCGCAGGTGTGGGGCTGCTGAGCTCAGGACGCCCCCAGACTGGAGCCCTGGGCTCTCCACATCCCATCCCGGGACCCGCCCTGGCGCCAGAGGCCAAGCAAGGACTGTGGGAGTGGGTGAAGGGGACAGGGACACTTCGGGGGCTGGCACTGGGACACAGAAAGGCACACCAAGACTTCCCGGTAGCACCCGCCCTCCCCCCGGTGTGGCAGATCATGCCGGGTGATCAAGTGACTTTTCAGGAACACAGAAAGACGGCTCTCCACATAGCTTTGTTATTTTCTCCGCACTGGCACCTGCCCGCCCCTCCTGTTCCTTTCCCAGAGACCCTCTGACACAGTTCTCCACGAGATCACATGTGGGTGCGCACACATCTAGGAGCTGCGTGGGTCTGAGGTTCAGGGTGGAGGTCACGGTGGGGCTGGGGCCCTTCTGCAGGATGAGGCACAGCTAGTGGCTGTGTGTGGACCCTGAGAGGGGGGGTCCCAGCCCTGGCTCTGGCTCCTGCTGGGAACTGGGCTGGTCCTCACAGTGTCCTGAATAGTGGCTTCCCCGTTTGTAAAGTGAGGCTCACGACTTGGAGGTGTGCTGCAGAATTCGAGGGCCTGGCTCTTGGTAGAAACCAGCATGTGCACTGTCTCACATCAGACCCAGAGCACTTTCACAGAGAGGTCCAGACTCAAAGGGTTGGTAGGAGAAATAATACATGCACATCACAAATTACCTGGTGTGTAGCAGGTGCTCCATAAATACACGTGCCCTTCTCCTGGTTTCTTTCCTTCCTTCCTCTTAAAAAAATTTTTTGGGGGTGGTACTGGAGATTGAACTCAGATCCTTCACACTGAGCTATATCCTCAGCTCTTTAATTTTTTTTTAAATTTTTGAGTCAGGGTCTTGTTAAATTGCTAAATTTCCCAGACGGGGCTCAAAGTAGTTTCCCAGGCAGCTCCAATAGTCCTCCCTGGGCTGCTCTCCTCTTCCTGCCTACCATGCCACGGACTGTTTCTCCTCTGTCAAGCCAAATATGGACTGAAACTTCTGTGAGCTAAAATACGCCTCTCCTCTGACTTGTGGGTGTCAGGTATCTTGTCCCAACAATGAAAACGTAACTACAACAGTCTCCCGACACCATTTTAATGTTGGTGAAAGGCCAATGCCAGGGCCCTGTGGTAATAGGTCAGGAAGAAAGGGAGCTGTTTGTGGCTGCTTGGTACTGCTGAGTCCAAATAGAATTCTACCACGTAGCTGTCCCTGGACACACAACTCTGGATCTCCTCTGCCCGGCGAGAGACCCTGAGCTGCCATTCTGCACAGACTCAGGAGGGAGAAGTGGCTGTCTGAGCTCTGACTGTTCGGTTAGCAGAAGATGACAGCACGGTGTGCCGTGGGCTGGAAGAGACAGCGGAGCTGTGGAAAGTTGTGGTGTGGTTGCCACTGGATGAAGCTTTCAGCCTGAGTGCTTGGATGCATGCTGGACGTTACCACCTAGTGTACTAGTTCAGAGAAGTCTTCTCAATGCCCCATGTGGTTGGAGACCCCCTAACTGGCCAGTCCTCAGTGAACCCTCAGCATCAGCAGCTTATGCAACTGATTTGCTGCTAAGCTGGGAGCTTAAGTAAGGAGGGCCACTTGTGACGAGCCTGTTTCCCTCGCCAGCCCTGCACATCACGGGACCCAGGTTTCCTGGACCTACCAGGCCCCTGGCTTCCTTCACATCTTGGGGTTCAGTTCCCTCCTCTGTAAAGTGGGACTAGGGAGGTGGACATGGTGGGGCACGTCTGCAATCCCAGCACTCTGGGAGGCTGAGGCAGGAGGATGGCAAGTTCAAGCCCAGCCTGGACAACTTAGTGAGACCATCTCAAAAATTAAAAAAAAAAAAAAGGGCCCAGTGTGAAGGGTCTGGGTTCGATCCCCAAGTATAAAAAAAAAAAAAAAAAGAAAAAAAAAAAGAAAAAAAGGACTGCACCGCGGGGCCTGGTTGGGGGATTCGCTGTAGGAACACAGGCAGCGCAAACTCGTGGTTAGGGGCCCAGGCTCAGAATCCGGTTCCTTAGGCTCACAAGTCACAGGCAGTTTCCACACCTGCACCGTGGGTTATGGAGCTGTCATGGATGACATCACGAATCACACAGCAGATCCTGGCAGAGCGTGGAGCAGGGCCAGCCGCCGTTGTCAGTATCGAGGACCTGGTTGATGCCCAGCCCTCTGCGGAGTTCTAGACGCCAAAGTGGCTCCTCCTCTGGGACATGAAGGTCTTGCCCTGGGCTGGGGCTCCCAGAAACCACATCAGGTCTGTGGGTCTCCACTGGGTCTGTGAGTCTCTACCCGTGGGAATGAGGGGCAGCTGCGACTCCTCCAAGGAAAACAGGAGGGCCACCCAGAGGCCGTGCTAATTACCTCTAATTACGCGGAGGAGGAAAGCACTGCCTCCGTGCCTCCTGATGTGATAAAGAGCTAATATTAGGCAGGAGCTGGGAGGGTGCCATGCGGCAGTGAGAGAAGAGTCTGGAAGAAGCTGGTCCCAAAGGCAAAGGAAGGAAGAGGTGGCAGCTGTAGGGAAGGAGAGAGCTGGATTAAGTGAGGACCTACTCTGTGCAAGCATCTTGCTCACCTTTCCATAAACAAGGAAATGAAGGCCGGAGAAATTAAGTAACTTGGTAAGGTCACACAGCCGGGAGTCTAAGCCAGGCCAGAGACTGTGCTCTCTTCCCGGGGAATCCCATCCACAGCTTCTGGGGGCAGAAATGGGACCCCCACCCCAGTTCTGGGGATGGAACCCAGGGCCTTGTATGTGCTAGGCAAGCCTGCTGCTGCTGAGCTGCACCCCAGATCCCTGAAACTGCATTGTGCGAGGCTTTGTGGCATGAAGAAGAGCTTTCAGCTGCTCCTTTTTCTTTGCTTTTGTTTTTGTTTGCTTTTTTTGGCACCAGGGATCCCACTCAGAGGCTTGTGCTTTTGAGGCAGGTGTGGCACCACTGAGCTAAATCCTTGGCCCCCAGCTACTCCTTCTGATGATTCCATTGGCTGAGAAGACTCCTGGTGAAGCACATCATTCCCGCTGACTGCTGTTGCCCCATAAGGGGTGGGACCTTCAGATAGGCGCCAGTCGGGAGTCCGTGGCTTCCTAGCCTTGTGACCCAGCTTTCTTCCATCCCACAGGGAGGCAGACAGCATAGGCTTTGCACCTTGGAGTTCAGACTCTGGCCTTGAACCTATCCTTGAAGTTTCCAGCATTCTCCTTGGTGAGCCAGGGGTGTGTGGGGTGCAGGTGGGGTTTATGTCTCCTGGGTTAGGTGCACCAGGGACAGAGCAACCCCAGGCCAGCAGCTCTGGTCTGTGCCGAGCAGACTCAGAGCGGAAGGTCTGGCAACCCTGGAGCTCCCATGGCTGGAAGACTGGGGCCACCAGCCCTGCTGTTCAGGTGGGTGAGGCCTTGCTCGATAGGTCCTGGGAGTGTGCGGAGGCAGGTGAGGCGAATCCGCACAGGTGGCTGGTGGCAGGCGGAGCAAGAGGCCTGCTGGTCAGGCGTGGCGTGGCTGTGGGCTTTGAGGGCAGCAGTGCCACTTCCTCTGTGTCACTGGCAGTGTGCGGTCAGGTTTCTGAGAACAGGCGGGCAGTCAGGTCTTCGGTTCTCTGTTTTGTCCTGCTTCCTCTGTGTCACTGGCAGTGTGCAGTCAGGTTTCCGAGAACAGGCAGGCAGCTGGGGTCACAGAACTGGGGTGGGTGCTCGAGGCCTGTGGGGCCCAGCGCCTTGGGCCATCGAGGTGGTGGGTAGGGGAGGGAGGATGGGAGCAACTGTTGATGCAGAAGGGAGAAGTCAGACCCCCATCGGGGGTCCGGGACCCGTCGGGTGCCCTGGAAGGGTCTGTGTGTCCAACTATTGTGATATAGAAACCAGGTTCTGCCAGGAAGCTCCTGGCACCTGATGCAACAGCAGCCAAGGATGTAGAAGTGCACATGGAAGTCCTGGCTGTCCCTGCCCTCGTGCACCACCATTTCCACGGTGGAGCTTGGCCCAAAGCAGCGGCTGCACTAGGGCCCCTTCCTCCGATACCAGGCACCTTTGTCTCTCTGCTTCTCAAATCTCCTTGTTCCAGGGCAAGGTCCATTGGCTTCAGAACTGGGTTTGGGTCCTGCTCGGCCATGTTCCAGCAGGGTGACCTAGGCAAGTCCCTGGGCTGTCCCTAAGCCTCAGCGCCCTCCCTGTACAATGGGATCACTGGAGCACAAAAAGGGCTGAAGGCTGAGGCAGGATAGAGAGCTGTCCACACAGAAGGTGATTCCCCGCTCCCACTACAGTGTATGGCAGGTGGACACAGTTCCTTCCTGCCTGAAAGGTGATCTAGAGATTGTAAATACTGTATCATTTAAAAAAAATTTTGTCTCTCTGTGTGTGTGTGTGTGTGTGAGATCAAACTCAGGACCTTATGCTTTTGAGGCAGGCAGTGGCACCTGAGCTAAATCCCCCGCCCTTATTTTTGTTTTTGAGGCAGGGTTTCACTATGCAGCTCAGGCCAGCCTTGAACTCATGGTGATCCTCCTGCCTCAGCCTCCTGAGTACTGGGATTACAGGCATGTGTCACCATTTACTTATTGGTGGTACTGGGTATTGAACTCTGGCCCTACACACTGAGCTACAAACCCAGCCATTTTTATTTTGAGACAGGGCCTAAGTTGCCCAGGATGAGCTTGAACTTGGAATCCTCTTGCCTCACCTCAGACACTGGGGTTACCAGAATGCCACCATGTCCAGGGGGATCTGCGTTTTAAATCAACTCCCCTGTTGATGGTCTCAGCTGTACATCTTATCCTGTGAGTGAGGCAGTCAGCTGCCTCTGCCGGGGCCCCCACCTGAGTCCCTGCCTGCCCTGGTTGTTTCTGGAGAGGAGGAGCCGGGGAGGGCAGTGATGTGGGGGCCAGAAAGTGGGTGCTGCAGGTTCAAATCCAGCCCTGTGAATTGCTAGTTGTAAGTCGGGAACTTTTCTCATTCCTGAGCTGTGAAACGGGGACCAGAGCATTGTGAGGCTTAGAGCCGAGGTGCAGGGAGTGGGGACAGGGTGTGGCAGGAGGAAGGTTCCTGGAGGGTCGGAGCTGCTCCTCCCGAGCAGATTCTCCTGAGCGCCCTCCTTCCAGGGCAGAGTGGGCTGGTGGGGCTGCTGTCTCCCGGGGCCAGAGGTGGCTGGGCAGGGGTAACCAGGTGCGCCTTGCAATGCCAGGCAAACATAGAGCCGGGGGAGGGCCGCGCCTACACTCACCACGGAGGACAGGTCCACGTTCTCCATCCTGCGGTCCTGCAGGAGCACAGGCTGCAGGCCGGCCACGCGGAGCTGCACGGAAGACGTGCGGTACACGAAGCGTAGCAGCCAGTCTCCCCTGGGGGTAGGGACAAGAGTGACATCAGCCTCAGCAAGGGCAGAGTGGGTCCTGCCTAACCTCTGGGGAGCCTGGGGGGACTTCAGTCTCTGCGGGAAACCAGAACTGCGAGGTCCCGGAAGCCGACACTCGAGGCAGCTGGGGCAGGGGCAGGGGCAGGCGCAGGGTCAAGGCTGGGCATGGCACCTGGCGGCTCCGTGTTGGCTCCACGGAGGCCGCCTGGCTTGGTCCCTGCTGCGTCCCCACGGGTAAGGACAGTGTCTGGCGTGCAATACACGCATATCTGTTGACTGAAAAGGTAATTTTAAAAAATTCTGAGGTACCGGGGACTGAAGCTAGGGCCTTTGCCCTGAGTGACTGCCCCAGTCCTCCCACCCCGGCCCCCGTCCACAGGAAGACCCCAGGGCTCTCTGCCACCGTGCGGGTCCCAGCCCGGGACTCTCGTCCACTGTCATGGGTGCCGCAGGCCAAGTCCCCTCTCCCGCCCCGCCCCGCAGGTCAGGAGGCCACAACCTCGACCCCGCCGCCCATCTCTGAGGGCAGTGTCCGAGGGGCTCCCGAGACGTCCCCTCTCGGCCTCCTGACCCTTGTCCCAAGGGTGGGGGGGGACATCAGCGGTGCACGTGGGCCGAGCCCTGCAGATACGCACATGAGCTCGGCTCCCCCGCGTGCAGAACCAAGGTCTGACGCCGCACAGCGGGCCGTGTCCCCTTTACCGAGACCAGCCCTGTCTGCTTTGCACAGAAAGCTACTGTTTGGGGGCACGCGTGGAAAAGGAAACCCCCCCCCACCGTGTGTGTGTGTGTGTGTGTGTGTGTGTGTGTGTGTGAGCGCGCGCGCGTTGGGTGGCTGGGAGGCAGTAGGCTGCCTTAGGCTGCCTGAGATCCCGTTTTTTCTTTTTCTTTTTTGTTTTTTATGGTAGTGTGGATTGAACCCAGGGTCTTCATACCGAGCCCTTGTTTACTTTTCGTTTTGAGATAGGGTCTCCCTGTCTCCCTGTGTTGCGAAGTTGCTCACACTGGGCTCGAATTTGCGATCCTGCCTCAGCCTCCCTCCCAGAGTGCTAGGATGACTGGAGACATCGCCTTGCCTGCGTCAGCCCTGTGGACTCTCATTCCTCCCCACTGCCCCGACCCAGCTCTTCCGCTCCAGCCCTGACATTGAACAGGGCCCCGCCCCACCCTAGGGACAAAGGCCACGCCCCTTCTTCCCTCTCCCGGCTCCTGGCCGCCGCTGCAGCCACCGCTGCCTTCCCAGCACACCCGTGTGACTTGGGCCCTTCTCTGCTAGCAGCCGACCATGGCTCCAGCTCCCCACTGCCTAGACACCTCCTCTTCTGGATAATTCCCCAACTCTCCGGAGAACAACGCTTTCCAGGACTGATGATTAGCTTGACACAGCAGAGCCCAGCTACAGGGAGAAGGGAGGTGGCCAGAGTCGGACTGTGTGACCTCATAAGACAGGCACTGAATCCTGGATGCGGAATGGGCTGTAAATGTCTCTGATCCAGATATTAACAAAAAAGACAGCATCTTCCTGTTACTTCTGTTATAAACAAGGCGGCACTCGATATGTTAATTACTCTCATGAAGACACATTTAGGGACAGAGCAGGAGTGTGTTTCAAAGGTTTCACATCCTCTCTACTGTGCCAAGCAAACCAAGAGGCCTTTGCTGGTATTGAAAACCCTTCTCCTTCTGGCTCTGGATCACACAAGCCAGGCTCAAATCCTGTCTTCTCCTTGAGAGCTGTGTGACCTTGGGCAAGCTGCTTGGCCTCTCTGAAACTCAGTCCCATTGAGCTGGGGTGTCATCTTCTCCAGGGAGTGCCCCGGCCTCTGCCCTGTACTGTCAGTCCTTCAGCCCTCGTGTGGAGGCTGAAATTTGTTCCTTTTGTGATGCTCATCTCATGACCTCCTGTGTGCAGGCGCCTAGGTTGGTCACCTTTCCTTCCAGGACCAGCCAGAACTGCCCCTGGGTCATCACTGTGTCCTGAGCTGAGCCTGGCCCTGCCTGTGGTCCTGGGCAAGTCTCCGTGCCCTCTCCCAGCTTCCTTTCCTGGAGGGGAGGGGACAGGGTGCAGCCCCACTAAACCCAGGGGCCTGGGAGGCCAAGACGAGGAAGGGGCCTCAAAGAGTTAGTGGCACAAGTGTGAATTTATCGATGCTCACAGCTGGTTGTGCTGACCGGAGTCCCCTTCCTACTCACTTCTATGTTCACAGCAACTAAAAGACCTTTGGGGCCAAGAATCAGAACTCCTGGTTGGTGCTTAATTAGAGCAAGAATCTACAGTTACGGTTTGGGTCTGTGTGCTCCCTCCCCTACCCCTATGAGATATGGCCTAGGGTCTCATAAAATAATTGAAAACCAGGCTTATTAGCTTTCGGTTCTCAACAGAACAGATGGGTTTAATAAGGTTTTGTTCTTTCATATGACACACATGCAATTTTAAAGCTTTCCTTTTGCTTGTTTACAAAATGTACCAAAAAAATCACGTGTCACGTGACTACGCCAATTTAACTGTTGTCACTTACTGGGCACCTACTAAGGGCAGCCCTCACCATCGTCTTCCCTGGGCAGCAGGGACTATCATTCCTATTTACAGGCAGGGACACTGAGAGCCAGGGAAGTTGTCCAAAGTCACCCAGAAGGTAAATAGCAGAGCGAAGATTTTAACCTAAGATCATCCGACATCACAGTCTTTGTCCATTCTTTTAAAAACTGTCCTTACTTGAAAAAAAATCAAAGTCTCTGTTGTAGCATATGTTGTCTCTGTCCACTCCTAGGGGGCCCCTGCTGTTATTTTAGTTTCTCCCAGAGCCGGACTTGGCCTGTGTGGATATCCACAGGTACACATGTATAGGTGAAGAGATGCTTTCCTTCCTAAGCCCAGATGGGATCACAATAGAGACTACTTTACTTGCCTTCTGAGCCTGTTATAGGTGGAGTCTAAATGTCCCACCAGAGTCTCCTGTGGTCATAGGTGGGGCTTTTCAGAGGTGGCTAATGTAGAGTGTGTGATGGTAGGATCAAGGGTGTGTGATTACTAAGTCAGTCCGCCGATCGGTTTGGCGTCGATCTGGGTAGGATCAAGGGAACCCCGCCCTGAGGGTGTGTGGGCTGGATAAGATACAAGGGACAGAAAGAGGGTTGCTGGTTCTTGCTTGTAGCTTGCTGCCTTCTGCCTGCCATGAGCTGTATCTCCTCTGTGATGCCCCTCTGCCGTGCCCCATCGCCTTGGAGCCAGCCCACTAAACCTCTCTGAGCCAAATAAACCTCTCCTCCTTTAACTTTTGGTGTTGATATTTTGTCTCAGTAATGAGAAAAGTAACTAAGACAGCCCCTTAACTGTATCTATTTATGGTCATCTAGGTTGTCTAAAAAAATTCTAATTATACATAATGCTGCAGTGACCCTCTGTATAGTTTGTATGTGTCTCATTAATAAAGAGGCTGGATAGCTTTTCAAAAGTTTACCAACTATTTGTATTTATTCTATGAGTGTCAAAATCCTTTGGCTACTTTCTTATCAGTTTTTTTTTTTTTTGTCTTACTGATTTGCACCATCGTGGCTCTGTATCTTTTGTTTCTTGGTTCTCTTGACCATACCCTGATTTTGAGATTCAGTTTAGGATACGAGCGATGAGACAAACTGATTCTCTGTGTTCTGGTTAATGCCCTGCATACAGGGTTACAAACTCGAGCTACTCAGATGCTAGACTTTTGCCGCAGGTCAGATCATCCCAATCATAAAGGCTCTGCAATCCAACTCTAGTTAGCTTTGGACGGCTGAGAGTAAATCAGAGTTAACCGGCCTATTCTGAGCAAATGCTAGTTACTAATAAGGGAGGAAGCTAAAAGAAAAATACCCTTGGGATGAAAAATTTACAGTGCACCATTAAAAATGTAGTAATCCAATCATGGACAGTGGTGTGATGGCAGCGTTGGAAATTCTCGATGAATAAAACCTGAATGTAAACTCCGCAAGGGTGGGGATTTTAGTCTCTTCTGGTCAATGTCAAAGAGAACAGAGGGAAGAAAAGGAGATTTTCTAGTTTGAGGGCGATCAAAGCAGCCCCCAGCACCTAGCACATCAGATGCACTCTCTACGGGCCTGAGGAAGGAAAGTAGTTCTGGTTTTTGTGGTTGTTTTGGTTCTGAGGCCTGAACCCAGGCCACCACTGACCCGCTCCCCCAGATGTCCTATGGAAGTCCTGTCCTGGAGGGGAGCAGAACTCTCAGAGGCCTGCTGGTCTCTTCCAAAGCAATCAGAATGGCCTGGGAGAAATAGTCTCATCCTGGCCTAAGCCTGGGCAGGTGGGTCAACCTCAGTTTCCTCATCCGTGAAATGGGATTAATAATTCTAACACCACAAGGTTTGGGGAAGAGGGAAGGAGATAATTACAACAAAGATGAGGCCTGACAGGTGTTGGACTGTAATCCCCCACTCCTAACTGTTGCCTTATGACATTTTTAGTTTTGTTTTTTAACATTTTTTAAACCTGCATTTCCATAGGTAGCCATGGGTGCAACTCATCTTGTTTACCTTTGTATTTTCATGTCTGGCGTGAGGTCTTGGGCACAGTTGTGGGATTTTTTTTTTTTTTTTTTTTTTTTTTTTTTTTTTTTTATTTTTGCTATGCTGTTCAGTGCTGTGTTGGCCAGACTGGCCTCGAACACTCCTCCTGCCTCGGCCTCCCAAGTGCTGAGCTGGGTCTACAGGTGAGCACCACTGCGCCTGGCCTGCTGAATGCTTTGAGGGTACAGGCTGGGGCCTCCTTCTCCCATCCTGGAATAAATTCCTCAGAAGCGGGGATTCAGTGCTTTGACCACCAAAGGACCTCACCTTTCTGTCCCTCTGCTTCAGCTGTTGCCGGCTCCACGGCCTAATTCAGTCTTTCCTGATTTTTTTTTTAATTGTAAATTTTGAGGTTGCATCAGTTGAGCCAGCCGCTTCTTAAAAAAACCTTTGGAATTCCCTTCACTTCCTTATTCTTTTTCGCCCCCTGCAACAAATCGCCCAACCCTACTCTTTCCTAAAAGCCAAACTGACCCCCGGCATCACCTTCTCCGAGTGATAGTGGCCTGTGCTTTTGTGGCCAAGACCCCAGAACATGGGCTCCTTGGGGGACCTCTTCTACTTCCGAAGTCATAATGTTTTGGATTTTACAAAAGTCAGCTGGCCTGTGGCCCGGGTATCACAGGATACTCCTGTGAGGCTTGGGGTGGCGGCCTGTGGTCACCCAGCCTGACAGCCCATAGTTGTCTCTCCTCTGTTCTGTGTGAGTCCGTCACTAAATGAGTTTGCGCTGTGCTCGGGAAAAAGGCTGCAGGCCTCTTGGACTTTGGTGTCACTGACAAGCTTTTGTGTGCCTGTCTGGGGAGGCCTGAGTCCGCTGCTTATCATCCCCGCTGGACGCTAGGTGTCATGAGCCCGGGTGGGGCCTCCTTGCCTGTTCTGTCCCCATGGTGTCTGGCGTGAGAATGGTGCTCATCAGGAATCTGCTGGATGGAATATTCCCAGTGCCTGATGATGATGATGATGGTGATAAAATAAATAATAATAAACACTACTACGGCCCATCATTTATCGACCTGCTGCGTGCACCTCTGAAAATTGTCCAGTCACTTGCCCCCTCAGAGGACTCTTCGCTGTGATCTCTCTTTCACTGATGGGAGAAACTGAGGCCAGCAATAGGATTCTGGAGTGTGTGGCTCTGAGTCACGTGCTCTCAAACACATGCTCTGGGCTTCACCCACAGGCCGTGTAGAGGGTGCACCTCTCAGGCTGATTTCCTGGGACCTCTGGGGTGGGTGCCATCTTTCCTCTGTCTCCACTGTCTGGGTCACAGCCCGGGTGACCCCTCAAGTCATCCTTCGCAACTGCTTTCTTTCCAGCCCCGTGGGCAACAGCCTTCTCAGGTCTCTCTCTCTTGCTGGAGGGCCTGTCCCGCCATCTGGGTCCTGGCTTGCCTGTGGAGGCAGCCTCTTGTCCAGCGGCCCTGCCCCTGTGCTCTGGAAGCTCAGCCCACACCCCTCCCCCTCCCCCGCTGTCAGCAGGGAGCATCAGAGCTGAGCGTCTCACCCCGAGGCCTCAAATTTGGGGCATCGTCTCTATTCTCCAGGCTCAGGCTCCATGCCTGCACGTCCCCATCGCCCCAGCCACAGTCGTGCTGAGCTACCCCAGCCTCTCCTATCAACCTGCAAGTGGCCTCAGGCCTGACACAGGGATACCCTTTTCAGGGTCTTCCCCGGTGTCAGATGTCCTGTGGGGCCGGACACTGGCCACATCGGAACATGCACTCCTGGCCTCACTCCTAACACACCAGAGCCCGACAGCTCCTGGGATCTTCTAGGATAGGCTCAGAGACTCATTGCCAACACACAGCCGGGGCACACGAGGCGGTGCCTCATTGGCACAAAGCGTGGACAGACCTGGAGTAGCCATTGACGATCCTCCCAGATACCACCTTCCGGAAGGGCTCCCAGTGCTTGGGGTCTCCTTCCACTGGCGCACCCAGCAGCACCACGTCCTCGATGATCCCTTGGCAATCTGGAGAGAGACCCAGAAAAGGCCATCAGTGTTTCTGGCTGCAGTGTGTCCTAGGAGAGACTCTCCATCATCAGCGAGGGAGAGGAATGTCTCTCTCTCTCTCTCTCTCTCTCTCTCTCTCTCTCTCACACACACACACACACACACACACACACACACACACACATGTGCAGTTATGGGGCTTCTGCTTACTGGGTCTGGGCCCTGGCTCAAGCCCTCTTGTACCTGATCTATTCCTGCAAAGCATCATTAGGGTTAAGAGATGCCCAGGGCATCTGCAAGCTCCCACGTGGAGCCAGTGGCACAGCCTGAACTGGAACCAGATCTCTCCCCACTGTCCGTGAAGCTCACACCCGCCGTGTCCGTGGACATGGGCTGTCCTCCTGCAGAGACACCGAGGGGCCCTGTGTCATGGCAGGCGAGTGGTGCCACTGTCTCCCTCTGCCATGGGCTCCTGGTGGGGGTGGGGATGGGGGTGGGGGTGTCTCTGCAGCTGGGCAGGAGGAAGCGGGTGAGGAGAGTTGGGGTAACAGCACGGGGTGGGTGGCACACTGTTCTACTGACCCAGACACGTTCTAGGTCCGGGCCACTCAAATTGCTACCTGTGTGTCCCCTAAGCCCAGAATCAGAAGCACTGGGTCTGAGCAGACAGGAAGTCACCAGCCTGCAGAACGCTCTCTGAGAAGGGCTGCTCCAGACGGATAAAAGGTGCATGCACCCCTCACCTTGGCACTACTCCCCGCTTTCTCTTCTCTTCACACAATACCTGTTTATCTGCTCTCCTCCTCTAACACCAAGGCAAGTGAGGGCAGACACCCCAGCCGCCTTTTCACAGCAGCGAGCAGGTCTAGGACTGCAGCTGCACGCATGGGGTGGGATGGATGAGGGAATGACACGTCCGTAAACCGCTGTCCACCAGGAAAGCCAGCATTCGAAAGGACTTTGACACCAGCCTTTTCGCTTCTGAGCTCTGTCACTTGAGCCAAATCACTTAACTTCTCTTAAAAGAGGACAGTGGTAAAGATCCTGGGGCTGTGGGTCTCTAAGGATTAGGTCACAGGGCAGAGAAGAACCCATCGTAGTGAGCACAGAGCGGAAGTCAGCAAGCCCTTGCCTTGCCCTGTGCTTCCTTTGCAAGCCCAGTTCCTGCGCATCCTGGAGAGACGCACATGCAGGAGGTCCCTGGAGAAGGTGTCCCTAGTGGGACGGCTTTGCTAGGCTCTGCCCACTCTTTTGCTGAGTGACATGGGGTGGCTTCTTCTCTGTGGGCCCCAGCTTCCGACCAGAGTGTTGCTGTTTCCTGTTCAGCTTTCAGGCCGGAGTTTTGGAATGAAGGGTTCTAGGTGTGGGAACCCCAAGAGAACCAAGCTCCGATGGCTCCCTGGCTGAGGTTAGAAGAGTTCGCGGCACAGAACTGACCTCACTCCTGCAAGGAGATGGTGCCCTAGCAGAGGGCTTAATCCTCAGAGTTTGTGCTCGGAGCCTGCTCCCTTCGAGGGGTTTCAGGTGGTTGTGTTGCTGGCAGGACTGAAAGGGCCCTGAGAGATCAAGGAGATTTCACTGTAGCCACTTCTTTCCGCAGAGCAGGAACCGGACTCAGAGGGGGGATGGCGCTCGGCCCAGGTCGCACAGCGAAGACGCAAGCTGAGATCGCAACCCAGGCTACATGAAGAGCTGCTGGGCAGTCGGGGCCAGTCTCTCTGCTGTTGCAGTAACCACAAGAACAGGGCTCACATGTAGATTGTGGGTGCTCACAGTGCCAAATGGGGTGGATCCTGGGAGATCACTGGGCCAGCAGCTCTCTCTGGGGCTCAGGGTGTGCTCTTTGCAGGGTAGAATCTGGGTCCCTGGAGAGCTGCTTTTCGGCTCTGGTGCTACTGCAGGAGGCCTGGGCCTCCTTGTGGTCAGCAGTGGTAACAGGAGAATTCTTGAGCAGCTTTTCAGATGGACAGAAAGCGACTAGGAAGAGCAAAGCAGAACAAAGACGCGTGACCTTGAACTGAGCCTTGCAGTGGACCCTCATAAAAACGTTCAGAGAGCAGGCAAACTGAGCCAGCGGTGGGTGGTGAGCCGAAGATGCATTTTCCCTTCTCTGAAGCTGGCGGGTGCCGCTTTGCTGCGTGGCAGGCTCTCAGCGAGGCACAGATGTGAGCTTAGTCGAAGCCGGCAGGACCCATGCCAGAGGGAACTGCGCATAGGAGGTCAGAGCAGGACTCCTACAGCTCTCAGGAACAGGGCCCCGCCCGGGAAACCTGCCTTGGGCAAGGAAGACATGGACTATAGAAGCTGCTGGGAGGGAAAAAACATGCTGAATCCACTTCTTGGTCCCAAACCTTATAATATCAAAGAGTTCAGCCTTCTAGACAATATACGGAAAGCCCTCCCCGGGGCGGCTTTCAGAGTCCCACGTGATCTCTGGATCACGCTCCTGACCGAGAAGAGCCAGACGCCTTTCTGCTGCTCTAGGGGCCACAGCGTTTGCCAAGACCTGTTTGGATTTGTCCCTGCTGCTGCCATCAGCTTTGCCTCTTGTGAATTTTTAAGCTATTAACCTCGCCCAACAGCTTTGGGAATATTCAGATTTTCATGCAGAAGAGGGTGAGGCTCATCTTCAAGTTGAGGAGTGAGAGACATGTGCATCCTCTGCCTGGATTTCCCATTTTTAAACAGTTCTCTGGCTCTTAATTAACATCTGCTTTTACCAGCAGGCTTTCATCCTGTTATAACTTTAGCATTAAGGAGGCGTCAAACCTCTGGGAGTTAAAAAAAAAAAAAAGAAAAAGAAAGGATTACCAGTCCCGTCTCTACTCCTGCACTCTGAGAACTTGCTGTCATTCGTATGCGTGGTGAAACATTTTTCCGAAATTTTCCTCTCTGTCTCTGTTTCTCTCCCCTTACCTGTCATCTCGCTCGCTCTCTTTCCTGCAGCGCTTGACATTAAGCCCAGAGCCTTTGGAGCCCTCTTTTAATTTTCTATTTTGAGACAGTTCCTCACTAAAGTGCTCAGACTGGGCTTCAAGTTTAGAGCCTCCTGCCTCAGCCTCCCAGTGCGCTGGGATTACAGATGTGCACCACCACGCCTAGCTTGCTTTTACCATCTCATTTTGTTCTTTTACACAGGATCCAGAGCCATCCATTCACAGTGTAAGTCACGGACATGAGGTGTTTTCCTGGGGTGGTGGTGAGGGCTGCACGACTCAGGATGTTTACTAGCAATCACTTAGGGTGGGCAGATCTTGTGGTAAGTAAGTTACACCATGGCACCTCTGTGCTTGCATCCTCTCATGGAGTCCAGTTAAGGTCATGGTGATGGCCCCAGAAGCTCTGTGTGACTTTGTGGCTCTTCCCCTCATTTGCTCTGCTCTACCGCTAGGTTTGTTGCCCCAGAATGCACGAGGTCTCCCCAGAATGCACCAGGCCTCCGCCCTCCTGTTCCCTCCTGCTAAGAGCTCAGCCCCTGGATAGTCATGTGCTTCCCTCCTTCCCCTCCCAGCTCTGCTGTCCCCTACAAGGACAGTTGGAGGCAACCTCCCTGCCTTACCCAATGCCCTGGTCCCTTCTCTGTTTTACTTTTCTCCATCGCATGGGTCACTATCTGATTGCCGCCTAATTTTCCTTTTTAAAGCCTTATTGCTGAATGTCAAGCTCTGCAGGGCTGGGATTATTGTCTTTGGATTCACCACCGCACGACATGCATGTGGTGCTCAATTAGTCTGTGTGTGGAATGAGTGAAAGACAGCAGACCCCATAGTATGAAACCTTCACGCTGGGAATAAATGCAAGGTGTGTGTGTGTGTGTGTGTCTGTGTGTGTGTCTGTGTGTGTGTGTGTGTGTGTGTGTGTGTGTGTCTTTCCCTGCTGTTCTCACCTCCTGGCGCAAGTTCTTCCTGGCAGCTATGGCTGGGGATCTCTGAACACTGGGAAAAGCAAAGGAAGAGTGCTCACTCTGCTGACCAAACCCAGAGGAGCATTTGACTATAGTTCTCAGCTCTTCGGCTACTCATCTGGGGCAGACAGCAGCCTTCAGTGGATAAGGAATGATTGGTCCTGACAGCCAACCCTGCCTTAGCCTCCGCCCCAGCCTCGTTTTGATTCGGAGGCTCGGCCCCCACCCCCAAGCACCTGCCACCTGCCAATGGAGAGCAGCGTCTATGTAGCAGGCACAGCCCACACTCAAAGGAGGCTCAGGGTTCCCCGGCCTCTTGGCTGATGTGCGACAGAGCTCGGGGCGGGGGGCTGATCTCTGGGGGCAAAGAGCCAGAGTGACACTAGGGCCCGAGAAGCCACCCGGGCACCAACCTGAGAGCCAGTTAAATGTTTCTAAAGTCTCAGAATTGAGGATTGTGGTTCTAAGACTATGCATAGGCTGTTGTGAATCTTAGAATTCCTGGATTCAGAGTAACGTGTCTCTTCCCTTACCTCCTCTCCCTCCCTTCAGAGCTGGGGTTGGAGCCCAGGGCTTAGCCTCTGGCAGAAGAGAAATTTGGATTCAAATCCTGGTTATGCCGCTGCACTAATGGAGGTCCGTCAGGTCTTTCAGAGCTTGGAGTCTCAGCTTCCTCATTTGTAAAATGGAGATGCAGGCTGGGTATCTCTTGTCCGAAATGCTTGGGACCAGCGGTGTTTCGGATTTCGGAACATTTATATGTGTATTGAGAGGCTGGAGATTTAGTTCAGTGGTTCCGCAGGCTGTTTTGCAAGTGCAAGGTGCCGAGTTCGATCCCCGGTACCACACACACACACACACACACACACACACACACCACACACAAGCAAGTCCCACCTCATCGGTATGATGCCTTGGGGGGACATCTAAATACACATACACACTGATAGCCCAGGGATGGGACTCAAGCCTAAATACCAAATTCACTTATGTTTCATACACATCTTCACACAGCAAAAGGTCATTTTATACTTGTCTGGGTCAGACGTGGAATTTTCCACCTGTGGCATCAAAACATCTTGAGTTTTGGAACAGTGTGGACTTCCGGCCTTTGGATCAGGGGTCCTGAGCCCGTCAGGTTACCTCCCGACTGCCCAGGCCCGGGTTGCTCCTGCGGGGTGGATTCCAGCAGTGTCTGCTGCTCTGTTCTTGCGTGGCGGCTGGCCAGAATGGCGGGTAGGCGGGGTCATCTCTGGGGAGGGCGCAGCCCCGACATCTGACGTTAGACTGTTCTGGGAACTCAGCAATGTCAGGAGGTGGGGAGGCCCGGCGGGGGTGGGAGCCCTGGGAAACAGCCAAAGAGCCGCCGACTTCGGCTTGAACACTTCCTCCTGCCAGCTTCTGTTTTTAGTTTTCCGTCATGGTAAGAAAACACATCACACGGTGCCTCCCATCTTTGCCATTTTTAAACGCACAGCTCGGAAGCCCCGAAGACTTCCCTATGGTCGCCCAACGCTCCTTTCCTATTATCCACCTGGATTTAGCTAAGTCACTTCGCACCGCCCTTCTAGCGCCGTGGCGGTTCACGTGGACTCCCAGGATGGCACTTTGGCCCCTTGGGCCTGCTAGCGATCCAGGGATTACTGCAGCTTTACGGGACACACGGAGGGCTGAGAAAGGACTGCTCGCTCGCAGCAGCCAGTGTCACCTCACCCTACACCCCTGCTCTCGAAAAGGGTGTATGAATCGAGGTTTTGCAAACCTCAACATTCTTAAAAATGTGCCAAGGGGGCCCTGCTCCGCACACAACCCCCTGAGAACCGTTCTGTACGGCGAGGGGCGCCTTGCAGATGGGAGCAGCCACCCTGTCCCTACTGCGGCTTCCTTAAACGGAGGCGCACCTGCCGCCAGGGCTTTGCAGACGGTCCACGCTGCCAGTGTGAGGGGCTGAGCGGCAACCGCAGCAGGGAGGAGGCTGGCGAGGCGGCAGCGCGCATCCCACATGCCCCTCACGTTGTCAATAATGAGATTTCTCCCGGCTGCAAAGACCAAAGCGTCTCAAGTTCAAGAAGCAGAACGGGTGGATGTCTGTCCCTCCCGGCAGGGGCTCCAGCGTGTGCGGCGGGTGATAAGGTGGGAAAGGAGAGGTGATGATCTCCGGGCGGCGGGTCCACCGGACGGCGCTGGAAGGGAAGGACGCGGACGGAATCCGCGGCAAAGACACATACACGTGCGCATAATAAACTCGGACAGAAGCCACAAAAGGGACAGCGACCGAGAAGGGAGAAAAGGGGCCCCCGCAGGGGAAGGGGGCTCACACGGGAAGAACGGCTTAGAGGAGCCCGTTTGGGTGCAGTATCGGGGTTGGGATGAACGCCGCCGCCTCCACCTCTCCTCTTTGCCTCCCACCGCTTTCAGTTGGCCGTGCAAAGTGATAACCCACTGCGGCACCCGGACCCTGGACACAATCAGTTCTGCCTGACCTCTCCTTGCTCCCCTGAGGGACTAAAGCTGGATTTGTCTGAGGATAAAGCGACTGGTGGATGTGATTCCACACAAGGCAAAGAAATCACATCAAATGTGATGTCTGCTGTCACAGAGATGAAAGAGCCAGCCGACCGACCAGGCGAGGGTCTGCTGCATTCCAGCTGGTGTCCAGTGACAGCTCCGGCAGTTTTCAACCATGTGGGAGTTGTGAGACTCAGGGGTACTCGTGAGCACCGACGAACTCTCACACCTTGGTTTCATCTTGTAAACATCAGGGCAGGAATGGTGGCCCAGCTTCAGGGGCAGGAAATGAATGTTGTATTATTATTATTATTATTATTATTATTATTATTATTATTATTATTTTCAACTATTCCTTTTCTCTATGACACACAATACTGAGTTTCCATTTCAGACAAGGTTTCCTTTTAAAATGAATCTAAGTAGCCAGGCATGTTGGTATATGCCTGTCATCCCAGCACTCGGGAGGCTGAGGCAGGAAGATTGCTGTGAGTTTGAGACCAGCCTGGGCTACAGAGTGAGTTCCAGGTCAGTCTCAACTACACAGTGAGACCCTGTCTCAAAAAACAAAAACAAAAACAAGATCTAAGTAGAGATTGCGAGGTTGGTACAAAGATATTGAGTAGGCACCCTGGTAAATATAAATGATACAAATTGGAAAGCTATACGAAAGTGTCTGCAGCTGGGAAACACGAATTACAGCAGTTATTATCCCGCTAACAGTCACAGCTGCCTGCAGTCCACAGTGTTGGTTGTGACACAGCAAGTCCAAGTCCACTCCTCCTTTCATGTTCTGGGGACTGGGTGTCAGGTTCACTTCCTGACAACATTTCTATGTTGCAAGGTGGTCATATTTCAACTGTAACATACTGAATCTGACTGGAAAATATTCTAGGCTCAAAATGAGATTTCCCGTGTTAGGACCCTCACCCATCTTGGTCTTCACAACTTCCTCTTCCTCCTCCTTTTTTGAGACAGGATCTCACTATTTTGTCCAGGTTGGCCTCAAAGTCTTGGGCACAAGTGATCCTCCTGCCTCAGCCTCCCAAGTAGCTGGAACTTTAGCTTAAACCATTATGCCTGGCAGCAGATTTTCAAGTCTATTTCATTGCTGAAACAAATAATGCATTGGCGGCGGGTGACGAACAGTCAGGGCAAGTGGTAGAACCAAGTTAATGTCAAATTCTGCCAGCTCCTTGCATGAATAACCAGGCAACTGTGAGGTTCTGGGGGTGGAGGCATGACTGGCTGAGACCCACCAGATGCCTGCATCTTTTTTAACTTCCCGGGGAACACAAGCATGTATCCAAAAAACTCCACAGCCGAGGCTCAGGTCCTTGGGAGTCATCAGTGACTCCGTGCCTCCCTTTCCACCCAGAGAAAACAGAACTACATCACAAACCTGGCTGTGGCCTCTTCTTCCCCACCCGCCACCTGACAGGGACCTCCTGGTTCTTTCCAGGATGGTATGAGATTCCCAGAACATGGTCCACAGAGGAAAAAAGGGCCACGTGACCCGGATTTCGTATCGTTTTGGTCACCGACAAAAAGGTGACTTGTCACTAATGGGGATTAGATTATTCCTTTGTCTTTCCTATGAGAAAATCTTTGCTCAGCCTATCGTCTCTTGACTTTTATCTGGGGGTGGTGTGTGGAGAGGCTAATGAAACAACAACACGTTTGGGTGGCTGCTGCCAGGACGCCTGGCCGAGACAGGCAGACTGTCTTTGATGCCAGCCTTGCGCTGCCTCTGACGGCAGGGGCCAGAGGGAGCCTCCCACTTCCTCACCTGGAGAACGCTCCGAGAATCCCAAACTTGCAGGCTGTTGGGATGGTTCTGTGAGGTAATGTCCCAAAACGTAAGTCACAGCGCACACTTGGTAAACACTAAGTCCTTCCCTCTGTGTCTTTGGTGCCTCCTAAATGCTTATGTAGTAAAAGGGGGAAATGAAGGATAACACTGGTAGCATGCAAATCTCTCAGGAATTAGGAGCAGCCGCCGAGTTCTGCACAAGCTCTCAGTGAAAGGGAGTCACCGGGTCCTCCCCAGCAAGCGCCTCCTAGGAGCTGGATGCCAGGCAGCACAAGTGGCTTCTAAGCCCTTTTACTCGGTGAAGCGCACCCTTCTAGAGCTACCACAAGGCGGTGCTGTGGAGACCACAAGCGCTCAGGCATCTCCAGGATGGGGCAGGGCCCTAGGGAGCTTTGGGAGGGAACTCGCTCCACAGGTGAGCGGATCACTCCCCCATCACAGCCCTTCCTGGGTCCCTAGATGGAGTCCTGAGAGTGGAACTCCTGGTTTGGCCTTGCCACCTGCTAGCTGCACCCGTGGGCCAGCGGGTACCTTGGATCAGGGGTCTCTGCAGGGCGGTAGGGAGTACCCTGTGGGTGTCCTCCCTTGGTTCTGTCACTCCCAGGCCGTGTGACCATGAACAAATCTCCTGGGATATCAGCCTGTTCTCTTGAAAAACAGGGACAGCAGCAGAGCACTTCCTGCCAGCTGGCTGCGAGATCAATGATTCTCCAGGCGGAGGGCCAACCAGCAGGCGGGTTCAGGGAAAGTTGTGCAGCTGTCCGTGGCTGAAGGATGTGTGCCGGGCCTGAGTACTGAGGTCTCGCCTGGTGGAATGGGGCCATCAGATCACTGTCCCCCCTGTGCCCTCACAGTTCCTGGCACGTGGCAGGCCCCCAAGACCCGTGTGCCGACTGATAAATAAATACGTCCATCCTGTGAAAACGCTGGCCCTCGACACTCAAGCCAAGTCCCGGATTCTGACCCTACACATCTCCCCACGTCCTTGAAAACACTTGGCTTGGGCACAGGCCTCCCAGAGCATTCTCCGTCCTGCCTCTGGATCTTGGGCATCGCCAATCCCAGACCCTCTCCTGCCTTGCTCACAGCCCCTCAGGGCTGCCCTGTTCTGCAAGGCCCGCCGCTTCTCCTGATGCCTTCCCTGCCCTCTGGAGGGAGAGGCACCCTCGTCTGAACCACCGCAGGACCCCACCCCCCCCCCCTCCTGCCTTGCTCACGGCCCCTCAGGGCTGCCCTGTTCTGCAAGGCCCGCCGCTTCTCCTGATGCCTTCCCTGCCCTCTGGAGGGAGAGGCACCCTCGTCTGAACCACCGCAGGCCTTAGTGTCTAGGCCCCTGATGGATGTTGTTTTCGGTACCATTACGACCCTGCTTTACGGTTGATGTCTTATTTTCTTAACTAGGGTGTAGGCCTTTAAGGGGCTTGTCACAAGAGGTAGCACAAAGGAGCGGTTAATAGGGAATGGTTCAGAGTCAGACACATTGGGATTAGAACGGTTTACTAACTGCTGGCCGTGTGCTCTTAGACAAAGCACCTAACGGCCCTGAGCTTCAAGTTCCCCAACTTTAAAAGTGAAAATGCAAGTCAGGCTTGGTGGCTCACGCCTGTAATCCCCGTACTTGGGAGGCTGAGGCAGGAGGATCTATGTGAATTTGAGGCCAGCATGGGCTCCATAGCGAGTTCAAGGCCAACCTGAACTACATAGTGAGACCCTGTCTCAAACAAACACACAACCAAACGATATCGAGTCTGTTCCTCAGCCAGGAAGAGGAAGGGCTGGAATTCAGATCTAGGCCTGGCTCCCTGACACAGGACTTTGCCAATGGGGTCACTTCTGTGCACACTGATTTTTTCCCCCTGGCCCCGATGCTTTCTATTTATATACTAGTTGTTGCTCTAAGGACTGTGCTTCCTAAATGCCCTGCAAACCCTTTGGTGAAGGGGATGGAGTTTTGCATCTAGAAATAACTGGATGTCTCAGCAGAGAGCAAACAAAAGATAGAATAAAGAGTGATGAAGAACACACGAGAGACCCAAAGGGTTAGAATCCACATGGGGACATCTCACACGAGAGTGACAGAGACAGAGGCCCTCAGACCCAGAGTCGGTTTCAAGCAGGAAGGAGGGACACAGCCTTAAGAGACTGGATAGCTCCTCATACCCCACACTACGAGCGATCGGCTCTCTCTTTAAGTTGCAGTCTCTAAATTCCTCGATCTTGCTGCCAGCAGAATGGTGAGGTTCCTGTCACGGGAAGCAGTTAAACAGAGGTTAGTGGACACCTTGGATGGATGATCAAGAGGACCCTGTAGAGTGTGCCGGTTTGAATCGGATGCCTTCCGATGTCCTCTGGAGCCCTGAGTCAACATCTCTGCTCTTTGTGGGATGAAAGAACGAACCAAGGACCGCTGTACCGTAGTGACCCCAAGATGATGCTGAAGCCTCCTCTGGATGATCAAACTAGGATTACGCCGTTTACAGAATCCTAATGTTCTCAGGATGGCTGGCCACCTCCGGTGTAATGACCGTAGCCGGTCACTGAGCTTTAATATGTGCCAGGTGTTTTACATTTGTGTTATTTTATCTATCCTTATGAAGTCGGCATTATCTGATCTAGTTTGCTAATGAGGAAGCCTTGAAGAGCTCATATAACTTGTACAGGGCCACGCTGTATTAAGTGGAAGAGCCAGGCTTTGAATATGGGGCTTTCTGACCTGAGGCCAAGATCTTGACCCAGTGGCATGGAGACCTGTGGCCTTCTGGGTAATTATGAGCAGACTTTTCACTCAGTCAACCCTCAGTCTGCACACGCATTAGTAGGAGGCTTTAGCAGGAAGCATGTCTAGGAATGCCTAGATCAGGTCTTAAAGCAGGCTAGGAAGATCAGGTTTTAGAATAAATAACCCTGGGGAGCTCTCGCAGGAAGGTTCCAGGTTCCTACAGTCCCACCTGCAGGGACACAAGCATTCTTGGCCTTGCCTCCTTTCACCCCGGGCATCTTCACCCCAGGGCATCTCTCTGTCCACTTTGGTCCCAGGCCAAGGGAAGAGGGTGCATTAGCCGGCTGACCAGGTGTGAGGACACTGAAGGGCCACGTGTGCTAGTTCCCAGGTCGCCACGCAATGGGAAGCCAGGGATGGCAGCTCTGTTCCTTGCCTGTGCTTGTCAAGTCGTTTGGGGCAGCAGGGCCACCTTCTCTCTGGCCCTCGGTCCAGGGCTGGGGATGTAGCATGGTAGGACAGTAGGCACACACGAGGCCCTGGATTCATCCCACACGGGCGATGATGCTGTTTCTGTCTCCCTCTCCTTTCCCTTTTTTCCTGTGTGCCACTGGCCTCACACCAGGCCTCAGGCCTTTGGGGTCTGAACCTGCCATGGGGTCCAGGATGGTTTATTCTCTGGGGGTTATCAGGTGAGCCCAGGTGGTGTCAGGGTGCTAGGTACCCTGGTCATCGTGGAGCTGGAGCTTGTGTGCTCATTCCTCTTGGGGACCCAGTGGGGAGAGGGGGGGTGACTTCCAGAGCCAGGGTTCAGACATGTCTGGCTTCGCCGGTTGTCACAGCATCAAACTTGCAACAGCAGCCATTACTGCCTTTCAGAGCACATTGTTTCCTGGCCCTTTTTCTTCATCTAAAATAAAGGGGATTCCTGGATGTTCTTCCAGCTCTGACCCAGGGCCCTGGGAACTATGTGGGCTTATCGAGTTGGCTCCTGCGGGCCATTTGTGGGAAGAAGGTGAAGTGACTATGCCCTGTGGGTTAGTGGTGCAGAGGCCAGGCCCCTGCATCCCTGGCTTTCTGTGCAACCAACACGACCCTCATTCAGGGTGTGTATATTTTAGCCAGGGGTGACTGCTAAGGGCCAGGGTGTCTGCACCCCACCCCACTAGAGCAGGCAAATGCATTTCAAACAAAGTCAGCAGAGAGCCTGCCAGAATTCTGGGAGAGACTGCGGGAACCGGCCAGCCTTTAGTTTGGATTCAGCAGGGAATCAGGGAACCCGATGTCCTGTTCACTCACTCCCCCTGCCCGCCCGGAGAGCTCATGTGACTGTTGTATTTGAGGGCTCAGAGGTACTGAGTCCTGCAACCTTGGGGAAAATCTACTTGGGGAACCACATGGAGGCAGAGAGGAGAGACGGTATACTGGGTACCAAGTGCTGTGTGGTCGCATCTGCCACACTGAAAGTCAGCGGGGCAGGCTGGAATGGAGTCTCAAGATTACTATATATAAATTATTGCACCTCCTGCCTGCCAAGTTCCATGCCAGATGCTGGTGAGCGAACGGATCTAAAGAGACACAGTCCTTGCCCGGACCTCCTCATAGGTTAGGGCTGCTTATATGTTAAATGACAGAAAATAGCCAAAACCCTTAGTGTTTCACCTGATCTAGAGTAAGTGTTCAATAGAGGCAGTTATGATATTCTGGAATAACTCCAAAAGGCACCAACACCCCAATATTACTAATTACCCTGAATCTCATAAAGGTAAAGTGACACCTACAGGCCCCAGGCAGTAACTAGCCGAGCCTGGATTTGAACTCAGGTTTCTAGTCCCTCAGTCCGGTGTTCCTTTGTTCTCAACTGGTTGTCAGACTCCCTTGTACCCTGAAGACACTCTGAGAAGCGGTTCGGTGGAGCCAGCTTGCAGTGGGGAAGGGATGAGAGCCAGGCTGGCAGAACGGACAAACCCCAGTGCCCAGGTGGAGCAGGCCCCGCAGGCTTTCAGGTGCCAAGCGAGTTCACCCACAGGACCTGGCTCCGCTGCTGCCACGGGGAGGGCCACTGCGTGCAACAAGATGGAATGCTTTTAATTAGTTCCCTTCAAATCCTCTTGGAATGTAGAGAATAAATGCGTAAGTCAAACGAAGCAGCAGCTGATTTCTTATTTCACGGGACCATTTCCTGGCTGAGCCAGCTATTATGAATCAGTTTGAATCGAGTTCCCTTTCCAACTGTTCAATTTTTGCAATTTTTTTTAAAAAAGCAAATACATCGAAAAGACTAATGGTCCATTGTGTCTGGGGCTGAGAGTCTCTCTGCAAGAGCCCAGATGGTGGCTCTCTCTGGCAGCAGACACCATCAAGCCACCCCGGCCACCTGCAGGGTCGGCCACTCCCAAAGCAAATCCGTGGTTGACTGGGACATGGACCATTGCTGGAGCACTAAGGGGGAGGCTGCTTTATTCTGTGAATCCTGGCTCAGTTCATTTCCTGTCCAAGGGCACCGTTTATTTGGCAGGTGCACATCCAGTCCTGGGTGTGAGTGGGCCTGCATGTGGCAGCCTCCCGGGGAGGCTTGGACAATAATAGGTCAAGCAGCTGGCTTGGGTCACGTGGGCGGTGCTGTCCCCAAGGCCTCGGGCATCGTCCGCTATAGGCAGCGCCTGCAGCAGCTACAGCTTCATGGTCACCTTTCTGTCTCATTGATAAACCAGCCACTGACATGTCTGGGCACCTCCCGTGTGCCAGGCCAAGCCAGGAGCTGGTGACACAGAGGTGACAAGGCAGTCTGGGTCTGCCCCAGGGTCGACCACTCTCTAGCAGGGGACAGACTTGAGAGCAAATGGTGGGAAGGGCAGGAGGTGGCTGGACACAAGGCGATGACTCGGGTGATGGGGACAGCAGGCCCTGCCGCTGCCCACGCTGACTTTGGGCAAATCCCCAGGGCCGAGTCTCAGTCCTGGTCTGCAGTTCTGTAAAACTGGCTAAACAACGCCTCCACATGAGATCGCGGCAAAACAAATCCACACTCTGCCCCCAGCAAGAAAGCAGAACGAACAGGGCCACCGTGTCTGTCTAGTTCCCCAAATAAATAAGCACCTTCCATGAGCCAGTGATGCCCTGCGGAGAGCCGCACTGTCCCCAGTGCTTGGAACACGGATGACCAGGGCACCACAGGCCCCTGGGCTGCTTGGCGACCAGAGAAAATGGCTGTTTTTCCATCAGGAAAGGAGCAGCTAGCACGCAGTGGGTGTTTGGGAAAGGGTGGTCTTACCGACCTCGCACACCAGGCTCTCAGTCGCCACTTGGCTGGGGCCTGCACATCCCTTCACTGACACACGTCACAGCCGACTCCTGCACCCACTCTGCAAGCCCCAGCTCATGTCTCCAGGAGCACGGCTCACTTCAACAGACTGTAAACTCCAGGACGACAGAGCCTGTGTTAGCTGCCACCTCCCCAAAGCCTAATGTAGTGCCCAGCGTGCAGGTGCTTCGTTAATACGAGATAATGGAATGAATTTTATTTTGAGTAGTTTTCTGTCTGGAAGATCTGACCTGGGATATGGCTTTGAGTGAAAATATCCAATAAATAGGGGTTGAAATAAAATTGTAAGATAACAAAGGAGCTTCTGGAGGTGGAAAAAGATGTGTCATAATCCTAATCCTGGAACAAGTGACTCTACCTCTCCCTACATCTCACTCTTCCCATCTGAAAAGTGGCAGCCAAGTTACCTGCATCAGGTTTGGTGAGCGTGGAACAGAATGTGCATAAGACTCTGGGCAGAAGCTTGGCAAGGGGCTGGGTCTTCCCATGGCCGTGACTGCTGCTCTTGCTTTTCCTGTTGACATTGTCATTCCCACCCTGGAAGCCATGTGTCTTTGGGTATTGTCACTAGGGCACTTCCTATGATTCTCTGGGCCAGGTGCTGTTTGGCTGACTGTACCCAGGACTTTACAGTGACTCTGTCCCTTTGATGGCTGGCAGGTTGATGCTGAACTTGCCTAGTTGCATGGAGGCCCCTTGGCTGAGCTCTAGGCTCTCAGTACCACCCACAGCTGGGGCTCTGACCCAAGCCCCTCAGGGCCGGTCCCTCTCTGTCTTCCTGTGAAGGTGTCCTACTACTCTCCAGGCTGTTCTTGGGAGGCAAAGTGTGGGATAAAGAAACTGGAGCTCGGCACCAACATCATCTTGGCTGACAACCCATTACAGAAGCCAGAATCCCACCAAGTCCTGGCTGCTAACGGAGCCTGGATTTCTAGTATGTGTTGAGGAAACGGAACTGCTCCTTAGTGCTATTTTGGTGGCACCACAAGGTCCCTTAGGAGGTATAAGAATACATCACTGTGGTTACCACCTTGCTGTTTTCCAGGTAGCTCTACTTCTCAGCCTTCTGAACATACGGTAGGAACCCACTCACCAGTCCTTCCTAGATGTTGGGCACGTCCACGTTCTTTGCTCTTGTCAATGAAACACGAGCCAAGGTAATATGTGTCACTTCCAGGTCAAATTAAAAAGAAAATGCACCACTCACAAATCTCTGACACCCACAGAGGGGGCACATGTTGAGGTGGTGCCTTTATGGGTCTGACAGGCTGAGTAACTACAATCAGCTCCTGCCTACCTACCCGCTGTGGGCAGGTAGCATAAATGAGGAATGAACCTTGGATGTGTTGCACCTCTAAGAGTTGGGGGTGCTTGTTAGTGCAGCATAACCTAGCCTGTACTGATTGCTACACAGTGAAGGCCTATGACAGTAGATTTTACATTCATGTCACTCACAGAGCACCCACTTTCTGTTGGCTTTTATCTCAGTACAGGACTCAAGGAGGTCAGACAGATTCCGGCCCTCAAGTGACTTGCGGGTGACACCTATGTGAGAGGCAGCTGACCAAGCAGAGCCTGAGGGACGGGCAGGCCAGGTTGTAAGGGGCCCTGCACCAGCAAACCCTAAGCACTGCAGTGTCACCCCAGAAGAGAAACGAAGAGAAGACAGTAATTCTACAGGCAGTTTTTCTCAGGGGGAGGGAAGAGCAGGGAGAGGGAGGAGAGGGAGGCTGGTTGGAAGACTGTGGACTCCTGGTTTTATTGCACATTTCATTACTGGCTCTCAAGGGGCTCCAGGAAGCAATTACTGGATTGAAATGCAGTAGAATAACTCCTCTTTTACATCTCCTAACTCGGATAATGACAGCTTCCCTGCAATTAGGAGAGGGTCTCTTCCACGTGAAGGTCAACGAACGGGTGTTAAATAACCAAGGCTGCCCGAGACTGGACAGCGAGCTGGGATGGGTCAGACTTGAGACAGCAGCCCGGGGTGAAGGGATCCATTCAAGATCACGGCCAGAACAGACGCTGCCTTCCCAGTGACACAGGCGAGGGCTTTGGAGGAGGATGGTGAGAGGAGCAGGTGTGTGCGACAGAAAGGAACAGGAAGTACAGGGCTGACCCTTTGCGGGGTCAAGCTCTCTTCCACGAGGTCTACAGCCAGCTTTGCCGTCCTTTTCCCCCACTCCCACCTGTTACACTACAGACAGCTCCGGCCCATTATCAACGCCCAGTACGGATCGTGGGCGCTTTGTATGGGTCTGAATTTCCACGCAGGGCTGCTTCTACCATGATTACTACTGGAGGAACAGCTTCCAGACACTGTGAGACCCGAGAAACGTGTTAATGCAAAAAGAGATGGCAGAGCACCAAGAGAGAGCCGGGCCAGGCTGGAGACAGCTGGGTGCTGTGGGCGTGCAGTGAGGTGGAGAGCTCTGGAAAGATGCCAGGGTGGGCACGATGGGGCCCTGGGCATCACGCTTGGAAACCTGCACTTGATCTAGAGCACAGCAGGTGCCCGATGCTGCTGGGGTCTGCTGAGCTGCTGCGTGTGCACACGTGTGTGAGTATGCACGCACATGTATGAGTTTGAATATGTGTGTGTGAGTTCGTATGCACAGGTGGGCTACAGGTGGTCTAGTGCTGACGGACCCCCTTATAGGACCCACTCGACAACGCATTCACTCCATGATTCAGGGACCTCAGCCTTTGCCCCTGCGTCTGAACAGTTGGTTCCAAGTCTGTGCCAGGTTCCCACCCCAACTCGGCAGCACCTCCCACCATCCCACTTTGAGGTCCTTCCTTGGCTATGGGAAACATCAGCCCTCCCACTTCCGGATCGCTGGGAGGCTCCACCTTGGCCATGCTGGTGACCCCTGGACGGCCCTTGTGCTAGTTCCACTGCACGGTTCGCGCCTGTCCCCTGAGGCTTGGGTCCTCTCAGAGTCCTGCTGGGAGCACAGGGTTTAGGGCAGCAGCACCAGGTACCCTTACGCTGGATCCTGGCTCTGGCTCTGGTATCCTTACAGCTTACCCTCTTGGTCTTGGTTTTTTCCTCTGCACAACAGGGAGAGGAGCCACGCCCACTGCCAGGACTTGGTGTGTGTGTGTTGGGGGGGTGGGCAGGGCAGGAAAGGAGATAACGCACCCAGTGCAGGGGCACACGGGCCTTGCTTGGTTCTCTCAACCTAAGCCAAGTTCCTCCCCTTCCCAAACACTCAAATGTGCCTGGCACTGTGCTGTGCACTGGGGCGACTGTGGCACAAGCCAGGACCTGCCAACCTGGAGTTTACAGACCATTCTGGGGTACAGGGGGCCGAGAAGGAGACATAAAACGACAAGCTCCTCTATACGACACCTTCCCATAGTTCCCGGGCACCACTGGTCCTCACTTTACAGGAGCCACGTGTTTACCGACTGTACCCCAATTAGGGTCAGCCAGTTTCGTATTTTCATTCATCCACTGCTATTTTAGTGCCCAGCAATCCTCTGAGTGCATGAAGTACACGGAGACCCATATCCAGGTGAGGAAGCTGGGCCCAGAGAGGCTGTGATTGGCCCAAGGCCCCACAGCCTAGTCAGGGACAGAAACTGGGTGCCGGAACCCAAATCTGCCTACTACCAGCACCACGCTCTTTCCCGCGGTCCAGGAAGATCCAGGGGTGGGCACTGACCAGAAAAGATGCTGGGGAACTGTCCCCCCAAAGGCTGGGGCACAGGAGCATCTCGAGTCATGTGGCTGAGAGGCCACTGGCCGGGGTCTCTTTCCTTCCAGCTTCATACTCTGCTGGGCGACATCATTTCTGCCGGTCACGGCCAAATGGCTCTGTTAATTAATTCAATTTGCTCAGCAGGGAGGGGAAGTGAAGGGATGGCTGGTACTGATGATCTGAAGGTAGCATGTAATTTATGCTAACTGGAGGCAGAACCACACCGTCTCCTTTCAGGGATGAATCTCTTCCATTAATAAGACCACGTCACTCCAGGTAAGGAGCTGGATGGCGGTTTGTGCATGGGTTGGGGACCAATGACCAGGAAAGGAGCAAAATGAAGACAGCAAAGAGGATGACAGCTTTTCAAAGGCCTCTTTTTGAGGAGGAGATTGAGAGAGCAAGAAGGAGCCTGGGGTGGCCCCAACAGCCAGACACATGAGTGAGGTCACCTAGGCCTTGCAGGGGCTCAGACGGGTTCAGAACCCTCTGCTTACAATGAGCTCATTGGAGAGCTGTGAGAACTGCACTGGGAGAAGTGGTTTTACAGCAGTGGATGATAAGCTCCGGACGCTAGTGAGTGTGATGTAAGCAGAGGGTTCTGAATGTGCACACCTGGTCTGCTGGGCTCAGGCACTCCCAGTATCTACCATGAGCAGAGCAAATCCTGGGGGTGTGAGGCAGTCCCATCCCTCTGCTTGCTAGTAGGGGGCTGCAACTGTTCCCCCTGCTTGGGCTGTCCAGGGAGGAGGTGGCTGCAGGTTGGCAGAAACCTGATGAGCAAAAGCTGTACGATGACACTTTTGTGCTGCCTCTGGTTAGGGTTTGAAGGTTGGCACAAGTACTACATGGGACACCTCGCTTGCCTCTCAAAACAATCCCATGGAGTGTGAGGGTCAACTCTGTAAGTGGGGAAACCAAGGCACAGAGAGGCACTCCGTGAAGTCACAGCAAGAGCGGTGGCTGTTACCCTAGCCCCTTCTCGCTCATCATCCCTGCTCTCTGGCCCCGGAGCTCCTCTACTCTTCTCTTTCTCTTGCTTCTGGGTCCTGTGGCTGTGAGACGCCATCCCTCCCTGACAGATGTCCGGAGCTGGCACCGTCCCTGAAGCCTGCACCCACCTGAGGCCAGCAGTTGGGTCCTTGGGCTTCCTGCTTTGTTGTCACAGAAGGGATGACCACAAGGGCGTGGCACAGTCCTGCCGGTGTCTGGTGGGTTGGGCGGTGGCCTCTGGTGAGATTTACCCACCCAGAACTTGTGAATGAGAACTCTTCATGAAAAAAGACATTCATGATATAATAAGGACCTTGAGATGAGGCCATCCTGGATTTGAGTGGGCCCCAAAGCCGATGACAATGACACTGTCCTTACAAGAGAACAGGGATGGTGATGCCATGGGAAGAGGGAAGCAGACACCAGAAGCATCTACAAGGCCAGCAACACCGAGGGACACCAAGGAACACTGGCAGCCACTAGAGGAAGCTTAAGTGACAAGGCAGAAGCCTGCTCCAGAGCCTTCAGAGGGGGCACGGCCCTGCCGATACCTTGAGTTTGGACTTGTCTCCTTTCCTCCCATGCAAGACCATACATCCGGACAAATGGACCAATGCCATTATTGAGAGACTGTCGTTCATCCACTCAAAATTTTGTATAGAAAAAAATGAAATAGTTCTCCAAATGGCTTACCTGTTTTGTCCCCCTATTTAAAAACCGTTCACTTTTAACTATTATTTCCAAGCATGAACACTTTACAAAGCTTATGACCCCAGCCAGGTTCAGAACCTGTGGCCTGGGGGACCAACATGGGAATGGCTTTCATCTGTGACAACGAGTCAGACTCACCTTTCTCCTGAGCCATCTCTTGCAGACAGAAGTAGATGACCCTGGCTCCCAGGCTGAAGCCAATCAAGGTGACAGGTCGCCGGCCCTGGGAGGAAAAGAAACAGGTGTCTGAGGGGACACAGTCAGGGCTTATACACCGTCGGCCCCTACAGGGCGGCCCTTGTAAGCCCTTAGCGTCAGCTCCTCTTCTAACAGATCATGCACGTGCCACTCTGGCCCCCAGTTCTGAGGTTCTCATCAGCTGTCAGGGCCCTCATTTGTGCAGAGGGGCACCTGCCACTCCAAGTGGCTTCTGCCGAGGCCACCAGGGAGCCTCTGGCTGGGCTAATTCCCTTTCGTGTCAAATTGTTACCAGCCACCATCTCTTCTTCCTTCGGAGACAGAACCCGTCAATTACAAGGGCTCTTTCCTTGCACTCCTCTGCCTGTGGCAGATGACTGCAGCGATGTGGCCCCTCTGGGGAAGGGGAGATTAAACAGGAGGTATCCCCAGGGGTGACAGGTAAAAAAGCAAGGAGTGACGTCGGAGGGTCAGCTGTTCTGTTTGTAGAGAGGAAGGCGGGGCGTCAATGACAACGTCAGGAAGACTAAGATTAGCAGGAATCTTTACACTCATAATCTGTAGAAAAGGAGGGTTATCGGGGAAGGCTCTAAAGGAAAAGGAAGTTATCTGGGCCACCTGGGTGCCAGTTCCACACGGAAGGAGAGGGAGGAGCAGGTGAGCTCCGAGGAGCACTCTGGTTTTATCAGTCTGTTCCTTTCCTTGGTTTCCTACCAGTTTCATGTATTACATCCCGCCTGCCCCATTTACTATATAACACAAAATCCTCCATTAAATAGCTTTTGAACCCTGCAGGAATCTTGCGGCAAAAACTGCTAGTCATTTCCCAGCGACCCTCCTTCCCTCCATCCTGTGATACTAGAACAGCTAAGTTTCTCCGGGTACCACTACCCAGACAAAGACTCAGTGTTTGCCTCTGCAGCCGAGAGTGGCCACAGGGCTGAGTCTTCGCTAAGGGACTGAAGACAGGATAGAGCTGTGAATTCTAGACATGGCCTTCATTTCTGCTTTCTGCCTCTGAAAGTCCGGCATGTGTGTGCAGACCACAGAGAGAACCAAGTGTGCTGGATAAAAGGCCACCAGGTGAAGGAGTCTGGGCTCTGTGGGAGACAGAATAACGGCCTCTGCCAGGGCGTCCACTCTTGGAACCTGCACATGAAACCCGCTATGGAAGACACGCTTTGCGATAAGATCACCGTGAGGATCTTGAGATGGCACAGAGGACTCTGGATGTCTGGGTGGGCCCACTGCCATCACAGGCGTCCCAGTAAGAGGGCTGCAGGGGGTCAGATGGAAGGCAATGTGAAGAGGAAAGCAGAGGGACAAAGAGAAAGAGACGAAGGTGCCACTGATGCTGCGGGCTTTGAAGATGCAGGAGGGGGCTGCCAGCCATAGGATGAAAGTGGCCCTGGGAAACCGGGAAAGCCAGGGAAACGGATGCTCCTGGGGCATTTGCTAGGAAAGCAGCCCTGTGCGTACATTTTGGACTGCTGCTCTCCAGAGCTGTGAGATAATACGAGGGTGCTAGGCGTTTTGTTACAACTAATACACATGAAAAGAATACACATTCTTTGCCTTATAGCCAAATCTGCCAAAACACTTCCTCTTCCTCTCTCTCTCTCTCTTTTTTTTTTTTTTCTGGCAAAGATCCCTGTACAGGTCTTGGATGGAGTTACCAGTTTCTTGAGCAATGTACCACAGCAGCAGAAACTGCCAGCTGTCTCTTGATGTGTGCTGATCCTTTTGTGCATAGTAATTGAATTTCAGCTGGCTTCACTGCCACTCAGAATAAAGATTGTGTCTCCCAGCTTCTGTGGCAGCTAGCAACGGTCATGTGACCGGGCTCTGGCCAACAGACAGACGTTGTTCGGGGCCTTTGCTCTCTCCTTGGGTTCTTCCATTCCCCTGCTACCTGGAGTTTAGACACTGCCATCCGGAACAGGTCAGGGCCATAAGCAGCAGAGCAGAGAGAAGACAGGAAGGAACCTGGGGCTCCTGCCATTGTGTGCCCGACTGTCACCCAGGCTTTTTCTAAGAAAAATAAACTTCTTTCTTGTTTAAGACACTATGACTTCGGATTCTCTCCCACTTGTAGCCCAAAGCAATCCCAACAATACAGCCATCTCTGATACTACCTCTCACATGTTTGTTTCCATTTACTCAAGCTTTTTTATTTATTGCAGCACTCGGAATTGAACCCAGAGCATTTGCACTGAGCTATATATATCCCTAGCCTCCTTTATTTTTTATTTTTTAAATTTTGAGCCGGGGATTTAGCTCAGTGGTTCCGCCGCCTGCCTTGCAAGTGCAAGGACCTGAGTTCAATCCCCGGTACCAAAAAAACAAACAAACAAAAAAAATTTTTTTGAGACAGGGTCTCACTACATCACCAAGTTGCCTAGGCTGCACTTGAACTTGTGATCCTCCTGCTTCAGCCTCCCAGAGTGCTGGTGTTACAGGTATGTACCATTGCCCCTGGCTATTGAAGGAGATAGTTTTTATTTCCTTTGTAAGTCTTACCGGATTCAAAATTTTAAAATATTATAAAGATTTCTCTTCCTGTTTTCCAGAATCTCTGAATCATTGAAGATGACACCTTCATGTGGCTAGGAAGAAACACCCGGCCCCAGCATGTGGGAATCCGTAAGAGATGTCTGTGTGGTCTCCTTTGCCTCCCTGACTGAATCAGAGGTTCCCAATGGGTCCAGCTATAGCTAAACTCTTTCGGTTTTCTGGTATGGGTGACTGAACCTAGGGTGTCACACGTGTTAGTTTAGCACTCTATCGCGGCGCTACACCCCCAGCCTTTAAAATTTGTTTTTGAAATAAGTCTTGCTAAATCGGCCAGGCTGGCCATGAACTTAGAGTCCTTCTGTCTCGGCCTCCCAAGTAGATGGGATTACGGGTGTGCAGCATGCCAAACTCTTTAGTTAAGGCTAACACAGAGGAGCAACTTTTCATTTCTACTCAACCCCCTCAGCCTGTTCACGGCTGTAAATGGCCCTGTGTTCAGGCTTGATCTGTTTACCAGCCAGAGACTGCAGTCTACAGTTCTCACTGGTCTATCCTAGGACACCTGCAGGGCTTTCCCCGGAGGACGGAGAAGACCACCTACCCCACCTACCCCTCCCAAGTGGACCTGCTGCTAGGACTTCCATGCTTGTGTGAGTCAGGCCCTCGCTTCGCCTCCCTTCCTCACCCACTGCCAGCCCCAGTACCTGCTGCCGGGAGAGCAGGATGTGGGCTAGGTGCTTGCCAACCTCTGCCGACCGACGGAGACACACCCCCCAGGGGTTGTCAATGACGCTGGCGATGCTGAGGAGTGAGGCCGGCCAGGTCAGGGCGGCCACGATGCCTGGAGAAGTGGAACAGGAGATGAGGGGAGTCTTCCTAGGATGCTGATCGGCTCTCGATGTATGAGTGAACGCACACAAGCCTCTGTCTTACGCCTACGCATTTCCCAGTGTTGTCAAACTCCCCTCATTGCTACGGGATCGGCTGCTGACCCCAGGAGGAGACACACAGAGCACAGCCGAGTTGCTGTGGCTGCCCAGGTAAGGCTAGCTACTGTCCCTCAACAATTGGCTGACCCACAGATCCATAAGCAGCCTACTGAGGTCAGCCCAGCCTCTGCACTCCTGAGCCTTTGTAACACATGATTGTTATTCTGGGCCACTGCGTTTGGGGGCAGCTTGTCACTCAGCAGCAGGGTTATGGATATGCCGTGTGATTGGCTGTTGGCCGGTCTCTCTCACAAAGACCACAGCCTTCTCACAGACGGGAACGTCATCTTCACCCAGCTTGGTGCCTGACTTCCCAGGGGGCAGTGAACACGCAAGGGTATGGTGTCACCGTGGTCGCAGGGAGGCTTACCAGACAGCACGGTGTACTTGAGTGCCTCCTGGGCCACCATGTTGGCGAGGCCACTGAGGATGGTCTCCAGGGCATTGCCGAGCTCCATCAGGTACTTGGCTTCCCAGGCCAGGCAGTACTGCTCGCGGCTGTGGGCCAGGGATGCCCATGGGGCACTGAAGGTGCCTGGGGAGAAGACAGGCAGGTGGCATCACGGGAGTGGGCGCCCGACCTCACTAAACCAGACAGGCAGCCACGGGGTGGGGGGCTGCTCAAACAAGCCAGGAAGACAAGAGGCATTAGCGGAGGGAAGGGAGCACCCTGCCACCCTGTGGGCCAATCTCAATTTCTGTCTCCTCAGTCGTAAACTAGGTGACCTTGGGAACATCATTACCTCGTGTCTCACTTTGCTCATCTGTTAAGTGGGGAGATTACTTCTGTCCCCAGGATAGTGGTGAGAATGGAGCGGGTGAACTACTGTGTGTATAAAGCACGAATTCTGGCATCAAAGCCACTGACATCGGACGGGACCAGAAGTGCGGCTCTGGCCCCACTGCATGGCACCTCGATCCAACAAACACTGACTAGGAAATAATTAGAAATCAGGGAGGAGTGACTTGACCCCAGCTTGGCTGAGTCAGCCAATCTTTCTGAGTCTCGATTTCTTTCCCTGGGAAAATGGACCTGAAAAATGATGATGATGATGATTGTGTGTGTGTGTGTGTGTGTCTGTGTGTGCGTGTGTGAGAGACAAGATAACAGTGCCACAGCAGCCAGCATCAAGCAGGAAAGCACACCCAAGCCTGCCTGCCTCCCTGATCCCCTCCTTGCTGCCGGTAGCCTTCAGGATATGGGTACAGCGGAGCACCTGGTCAGGCCCTCAGCGGTTTCTGCCTGTGGCCCTGGAGGCCCTTTCAGGACACAGACTCTTTGCTAGCTCCTGGGCCTCACACCAGCCCGCTGGTTCATTCCCACGTGACCTGGGAGCTCCGGTCTGATCACCCCCCTGCACAGCAAAGCTTTCCCAGGTCCTCTGACGGATCAACCGGCCTGCACCTTACTCTTAAATTCGTGCTTCAGCCCAGAATCACGTTTGTTACTGCATCCTGTGTGGAGTGTAGGCCTCCCCTTCAGCCGGCTGGGCCAAGCCGCATGCTCCCAAAGCCAGGCAGTGGGGGCACGGTGAGCGCCCAGAAAAGCAGCACCAGCCAAGGAAGGTGAGAGCCGGCTCCCCAGAGCCTTTGGGTTCTGAACCAGCTTCCCAGTCTTGCCTACCTGAGCCAAAGGCCTCACCCTGACGTGCAGGGTGCTCTGTGGGCACAGAAACGGGCCTGCAGCGGCTCCCTTTGTCTACCAGGCCCCTGGCTGGCTCTGGGACAACTCGGGTCCCTGGGCTCTGATTAAGAAACTCAGTGAGGCCAGCAGGGGGAGCTCAGCCTCGATGAGTTGCAGACCCAGGACTCTGGCCTCGGGGCGCAGTTTCCCGGGGCGCAGTTTCCCATCCGCACCGCTCAGCAGGGCGGAAGCCCTCTGAATCTCAGCTTCTATAAGGGCACGAACAGAATCATCAGGTCGGACTCAGATGTTTTCAGCGACCGTGGAGAGACTGCTTGAAAAGTGAACTGCAAAGTGCGCGCTGCACTGTGCTGCTCGAGGGCCAGGAGTATGGGCGATGGAGCCCGACAGAAAGGGGCTGAATCCTACCCCGCACTAGCTGGGTAACCAACTGGGGAGCCCTCATGGGCCTCCGTGTTCTCTTCTGTAAAGTGGGGGCGCCAGATGGGCTGGAAGTGTGGAGGGAAGGGACTCAGTGCAAGCGCAGGGCTGGAGAGAGTTCCGGACTCAGTGCAAGCGGGTAGCTGCCAAGTCCCTGTCATTATTATACACATCACGATTAACGAGCCTCGGAGAGGCCACTGGTCCCCAACACGTGCAAGCAAGTCTGCCAGGACAGGAAGGCTCTCAGCAGACAGAAATGGGTGATTTTTGTCTCCTACCTGAACCGTCTCTAGTTCCGTTATATTTCATTGAACCACCCTTCTGCCCGAGTCCCACACCGCGTTACACTTAGGAAAGAGAACAACGAAGATAGTTTCCTTTCCCCATGGTGAACTTGGCCTTTGGCTGGGCAAAGAGGAATAAAATGAAGCCAAGGGATTTGCTTTTCATACTGGTCAGAGTTTCAAGTTCCTTTATCTAGATCTTTGTTCACGTTCCTTCCTCCCTGTGAGAGACCACGGGGTGGGGGCTGGCAGGCACACCCCACTGTTGACACTTTAAACCTTTACTCATTTACTTACTTCTGTGTCATTTAGAAGAGCTGCGGCTTCCCTGCTTCGACCTCAGAGACCTGGGAATCCAGGGAGCTCTCAGCAATTCCCTGGCCTGCCCTACATTCTCACTAAGTCTTGTCTGTTTGCTCAGCCTTGTGCTGGACACCTGCAGAGGTGAGCCAGCCAGTGAGTGGACTAGGGTGTAAATAAGTCCTCCCGGCCAACCTGGTTAGGCATGAGGGGAGGGGCACTGATGTTTGTGAAATGCCAGCCAGAAACCAGATGCCCGCCACGAGTCATCCAATTCAGTTTGATCTCTGTAGCAACCCAAAAAGGCAGGAATAATCTGTTCCTCTTGACAAATGAAGTCACCGAGGGAGAGGAAGTTAAGTCACTTGCTTGAAGTCACATGGCCACAGTGGCGTGATCTCACCCATGAATTTACAGCCCTTTGCTACCTTGCACTTGCTCTGAGGATGAATTCAAACCACAGCTCACATGCTCCTGCATGGGGTGGCTCTGCCCTCGATCCTGCTTTCTGGCTCCCTGCTGTAGCTGTCCCATGCTCTTTCTGGTTCTTTGGTATTGCTGGACTTTGCACATACCTTCCTTTGGTTGGCATGCATTTTTTGCTTCTTCTTTACTTTCTTTAACTTCAAGCCGGCTCTTAAGTCTAAATGTCACTCCCTCCGGAGCCTTCCCCAGAAACACCTTCTGTTTCTTCTATTGTGCCCCCATAAAGGTTCCCTGTGATTATTTGGTCTCCTACCCCGTGTTCCGCGGGAGAGAAGCCATGAATATGCTACTCACCACTGAATTCCTGGGGCCCGGAATGCTGTGTGGCACAAAGTAAGTAGAATACTTTAGGAATATGGCTTGCGAGACAGGTGACGAATGGATGGCTGGGAGGATGGAAGGGTGGGTGGATGAGTGGATGGGTGGGTGGATAAGTGGATGGGTGGGTGGATGAGTGGATGGGTGGGTGGCTGGGTTGGTAGATGGATGCGAGATGGTTACTTCACTTCTCTTGAGCCTCAATTTCCTCCTGCAAAATGGGGCTCCGCATCCCCATCTCCTAGAGATATACACACAAGCAAGAACCTGGCCCAGGCTGACCGCAGCTGTAGGCCCCGCCCGCCAACGCCCACCCCACTCCCGCTCTTCTGGTCCTTACGACATTTGCCAGATGCAAGCCACCCAGAGATGGCAATGGTGATGTGCAGCTGCCTGCCCTCCGTCAGAGGAAGGAACGTGAACTCTTCAATGGCCCCGACACGCTTCTTCATCTTGTACCCTAAAGGCCCAGACGTGGAAATGAGAAAGAATGGCGGACGGAGCAGAGGCTCCGTGCCCGGCCCGGGGAAAAATGCGTGCTTTAAGGCAAGTGGCATTTCTGTACCTGATTACAGCACAGAGTAAAAAGCTGCCGAGGGACAGGTGGGGATTCACACCAGGGTCCTCGCTTCTACACTGTCCTGACTTGGGTGGGTCTTTGTCACGCCTGTCCCTTCAGCAATGTGAGCCACTGTCTTAGTGGGAGAGGACGGAAGAGAACAGGGCTCTCAGCAGGGGAGCAGGATGGGATCTCTGTGTGAGCAGGGGCTGTGGACACAGGTGAGCCAGTCAGTGAAGGGCAGCCATGCTCCGTCTGACTGTGGGGAAGCATGTAAGCCTCTGAGGCACTTGCCTGCAAACCCACTGTGTGGCAGCAGCGGGCTCACTCGGCTCTCTCTCGGAAGCAGCCCAGGGACCGTGGTGGGAAGGGACCCAGTTTCCCACCCTTGGCTTTGCCCCGGCCCACACTGAGCTACGGGCCTGATTCTTTCTAACCTGCTGCAGGTCTGGCACGGCTGGGACCTAGAGTACACAGAGCCCGCGCTCCTGTGCCTCCCACGGAGCCATCCCAGGAGAGAACCTGGACGTGTCCTTTAGGGTGGTCCATGCTGGTCAATCCCTTCCCCTAGCTCTTTTTGAACCTCACCTGTCAGGCCAGCTCCAGCTGCACCGAACAGTGAGGTCATGACAGCTATGCCGGCCACTGAGCCCAGGGCCGCTGCCCCAGCACTGCCGATGACTGCCGCAGCTCCGGCGGCCACAAGCGGGGCAGCGAGACCCCCAGTCACACCTGCAGGGAAAGGAGCCTGTAGTGAGCGAAGGCGAGTTCTTGTCGCACCCGCTATCCAGTGGCTTCCATGGAAGCTTCTAGCAAGCTAAGAGCGTAGCTGTCACTGACAGGCCACCTGCCACCTGCGGGGCGCCTCCCAGCCCACCCTTGCTTTGCACCCTCCCCTCACCCGAATCCAGCACGGCTCTCGTTCTGCATGGCCCCGGCCCACAGCCTCTGTTCCCAGCTGGCTTTACCGATCACGGTCCCGCCTCCGACAGTCGCCAGGCCTATCAGCAGGTAACGCTTCCATTTCCTCCTTTTTTCTTTCTTCTTCCGGGAAGCCTCAGCAGTTCTGGGAGAGAAGAGATTGGTATTTAGGGCCACCTATGCCCTAGGATCCCCAAGACCTGCCATCCCACCAATCCCTACACCAAGGTCAAAGGTGGGCCGGAGCACCCAAGTTACCTGGGCGTGCTGCTGGTTTGAAAAGGCTGAAAATGCTCTAAAACCCACCTGGGAATCTCAATGCATGGGGTATACTACTTACCCAGTGGATCCATCCTAACAAGGTTGCAAGTTGAATAATGAAAGAGAAAAAATAATAATAATAGAACAATAACAAGAGGCACAGAACATATCTTTCAATAGAGAGACCCAGAATAAGTACAAAATAGAACTCCAGATTCTGTTGTCTCCCTCCCCTTTCCTCGTCCACCACCCTGCCGTTAGATCCTTCCTCCTCTAGGACGTGCGGAAGAATCATTTTGCAGATAGGATAGCGAAACGTCTACTTAGGAGACCGCGGCCTTGGTTGGAGCAACAGCTGGACCCATTAAGACTCGAAATATAAATGCGACAAAATCTAGAAAAGGAAAGCATGGAGTGAACCAGGGTCGGGCTGTGGATTTGGCTCAGTGGCATCACGCCTGTGTCCCAGGCGCAAGGTCCTGAGTTCGATCCCTGCTATCAAAAAACCAAAACAAAACCCCCAAACCAAAGAATCCCAGAAAACCCCCCAAAACAGAGTGAAGTGGGGTCAGGGGCATCCCAAGAGCAGCCTGAAGTCAGGGCACCCCATTTTCCTGTCAGACATTTATCTCTCAGCCACTTTGGGGCGATGAAGAAGAGAGGCGAGGGTGGGACTGGCCATCAGCATGCAGCACTTGGAGCCGAAGGTGGAGTTTGGACGGCTCAACGCAGTGACAGCCGGGGTAGCCGTGATAACGAGTGACGGAAAATGGTCAATATTTACTGAGCGCTTCCTAACACCAGCCACCGCACAGGGCGCTTCGCACGATTTCTGTATCTTGTTGTAAGCCAAAGTTTTACTTGGTCTCCACATTACAAATGAGTGAAGAGGTGACAGAGGTCACTGCCTGAGATCACTGGGTTTGAGTCAGAGGAATGTCTATAAAGTGTCTATAAAGTACACTCGCGAGTGTCAGTGTAGTCCTAAAACGGTATCATCCGGAGCCTTAGTCTCCTCTTCTACAAAACGGAACTGTAGCATCTCCCTCGTAAAGTAGTTGCTTTGTGAAGATTACATTAGTCCTTGCACTGGGAATTGAACCCAGGGCCTTTGCACTGAGCTAAATCTCTAGCCCTTTTCTTCCTTCCCTTCCTTTCCTCCTCTTTCTCACCCTCCTCCTCCCCTCCCATCTTTCTCTGTACTGGGGATTGAACCCAGGACACTCTACCACTGAGTTACATCCCTAGCCCTTTTTATTTTGAGACAAGGTTTCACTAAGTTGCCCAGGCTAGGCTCAGACCTGTGGCCCCCTGCCTCAGCTTCCCAAGTGCTGGGTTTACAGGCACACGCAGCTGCACGCAGGTCAAGCAATAAGCTTTGACTGTGAATGCACACTGTGCTGGCACCTTGAGTGCTGCACTTATGAGTAGCCGGGACCTGTGAGCAGAAAACCCATGTGCTCCCCGTGATTGAAACTGATCTTGTCTACTCGAGGGCAACTTCACGCATCCAGCTGACTGGAGGGGAGGGAAATGACTAAGAGCGAGGGGCCTGACATCACCTGCAAAGGCATGATTTTTGCCACGGTATAGCTTGGACCACCATTTGCCAAACACCGACTTATCCTTCCCTATGGAAAGACTGTACAGTCCTTCCTCAGTATCTGTGGGATCGGTTCTAGGGCATCCCATGGATGCCACAATCTATGGGGGTTCAAGTCCCCTATCTGAAATGGTGCAGTGTTTGTTTATAACTTACACATACCCTCCCATATACTTTTAATTATCTCTAGATTACCAATAATGCCCAATACGGTGCAAATCATCGTTCTACTGTATTGTTTGGGGGATGGTGATAAGGAGAAAAAAATATTGTACACATTCAATTATTTATATTAAACAGATCCAATTATTTGAAAACAGTCGATCTGTGGTTGACTGAAGTGAGGCTGCGGCACCCGTGGCCATGGAGGAGCACCGTGCATCCCCACCTTCTAGAGCTGAGTGGTCATGTGACCGGCTTTAACCAATGACACATAGGCAGAAGGGATGTCCTTTCTGGTGGGACCTTCAACAGCTATGCCTCCTTTCACTGTGACCAGAGACCAGCAACCTGGACCCTACAACCAGGAAAGTACAGATGGGAGTCACAAGTGATCTGCAAAGGACATACAGTATGAATGAGAAATAAGGCTCTGCTTTGTGAGCCACTGGGATTTGGGGGTCATTTGTCATAGCAGCAAACGCTACCTATTTATGGAACCATTTATAACTTTGTGCCTATGCATAGATACTTGTCACAGCTGGGTTTCCACATCCAAAGAACGAGGATAACAGTAGTATGCAGTCCCACGGGTGTCGACGAGAGTGAAATGAGGTGATTCGTATGACCGGCATATTGTAATCATGGAATATGGAGGTTGCTGTTATCATCCGTTTCATGATTACAATTTCCTCCTGAACAGTAGCTGGCGATATATACTTTGACCCTTGATTGAATTGCTCCTTAATTAAAGATCCTTAATTCAGTTCGAATAAGGAAGCTGGAAATTACTGGCTTTCAGCACAGTTCAAGGACTAAGGAAATAACTGTGTGTTGACAGCGTACAGCAGGAGCATGCAAGGAGACCAGCAGCGCGGCCCTGTGTCAGCAGCGCGGCCCTGTGTCAGCAGCACCTTGACTTGACAACCGACAGGGAGGAGCTGGAGACTGGGGGAGAAGGGACTGGAGAGCAGCTCTGCTGGCTCACCTGATTTTTCTAACACTTGATTTCCTCACCTAGGAAAAAGAAATGGAAAATGACTTCCTGGGAGGATTGGGAGACAGCGATGCCCCGGCAGCCAGTGCCACGCAGGAAAGTATACCGTGCCTGGCTGCCCGCCTCCCCGCCCCTCCTCGCTGCCCTCTGCCTTCAGGATGGACGCATCTCCCTATGGTGACACTCAGGACCTCTAGGTCCTGCCCCTGCTTCCTCCAACTTCATCTCTCATCACGCCCTAACTTAGGCCTTTTCCTGCGGAAACACAGAATCTCGCACACACTGCCTCACGCCTGTGCCCCACCTGGCCTAGGCCCCCGAGGATCTTCTTACTTGCTCGTGTCCAGCTTGACATTATACATCCTCTAAGGGTCGGCTGATACAGGGAGCCTGCTCTGAGCCCCGCGGCTTCCTAAATGCTCTGACTCTGGGCACATGAAATCCTGTGTATCATGTCACCCCGAGATTCTTATCCAGTGACTTGCAGTGTGGTCTCCATCCGGGTGCACCTGGGTGTGAGGGTTAGGACGCATCTGTAACGCGTCCCTCCAGGGATTCTGCGGTCTCCGGGGTTGAAAATCGCTAGGCTAAACCTTCAGGGTGCAGGCCAAGCTCTCCTTGGCTCTGCATCCCGGGCCTGGAGAGCCTTCAGGAAAATGTTGCTCGACTAGAACTCAATTATTCCAGGGCTGGCTTCGGCAGCACATATTCTAGAACCCAATTATTCCAACAAGGACTGAAGACGACCACTCTGCTGTAGGGACACAGTTCCCCTTGTGCTCTGAAAAACCAGAGGGGCACAGAAAAGGTACTCACTAAACAAAAAATATGCAGGCAGAGTTATAGGACAGCTGCCATCCAAAGAGAAATGTCTGAGATAATAGGGCCAATATGAAATGTCTGAGAATTTTTATGATTAGTATAGATTTATTTTTAAAAAAATGAATCAAATTCCTGAGTTAGTGCCCTTGACATTTCTGGGCACTGTCGGCTTCTTGATGGATGGAAGGAAAGGAGATGGCATAAGAGAATAAAGTAACTACAAAAGAAATACTGTGCGATCCTCACGGGGTGTGTGATTTAAATGTACGAGGCCTAGTATATCAAATCAACTTTACAAAGATGCAATGGATGGCATGTTCTCTTATCACTGTCTACTGGTATTCTTTTTAAAAAATTGTCTGGCAGCGCTGGGGATGGAACCCAGGTCCTTACATGTGCTAGGCAGGCCCTCTAATGTTCTGCTTGTATTATTACGTAAATGTTTATAAACATTCGTTGATTTGAAAAGAAGGCATTTTTCCCTAAAGGTACTTAGCAGAGGCACTGGCTCCTGACATTCACCCGAAGAGCTAATCTAGTTCTCTATTTAAGCAACACTGCACATTCTTAGCTGTGGTTTTCTACATAAAACGAATAGGTTTTCCAGTCACTGTTAATTATCACAGTGTTTTACTCTCACAATGACTTTAGCCCATCGAACTGCAACCTCTCACGCCCAGGAGACGCGTGCTCTGGGTCACATCTAGAATGCGCCCCTCCGCCTCAGAAGCACAGATTCAGATAATTCTGAAGGCAAATGACTGCTCTGTCCCAGCGACAGACTTTGCCCCGTCCTTAGACACGTTGGCAATGCACGGGCTCCCACGATCGTACTCTGGAATTGCCAGGAATGAAGCCGAGTCGCTGCTCCATGGTGGCTAAGGCCAGTGGCTGAGGCTGCACCGCAGATTTGGGTCAGGCCCCAAGCTGACACCGCAAGAACGAGACAATTCTGCCCACGTTATGGGGCCGCAGAAATTTTTATTTACGGCCATCCGATTTCCCACGAGAGCGAGTTCACCCTCCCTACTGTCCTTGACACCACCTGCCGTTCTGCTTTCTCTTTAGGCAAGCACTCTGCACTGAGCAACACTCTAGCCCACTATCTGCTTTTCCAAACTTGAAAACTTTCTTTTTCTTTTTCTGATGTTAACAAACAGGATGAGCCCATCTCTGAGCTCTCGAGCTCCTTTCTCAGTGAAAACTCAGATGGCCCTATACAGAATTCTCTGCGCTGCCTTCTTCAGAACGAGGGGGGCATCCCGCGATTGTCAACCAGGCCTCGAGGGATTCAGTAAATGACACCCAGACTGGACGTCGTGGCTGCATCATGATGTCACTGACCAGAGGTGTGACGTGGTGAGTGATGTCAACTGTCTGACTTGTTTCATCTGTGAAGCCCCAGCAGGTGGTTGAGGATCAGACCCTGAGGTTTGTCGCTGCACACAGAAGCATTCGGTTCACGTTAGATGGTGACTGTGTTACTCGCAGGAGATCAGCATCCACCTCCAGCCACGCGCCCTAGCTAATGCTTACCACTGTGTGCCAGGCATGATGCCAAGGTTTGAGGGTGTTAATTAGCCTCTCAACAACCTTCTCACGTAGATGCTAACAGGGCCCCCACGTTTAGGGATGAGGAAACTGAGGCACAGACAGGCACGGTCATGCAACAGGTGAAGGAGGCTTGGATGGTCTTAGGGCTCAGGTGGGGACCAAGAGGCGTGGGGTGACACACCATGCTCAAGACCCTGGCTGCAAAGAAGCATCTTAGATAAGCTCACCTCCTAGAATGTGGAATCCTAGAGTTAAGAGAAACCCACATGTAATTTGATCTCCTAATTGCATAGCAGAAAAAGATTGATGCTGGCATCTAGAGGGGGCAAGCAACCTTTCCAAGGCCACATGGAGAGTTAGTAGCAGGATCTAACTAAGAATCAGGTCTCCAGGTTGCACAGTTGCTGTGTGCGTTCTCTGGGTCTCAGATCCTTCTGGAGACCACAGAGAGAATCTGAGTCTCCATCATCCTTAAAACTATATATATTTTTCTGGGGAAAAGGTTCATATGTGATAATACAATTATAACAGTACCGATAACAGTAACAAATAGTGACACATATGGAGTAGCCCCTCTGTCCCAGGCCCACTTGAAGTACTCTACATGTATGAGCTCACTGCAGCCCACAGGGACCCTCTGAGAAGTATTTTATTATCATCCTTGCTTTGCAGGTAAGGAAACTGAGGTCCAGGGAAATTAAAAGACTGGCCCAAGATCACATACTTGATAAAATATCAGAGCCAGGGTTTGTTAGAACTTTCGCCTTACATCTGTCTTGATCAGGCATTATTAATATTATCAAACATTCTTCCAGGTAATACATTCTTTCTGATAAAAAAGATTTGCAAATAAGAATGGAGTTTCCTTAATTTCAAGGCACATAAGACCCTATAAATTTTCAATGCATTCAAAGAATCTGGGCAGCCCTTGTGATTATGGTAATTTCCTCAGATCCAGGTATTTCTTTATTGACACAGCTCTGGCATTCAGAGCAGGAATATTTTGAGTTTTATTTCAACAAATTACATTTCCTTCTTTTGCAAGGTAATACCTTTCCCTTTGCCTCAGAAAACCTGGTCGCGGGAGGACAGCTCTGGCTCTGATGTTGACTTTAGGGTTAAATTTCTAGCTGGGGTGAAATAGTGTAACTTGGCTGCTCAAAGGAAGCCAGCACGGGTGAGCAGGATCCAGAGCTGGGCAGAGCTGCCTGGTGCCAACAGCCCTCAAACAGGCTGTGACTGGAACTGATTTATCGCCCAGAGATTAGATTTCGCCGAAGGCATATGCAATGAGCTCACTCTGGCCAGTTATTAGGATTATTTCCCTCTATATTCCCTGACCATACACAATGGCAAAGATGCCCTACAGCTGATGGGCTTGGGGCAGGTAGGGGCAGAGAAGTTTGCAACCACGGAACACTTACTACATGTCAGCCTTGGACTGATCATTTTATAATGTGAGCTCCTTCCAACCAGGTCTGGCTGAGCACACCTGTGATGGGAGCAATCTCGGAGGCTGACACAGGAGGATCACAAGTTTGAGTCCAGCCTGGGCAACTTGGTGAGACCCTGTCTCAGAAAAGGGCTGGAAGTGTAGCTCAGCGCCAAGGCCTGGAGCTTAACCCCCTATATCAACCCCTCCCCCCAAAATACAATCCCTTTTCTTTCTCCTAATGACCCTGGCAAGGTGCTACACTTCCACCCATTCTGCAGATAGGAAGACTGCAGCTCTGAGAGAGGTCACTTGCCCAAAGTCAAACTGCAGACAAGCATAAGGACTCAGGTCACTTGAGCCCACAGACGGGGTATCACAGGAGCCTGAGGTGGAGCAGGGTGTTAATGTCACGGATTCACAGCCCTTGCCAATTATCCATTCCCCCTTTCTTCTTGCAAATGAGGGGCCTGGAGAGGGCAGGTGACTTGTCAAGGTCACACAGCCAGTCAGTGCTGCCAACGGAACTGGAATGCTCCTTTGGCCTCCCTGCCCCATCTCTCGACTGAGAAGGACAGTCCTCTTATCTCCAAGAGGAAATTTGTGGTTCCTGACAAGGGTCACAGGGCTCTTACTCAGATTCCTCATCTTTGGTTTCCTTCAGGCTTTCGAGGAAGGTCTCTTCAAGGTCATCCAGCTCCTCCAAGGGCACTTGTAACAGGGAGGTCATATGGCAAACGAGCACTCTGGCCCGGGCATCATAGCGCCCTCAAAAGAGAAAAAGATGAGCAGAGAAATTAACTTAGGTTTTAAGCACAGAGATGTTAACAGCAGTGTAAAAATAACCAGTGAGAGCCAGTCAATGAAACAATAGCACGACTTCCTGATAGAATAAGACGCAACTATCAAAAAGGTGAACCAAAAGCCAGGTAGTATTCCCACCAGTCAAATGAACAAAGATCAGTCTGTTCAATCCCAATGCTGAGAAGAAGATGATAAAAACTGATACTCAGAGATATCACTCATGGGAGTGTTTGTGGGTACCAACTTTCCGGAAGAAAAATTTAGCAATGTGTCCACATTTTTAAAAATGTGCATCCCCTTTGCCCCAAGAATTCAAGTTTTGAATTTTTAATCTTAAAAATTCTTAATGTAGAAAATACTATATTTAGGAAAGAGGGGCATTAAAGTAAGTAAAGCCTGCTTTTTAAACTGGAGTAATCTGGAGATTTCTAATATCAGGGAATGAGTTAAATCAACTAGGTGTATCTGTCCCATGGAAAACTATGGGGCCATAAAGGAACTGATTCCTAAGGAAAGTTTGCCGTAACTTTTGAGAACAGATGCAAACACTATGACACAAGTTTTAAAAGTGGATAGAAGACTGACTTGATAACGTCGTAGGGTCCCAATTAAGGAAAACAAGATAAAACGAAACATAACACTTCATAGGAAAAAAAGTGAAGGAAATATGTCATGTACGGTGTAAGTGTGTGTGTGTGTGTGTGTGTGATACTGGGGACTGAACCCAGGGTCTCTGTAGTGAGCTGTATCCCCAGCTCTTATCTTTTTTCTTTTGACACAGGCTATTGCCAAGTTGTATATTGCCTAAGCGGGTCTCAAACTTGGAAATCCTCTTGCCTCAGCCTCCCAGAGTGCTGAGATTATAGGTCTGCACCACCACACCTAGCAAGAGTGGCTGATCTACTTTTCTTTTTCAAAATTACCAATAGTGACCTGTGAGTTAACTTTATAATTGAAAAAAAAAAAGAATCTGTCAAAATGTAAGCAACCTTTAACGATCTAGATGAAAGGTTATAAGCACGTTAACACCTGGTTAGTAAGGCGTGGGGGGGGGTAGGCTGAAAGAAGTCAAGTGAACGACCATCCTGGAAGGGTTTCTGTCCTCAGGCAGCACCACAGTGGACAGCACCTTAAGCAAGGTGCCCCTCACCTAAGGCTGATTCCATCACCAGCTGGAGCGGTCAACCTCCTCCCAGCTGCCAGGCCGTGGGCCCCTCCCTGTGAGGCACAAGGGACTCTCTGGGTCTCCTCTCAGGTGACCCCAGAATGCAACACCTCCCATCACCCAAGCTAGGGGCAGGGGGCCCCCATCGTCCCCTCTCACCCTCATGCGCAATGTCCCTGAGTCTCAGATGCTACCTCCGGCCTCTCCTCCCCTCCTCTCGCCTCTCCTCATCGCCAAAGCTTGCTCCCGGCTCAGTCCTGGGCCACTCTGCACCGCCCCTTCCTCCTCACACTGCGGAGCTCACTCCCTGGCACTGTGGGAATCGGCTCTCCCCGGCTGTCACCCTTCCTTGGCACCATCACCTCACCTTGGCCCCGAGCCTCTCTGGTTGGACATTCTGTTTGAATCCCTCCGATCCTCAGAAATACACATCGCTTGCAGCAGTGTTCTGGGCAGTCTTAGCTGTATTAATTTCCTACGGCAGCTGTGACAAATACCAGACTTAATGTAAATTATTATCTTCCAGGGCTGCAGCCAGGTGTCCTGTATCAAGGTGTCGGCAGGGTCGTGGGCCTTCTGGAGGCCCCCAGTCTCTGCTTCTGTCACCGCGCTCCCTCTTTTCCCCCCATCTCAAGATGCTGAACTCGACTACAAAATCCTTTGCCATGTAGAGTAACAAAGTCGAGGGTTCCAGGATTTCGTATACGGAGGTTGCTGGGTGGGGGTGGGGGGGATTATTCTATCACTGAAACCTTGCACTTCCCCTCAAGATGAGGCTCAGCCACCTCTCTCTGTATCATCCCTTCCACGGGCTCTCATGTCCCCTACAGAGGCTTCTCTCCTTCCCTGTGTCACTGTCCTTGTTTGTGTCTTACCGGACCACAAGCTCACCCAGCTGGGTATCCAAACCCAACACCCACCTGGGCAAGTCACACAGTAAGCACTCCGAGTATGTGCCTATGAATGAACAAGCTCTGATTTTTATGACGAATTCTTTAAGACTCAAGTGTTCATTTGAATCTTAATGGCTTCCAAATTGGATCTCTTTGACAAGGAGAAAAAGAGCCAAGACTTGGCACCCAGCTATTCTACACCAACCTTCATTGTGGGGGTACCGTGAAGACACGAGCTGTGGAAAACCCTAAATTCCTAGTTCCGGCTGCCCGTGAACTCCTAAGCTGAGAAACTTGTCCAAAGTGAGGTTTCTGAGCTCTGGTTTAGGGGAGCCCCCTTTCCCTGGCCATGTGTTTCCTGTTCAACATGACTTAGCCCCCAAAGTCTTAAATTTGAGGTTTCGGCAGAAGAAATCAGGTCCTTCCTTACCTAGGGTGCTCAGAGGTCTGTCAACTTCATGGCCCAGCCACGGTACCTGGATGCCCTTGGTCACCTCCCTGGATGAAGTACTACGTGCCGAGGGCCAGACAATCTCATGTTGCATCTTGGGTTACTGGGTTAATAAAACCTCTGGAAGACATAGCAGCTGCATATTGCTTTGAAGGAACAGAGCCAGTTGTGCCCAGGTGATAATCGGGCAGTAGAAATCAAGGCTTGGCCATGATGATTAATGGGTAGCAATTATAATTAGCACTAATACATACTCCATCGGTCAAGGCTGCAGTGATTCAACCCAGGGCCAGGTGCACAGGTGACTAATACTCCCGTGGCCAGGATGTCAGGCACAGACTAAAGGGTCAGGTTCCTTGGTTGCTGGTTTTGGAGCTGAGCTTCTATTGAAGGAAGGTAGATGGGGGCATGGGTCCCGGGCTACCATTTCAAGGCCATGGGAGTGCTGCGCTCTCGGCTTTACTGCCAGCCTGTCAGGTAGTCAGTTCACTCCCCCAGGGCCTGCCTGTGCTGTCTGCATAATATGTGCCCCATCCACCTGTCCACTCTGGGGCTTGGGCCAAAAGCCTGGGTATTGTTCTCGAGCCTCCCGCTGCTCCATCCTGACGTCCAATCTACCAGTGCACGTGCATAGCTCTACCTCCAATCTACCTCCAAACTCCTACACCCTGGGTCTGAGCACTCCACTCATCTCTGCTGTCACCACCTGCCACTTCCACCGCCACTGCCTGTCGCCTGCCAGCAGCCATCCCGCTGGCTTCATCCTTCATTCTGATCCCTGCACCTCACCTGCCACAGACTCTTTAAGATCCTCGATCTGATTGTGTTTTCTCCTTGGCTTAATACAAGTCTCCAATGGCTCCTTGCTTCAGTGCAAGGTTTCGGCGCCCTTGGAAGAGAAGCCACATTTATTTCCTATGATCTCAAGACGACTTTATCTGCCCCCTTCCTGCTACTCTCAGCTTATCTTCAAGCTGTGTCTGCCTTAAGCACCAGCATCTGTCCTTCTACGAACAAGCTCACACCTGCTCTGATCGAGGCCCTCACGCTTGCTGTTCTCGCTGCCTGGGAAGCACCTCCTGCAGAGCTCTGCTGGGCCGGCGCTTTTCCACCACTCAGTCCTCAGCTTAAATATCAACTCTCTAGTGAGGCCAGTGGCTCCTGAATTGGAGGATCCCACCCCCTGGTCGTCTTGTCGCCATCGCCCTCTTTCCCACCAGCGCATTAGGGCTGTTGCTGTGTGGCTCTGCAGCGCCTGTCCTGTGGAGCGGGATCTCTGGTCTGGTTCCCTGCTGCCTCCCGGAGCCTGAGACAATGCTGAGTTAGTAGATGCACAGTTCAGACGCACAGGGTCATTCGCTGACCAAACTTCTCCCTTGCCTGCAGGGTCCTCTGCTGAGCTCACTGCCACACGCGGCCCGAGCCCTTTCCTCCGTCCCATCTGCTCCTGGCACCCCCCGTTTTTAGTGCCTTCCGAGATGCTCAGTGGGGACATGTGGGCCTCTCTCCTCCTCTGAGTGGGATCTTCTCTTCCCTTAAGTGCCAGAGCTATCACTGCCTGGAACTCTGAGATCTGTGCACGGCTCAGGACCCTCCTCAAAGTTCTCCTCCTCTGGGAAACCCTCCCCAGCCCTAAGCTTCTTGTCCCCTTACCACGAGGGATTTCTTCTCATCTCCATTTCACACTACACTGTTTTATTTGCCTGTCTGTTTATGGTTTATGCTCCTGAATATAAGTGCCAGACTCACTTCATCTTCCCTGCACCGAGGTCAGTGCCTGAAACCAAGCGGAGGTTTAGCATCTTTGCAGGACTGAAGGATGAACCAGATGAATAAGCGCGTGAGTGTATGAGTAGGACCTCCGCTGGGAGAGGTCCAAAGGATGGAGGATGATGGTGCTGGATGATCTTCACGTTCCCTTCCAGCAGAAACACCCTATGACCCATAGTCATTCTAATCCAGAAGCTTCGTTTACTGCTCCTCCTGGACCAGATTCTGTGCTGCTCCGTCTACTCCCTCTGTTATCTGGAGTCCCTCAGCCACTAGGGAGGCAGATACTGGGAATCACTGTGGCTTAGCAAAGAACAAAGAGGTGTAGAAACTCTGGGACTTGACCAGGTTCACGCAGCTGGTGAGGAGTGCAGTGGGCAGTTGGTTGTAGAAGCCGTGTTCTTGACCTCCCAGGTGACATGAGAACCAGTGCCAGGAGATAGCAGGAGGCTGCATGCTTCTCCCAAGCCCATCTGTTGCTTTTGGCCTCCCTCTGAATCTGGATTAGCCCTTGATCTTTGATTTCAGAGCAGGGGGAGCTCCACCAGAAGAGGAGAGGCCCCAAACAGCAGCAGCGCCCCATGCCTTTGGCGGCAGCTCCAATTCCAGCCCAGGACTTTTGGACCAAGGACTAGGAGCTGGTCTCTGAGGTCCTTTCCCCAGGTAGGGCCTGCCAAAAGTCCCAGGTCAGGTGGACTTGAGAGTCCAAGAGGAGCACAGCGATATGGAGTTTGGCAACCACTCATTTCAGTGGTCATCAGGGAGCCCGAGAAAACCTGGGTTCCCATCCCTCCATGCAGGGGAGGGGCTCTGGAATCTGGTTTCCTAACAGCCTTATAGGGGATTGGGAAGTGGGCTGTTCCTACTCCAAGCAACAAGGCTCTCCTGTAGAGGCCATCTTTTCCCGGCCCCAGGTGGTCTGGATGCATCGGTCCCGGGAAGGAGGTGAGTGATCAAGAGGAGCCTCCTGATACCTCTGCAGGGGGAGGGAATCAGCAACCAACATGCCAGGCCTGACCTATGTGCTCGGCATCACGGGAGGTGTTTGCAAGGATCATGCAAGGGGCTTGCTTATCCTCCCGCCAGTGGCCCTGGGAAGTTGGCATTATGATGCCTTATTTTGCAAATGAGGGAAGAACAGGCACAGAGAGGTGGAGGAACTTTCTCAGTCACACAATTGAGAGAGTGAGGAGCAGGTTGTAATGCAGGATGGTCTGGTGCTGATGTTTCCTTCTTTCTTTTTTTCTTTTTTTTTTTTTTTTGAGGTACCAGGGATTGAACTCAGGACCTCGCACTTGTGAGGCAGGTGTGGAGGCACCACTGAGCGGAATCCCTGGCCCTGGTGTCAACATTTCTGCTCATCCCACTGTGGCTGTCTTTTAAAGGCCGTGGCCTACATTTGTGTGTCTGGGGTTCCAGGTCAATCCCACGTGGCCAGCCATGAGTCCTAGCTTCTGTGCACATGGGGCTCATCCACAATCCTAGAGATGGCCCCGGTCCATGGCGACTGGCACAACTAAAAGTGACCACATCACCGGGGTGACTCAGCTCTGCCGCTAGGGGGCAGGAGCGCGCCAGCCACCCAGAACCGCCCTTGTGCGGGGGCACAAGACACAAGGGCACACTCAGACGTCCCTGGGGCCAAAGGGGCTCCCCTGGTTTGGGAAGCACGGGGGGGCTGTCCTGGAGCAGCACAGAATCCACATTCTACCCTTCCCCACTGCTCCTCTTCATACAGAAGCTACTACACCAGGTACCCATCAGCCACTGCTTTAGGCCCAGAGGGATGGACAGCATGCCCGGAGCTTGGTCACTCCCCCAGGGTGACACTCTGATCCTGTCCCCATTTCCTGGGGTGAGACACGGCAGCCTCTTGCCGTGAGGCTCCGGGCAGCCTCTATTTCTAGTAAGGGCTCCGTCGCTGGGTCCAAGGACTGGGATGGTGGGATCAGAGTTCACCCTACACCAGCTGAGAGACCCAGGGAAAGCCCAGACCTTTAGGAAGAGGTCGGGGCCAATTTCTTCCCTTTGGGGCTTCCCTCCAAGCTGGAGAAGAGGAACCCAGAGGTAGAAACTCTAACCTTGGAATTTTCATCTGATTACTCATTGATTGAGCCGTCCCAGGTAAGTCTCTTGACCTCTGAGCTTGTTTCTTTACCTGTGAAATGGGAACAAGGATACTTTTCTTCTGTCGGAGCTGGGGGTGGAACCCAGGGCCCTGTGCATGCTAGGCAAGTGCTCTGCCACTGAGCTACACCCCCCTAGCCTCAAGAGCACATTTTAAATCTGGCTTCGCAGAGAAGCCACGAGAGGATACAGGTGGTGTCTCCAGCCAGTGCCGGGACAGCACACCATCAAGGCAGCCAGAGTCACTCTGCATGGTGAATGGTCATTTCTCCACCATCTTTTCTTATCAGCCAGGCTGAGAAGCTACCACCGGGGGGAAACCTAAATAAATCCCCTACCTCCACTGGTTCTCAGTTGTCTCTTACAAATCACGAATTTTGGAAGTCACACGGCTGGGCGACATGTTAGCCTCCTCCTAGCTTTGCGGCAGATGACACCTCCTGACTAAACTGCTCTCAGGGAAGAAGGTTAGCTCTTTCCGTCCGCCCACTTCCGAGAATGCTGCTTTTCTGAACTCCTCCTGTCCTCAGGGAAAGGGAACTTTCTGATACCTTCCTCGGTTCTCTAGGAGAAAGGAATCCATCTGGATCCTAATATTTAACTGCAGAGTTAACTATTCCTGGGGAAAGGAACTCAAAAGACCTGACTCACAAGACTCTCTAATCAGTCACTTTTCCTTAGCTTCACGGAACCCAGAACACCCAGGGACCTACAGGTAACAGAAGGCCCTGCACCAGAAAAACAGACCAGTGAGCCACGAAGAGGGGTTCACGTCACCACTGCCACCCTTGGAGCCAAGGCTGCCCACTTCCGGTTAGTGTCCGGCTCCCTGCTCTTCCTCTCCCGGGGTCCGAGGACACACCTCACAGGCCACACTCACACAGCTGCTGGCCCCGCCCACTGCACCACGGCCCTCCATTTCCCGACTTCCTCACTGACACCTTCCTTCTGGAATATTGATTCGTTATCTCTATCTTGCCCTAGATAACATTTTTTTATGCGAAGGAGAAACCACCCTGGATTCCAGTCCCGTGGCTCTCTGCGTGTCGATGGCGCCTTGTGTGCTGCTGGGCACTGGGTACAAGTGGGCCCAGCGTCTCTGCTTTGTAAGCAGAGCCCGACTATGCAGGCCCTCTCCAGGAAGGAGTTTAACTACTGCCTGTTCTCCTTGTGGCGTAGGACAGGTAAGGCGTCAAGGTGGAGCGCTTACTTCAGGACCCCTGGTGGTGGGCACAGAGGACAGAGATGAAGGCACCCTCTGAGCTCCTCTAGTTCTGCCTTCTCATTTGCAAGATCAGCGGGCTCTGCTGTGCCAAAGGCTCCTGCTGCACCTGCTGCGTGCTCGAGATGCCCACCCTTCACTCAGCCCCGCGACACCCATTTGAAGTCAGTTATGGGTCTCCAGGTGCCTATGTGCAGGGGGCAGGGCAACACTAAGAAGTGGACTATAGGGCGACACTGCCTAGGTCAGAATGTGCCCTCGCTTTCCAGCTCGGTGGCCTTGCGCAGGTTATTTTATTCTCCATACCCGTTTCTGCTTGTGAAATGAGGCCAGCATCTGCCTCCTAGAGTCATGGTGAGACCACACAAATTAGTTCCTGTAAAAGGAAGACACAGCTCCAAGCCACGCGTACAGTATGCGCTGAGTGTCTGCTATTAAAATTATTCCCTGTGCCTCACTGTAGGCCAGGTATGACAGTGGGTGTTTAGTTTTGTTTTTGTTTTTGTTTTTCTTCCTCCATACTGGAGATTGAGACCAGGGCCTTCACACCGAGCTACGTCCCGAGCACCTTATTTTTTTTTAAAAAAATGTGTTTTTTGTTTGTTTGTTTTTTAAATTTTGAGACTGGGTTTTGCTAAATCTCTATGTTGCTCAGGCTGGGCTTGAACTTGTGATCCTCCTGCCTCAGCCTCTCAGACACGTGTCCACCATGCCTGGCTTGGGGGTTCAGTTCTTACTTGCTACGTGGATGAACGAGGCAATCTCAGTATACTGACCAAGGACTCGAAAGTTGCATTACTGTACCTGCCGTTCGCCACAGCCAAGGGTTACATCTCAAAGCTCTCTGATTCATCAGGGAGGCAGGGTTTGCTTCCTGGAAATAGACTTTCTACAGAACACCGCTGTGGCCCAGGTGGTGGCTGTGACTCACATGCGTGTGCCTGCACAGGCCCTGGCTCAGGGTTAACCCTCACAGCACAGGTTACAGGACCAGAGTGCAGAGGGCACATATCAGGGCTCCAGTTAAGGCTCCCCAGGGCCAATACAGAGTCCACACTGAGAGTCACCTGACGTGGGCCTTTGAAACTGTGAAGGAGAATCCTGCCTGACTTGCTTAACCCTTCCCACACCTTAACTGCTTCCCAGGGGAGATAACAGCACACATTCCAGTAGCTGATTCGAAGGTTATATGCTGTGTGATAATTCACAATCTAAGGGGACCAACGAGCAGCCAGGGTGATTATAAAGATCATTGAATGCAAATGATCTGGCCCTGCCTGAGATGGCCAGGGTTGGTGATATCTAGCGACATTTTTGGTTGTTGCAACCAGAAAGCAATGCTGGCATCTAATGGATAGAGGCCAGAGAGGCTGCCAAGCACACTACAGTGCCAGGGCAGCCCCACCACCAAGGACCATCGAGCCCAGACATCAACAGAGCTGAGCTGAGTAAGCCTCACTTTGAGTTATTAGCACAGACCGCCTACCTTCGGCACAGAAAACACATTTTTAAAGTTGTGTGGGCAAAGAGCTTCTCAGGTTGTGACTTGATGATCACTCTCCAAAAATCCCACCCAGCTGCCAATATGGAACCTTTGTGTGACTAAGACCCCCGCGCTGTCTGTAAAAGTCAATGCTCCAGGAGTGCTGAGAAATGCAGCTTTTCGTGTTGATTTCCTGGGCCAATTCCACGACTGCTCACCCAGACTCACACCCAGGGAGAATCCATCCGCAAGGCAGGCTGCTCCCCTGCGCATGCCCCGCCCACCAGGCTCCGCCGGAAGGAGGCCTCTCGGTCGAACCACCCTGCTCCCGACCTAAACTCGTTCTTTAAAGACGACCATTCATCCATTCTGCTGTCCCCGCTCCCTGTCTTCATTCCTTCCTCCCTTCCATCCATTCTCCCTCTCCCCTGTTTCCTTCCCACCCCCAAATACTAAATGCTGACCATGTGTGTCTCCGTGGTGTGGGTGCTGGGAAACAACAGTCAACAAGCCACCCAAGGGCTCTGCCCTCCTGGATCGTGTAAGAACACGGGCAACTGGCTTAGCTAGGACACCGAGCTTCTCTTTAAAGGCCCCTGACTGTGCTCTTTTTTTGTTTTTCTTTTTGTACTGGGGATTGAACCCAGCACCCCTGTACCTTCAAACTGAACTACATCTCCAGCACTCGGCTCCTTGTTGAGACAGGGTCTTGCTCAGTCGGTAGACTGTCAAAGCTGGGCTCTAACTTGTGATCTTTCTGCCTCAGCTTTCCAGAGTTCTGGGATTACAGGTGTGTGCCATCATACCTGGCTCGGACTGTGTTTTTAGAAACAAAGATCTTGTAAGTTAAAAAAATTTTTTTTTTTTTTTTTTTTTTTTTTTTTTTTTTT
>NW_022900935.1:3976596-3990392 GCF_012274545.1 Fukomys damarensis
TTTTTTTTTTTTTTTTTTTTTTTTAGAAAATTGAACAACTGGCTCATGCCCTGGTCACAGAGCCGTGAGAAAGGTCGTTCGGGATACGGGGTGACCAGTAAGGAGACTCCAGCTGTCACGTAGGAGGGTGTGGCGATGGCTGATAGCAGGGTGGTGGGTGACGGGAAAGGAACCAGACTTGAGAGCTGACGCCGGGTTCCCCGCCCTTCCCTTGCCAAAAAGGCCACGGCAGCCTGGGTCACACACTACAAACAGGTAAGAGGTGGGAGCACCTCTTACTGGGCTTCTCTGGCACCCACATTTTACAGAGCTTAGCAAATCAACTTACCTTCCTGGAGTGAGAAGCTCAGAAGGTCCTGAGGAGAAAGGAAATGGGAATCAGTGGCGAATGGACGGGCAGTCTGGCGGCTCAGGGGAAGGTGTTTATCTACCCCTCCCGTGTGCTGATCAAGACACACGAAACCCCTCTGCCCTTCTGCAAACCGGTGCTTCAGACAACAAACCCGCAAAGAAGGAAACAAAGGTGGGAGCTTCAGGCCCATGAGGGAAGGAGTGGAAGGGGCTGCTTTCTCCCTTTGCACTTAGCTCCCCAGCAGCGCCTATCACAAGCGTCTGCCGGCTTCAGCTGTGCACAGAGCAGGTACACGAAATGCCCAGGGCCACAGAGGCACCACAGCGGACCGAACCAGGTTCTGGAGTCGGACCACCACCGCGGTTCAAATCCCGCTTGACCTCTTCTAAGTGGTGGGAGCTTGGCCAAGTTATTCATCTCTCTGTGCTTCACTTTTCTCAACTATAAAATGCGGACAATCACACAGGTTGAGAATCTCTAGTTCAAAAAACCCAAACTCCAAGTGCTCCAAAATATGAAACTTTTTGAGCATCAATCTGATGCCACAACATTCTAAGTCATGAAATTGTTTCATGCATCCAATTATTAAAAATGCCATATAAAACTGCCTTTGGGCTATGTACATATGGTATATAGTGTGATATACATAAATTTCATGTTTAGACTTGGGTCCGATGTCTAAAGCATTTGACTAGTATGCTTGAGGCTCAGGTTTCCACCCCTAAGCACTTAAAAAAAAAAGTTTTTTTGTTTGTGCTGATTCTGATTGTCTAGACTTGGGTTCCATCCGTCATCATTACGTCTCAATAATATATGCCGATGTTCCCAACCCCTGCCCCTACATCTGAAACACTTCCGGTCTCAAGCATTTTGGAAGAAATATTCAACCTGTCTTACCTATCTTGGAAGTTGAGAATTAAATGCGCTAATTCTTGTAAAGGGGTGAGCACATAAGTGTCACAAGGGCATTCCATTGATAGCAAGTGGTCACCATCGGAGAAGGTCATCACCATCACACATTAGGATGGAATATCCACCTCACTAGATGGGATTCTTAGACAGATCTGCAAAGGATTGCCTTGCTCCACTGGCCCCGCCAGCCACCATCCAGCTGCGAGTGTACCTGGGTGATCAGTGATGGGTCGCCCTTCAGGACGGGGTCCTTCAACAAAATCTGAGCAAACGTGTCTGTTCCTTCACCTCCCAGGCCACTGGCAAAAGCTGTCATGGTTGGCAGGACGGTTTCGGATAACTCCAGCCATTTCACCAGGCCTGCCATGAACTCTGTGCAGAAGAAACTGAAAGACAGGCCTGGCTTAGGTCCTCGGGCTCTGCAAGCTCGGCCTGTCCAGGGCCCTGGGTTTTATGTGAACCGTGGTCATGGAGGTAAATGGTGGCACCCACATAAAACTCGGTGACGGTGGTGACTGAAACACAACCAGTTTTAGGTGATGTGGATTTCACTTTCTTTTCTGACCCCATTTGCCTCTGTGGGGACAAATCTGGCCCACGGCCTGTTTTTACTAATGAAGTTTTACCACACGTACTCCTTCCTATACAGCAGCCTATGGCTGCTTCTGGGCTACTGTAGCAAGGTGAGTGACACAGACCATTCAGCCTGAGAGCCTAAACTACCGGATCCTTGGCCAAAGGAGTTTGCTGATCTCTGCTGTACCCTACCAATTTCTCATTTTCAATACATAAAATTAATCATTTAATAATTTTTTTCTTTTTTGCAGTGCTGGGGTTAAAACACAGGTCCTTGTACATGCTAAGAAAAAGCTGTACCACTGGACAACATTCCAGTGTGTAAAGAGAATTAGCTGTAAGGAGCAATTAATCTGTGAGGCTTACAAAATCGATAAGATATAAATATTTAGAGGTTTGCTTTTAAGCCCCATGTGGGTAAAAACTGCCAAGAGCTTTTTCTGCAGATAACCAGAACCAACAGCCTATTTGACCTTTAAAAAGATGGAAATTAGGGGCTGGGATTTAGCTCAGTGGTTCTGCCACCTGCTTCGCAAGCACAAGATCCCGAGTTCAAGTCCTGATACCAGAAAAAGGGGGGAATTAAAAAAAACATTGTGTCTCAAACCACACAGGAGAAAGTCTCCCCCGCCCACCTCCGTGCCAAATGTTTACAGCACCCAGCAGCTGCCTAGGCTCAGAGCCATGCCTGGACACAGGCTGGGAGGGGGGACATGGGACAGTAGCTCAGTTCTCCTAGTGCCTCCTAGGTAGTGCCCAGGACAGGCCTGGCTCAATTCTCGCCCATAAATATTTGTTTACAGAAGGAAAAAACACACAGTTCTTCTTGGCTAGGTACCAGTTTAGTGGGTGGGAGTTTCTCTGGCAGCCTTATCAGGTTAGGGGGGAGCTTCCAGAAAGACAAGGCTTCCCAGATACGGCACGAGGCTGAACAGATGGGGAGGCACAGCCTGATCCAGGGCAGGCTAGGAAAGGCGTTCTGGAGGGGACACCCACCGAGACGGAAATGCTCAGCGGTCCGTCCAGTGGTGAGATAAAGATAAACACCCCTAAATCCCAGTGAGCGTGTGTGTGTGTGAGCGTCAGATGCAGGAACATCCCATTATCACCTGTCTCCAAGCTGCTGCTCACCGCCCTAGTCATACTGAGAGAAAACACTTTAATAGCAAAAAAAACCCTATGAAATGTCACGGTGTAAAATAACTTCTGCCTGCCCTTTGCTTTGTTTCATTCAGAATCAACAGGCCCTGGAAGCATCTGGTCTCCCTAAAAAGTTGTGTAAGGGAAAACAACCATTGTTAACCTTGCTGACCAGACACACTCCCTTCCCCTATCTATTCCCCTAGAATAGATAACTAGATGAATTTTGTTCGTTCTTTTTTTTTTTGCTTTTTTTTTTTTTTTTTTACTTTGCTTTGTCATTCAGAATCAACAGGCCCTGGAAGCATCTGGTCTCCCTAAAAAGTTGTGTAAGGGAAAACAACCATTGTTAACCTTGCTGACCAGACACACTCCCTTCCCCTATCTATTCCCCTAGAATAGATAACTCTAGACCACCTGAATGAGATCAAGGCTGTTACACCCTATAAGAGAAGGAGTTATAGCCTAGTACGGGGTCAATCAGGGCACTGCCGTTAGGTGTGATCGACCCCCGTCATTGGAGTAGACTTTTGTTATTTTACTTCCATTGCTGCTTCTCTGAGTGTCACTTGCCAATTCCTTTCGTAACAACACCAACCCTGGCCTCCTGTACTCCTGGCCTCCCTGCCTGAGGCTCGGGGCTGCAGTGAGCTCCTGCCTCAGCCTCACCCCCGATATCCAACCAATTCCCATGTCAACCCCATTCCTCCTGAGGAAACACTGTACCTTCTGCACCTCTCTGCACCTCTCACCACTGCCCCAGAAACCCCGAAGACTTTGAAGAAGGCAGCACGTGAGCCACAGTCCTGCTGTTCTGACTCCAAATACAGGATTCCAGGACACTGGAATACAGGTACTGCAGATACCAGCAATGACAGATGTGAAATATAACATCAGTCTCCAACCTGCCGTCGTTTTGCTCCAACGCCACATCTAATCCCAGCGCAGCCCTCAGGCATCTCTGTCCACCACTGCTGCAATCAGCCAGGCGCGTGCCCCACCTAGACATAAGCACCTGGAGGGCAGAAACCAGGCCTCGCTCTTCTTTCTTTTCTCGCAGGGCTATGCCCTGCACCCCCACACAGTAGATGCTTGGCAAATGCATGTTTCATGAATGAATAGATCTCGTATGCCCTAAGAAACTGTGTCTTACTTCAAGGAGAGAGAGTGAGTGTCTTCCTTGACTTACTTGCTATGCCCTCCATGTACTGCAAACCATGCGCAGACACAGTAGGTGCTCAAAAGATGCTTGGCAAAGGTATAAATGAGTGAATAACCGAAGGAAGACATGTTTTATCCCCAACCAGACTGAGTCCCTTATAGGTGAGGACATGACTCTATAGTGCCTGAGGGCCTGGCAGGCAGCTTGGCTGGCGATAACTAACCCGCTGGCTGGTGCACATCTGTCATCTCAGAACTCTGGGAGGCTGAGGCAGGAGGATTTCTAGTTTGAGCCTAGCCTAGGCAACTTAGAGGGACGCAGTCTCAAAATAAGAAACAAAGAAAGTGTTGGGATGTTGCTTAGTGTGAAGGCCCTGGATTCATTCCTACTACTGAAAACAAAACAAAACAAAACAAAAAAACCAAAAACACCCTCACCCTGAAGAAGCTTGACTGTCCATGGGACAGAAGACTCACCTCTGCTCAGGTTCTGGAAACAGCTGGGACAGAGAGATGCCACAGAGGGCAGCATAGGTGAAGCGGTTGGCCTCTGTCAGCTCCTGGCACAGGGGCACGTGGGGCTCCCCCTCTGCAGCTGGCTTGGGGCCCTGAGGCTGCCTCTGGCTTGGCCTGCTCCATGTGGCCATTCCCAGCCCTGCAGGAGAGAAGTTCAGTGAGGAACTCTTCCTGGTGCAAAGGATGCTAGAAGGGGACACAAAACTCTCAGGCCATAAAAGAAAGCTTTGCTACCACAAAGAGCTTCCAGAAAGTGAAAACACAGATCCCAGACTGAGTTTTCAATATGTGTGTCAACAAAGGGTTTGAAATTCTTATATATAACAATTCTTATAATCGTTATGAAAAAGAAAAGACGCAAATAAAAAATGGGCAAAAGATTCAAATGGATACTTCATAAAAGACATCTCAATGGCCAGTAAGTGCATAAAGTGGGGTCCAACACCATCAATCAGGAGATAAACGGACATTAAAGGCTCAAAGGAGTACCAGCACTCACCCATTAGAAAGGCTTCGACTAAAAAGACTGACAACAAATGCTGGTGAGGAGAAGCCAACAGAACCTCCACCTCTGCGGCGGGGAGGGAACGTTTGTATAACCAGTAGATGGCTGGACTTGACTGTTTGTAACAGCTAAACCTTGGAAACAGCCCCAATGGCCATCAGCTGATGAATGGGTAACAATGTGGATTTTTTATACAGTGGAGTACTACTCTGCCATAAAGAAGGATACGCTCGAGACTTTTCTAGCTAAATGGATGGACCTTGAGACCCTACTCCTAAGGAGATAAATTGGACACACATGTTTAAATACTGCATTGTCTCTCTATTGTGAGAAACCGAAAGTGTAAATAAGGACAGAAATGTGTAATAGATAGTGGGAAATGGAAAAAAAATGTTCAAATGGGAAGGGGAACGGGGTAGGGGGAGGAGGAAGGACAAGGAAAAAAAAAGAGAATAGAAGGAAAAAACAAAAACAAAGCTTTTGCAAATAAGGAGAGGAAGAGGGGTTGAAGGGAGGAAAGGCAACTAGGAAAAAAAGAAGCCAGATCTATCATATCCAGGTACAAACTCCCTATGATGGATGTTATCATTGTGTATATCTAAAATGAACCAATAAAAAAATGGCTTGGCAACATCCATGACATTCAGTATGTGTTTTCCCTTTGCCCCAGTAATTCTGCTACTGGGAAGCAGAGAGGAAGAGGGGTTGAAGGGAGGAAAGGCAACTAGGAAAAAAAGAAGCCAGATCTATCATATCCAGGTACAAACTCCCTATGATGGATGTTATCATTGTGTATATCTAAAATGAACCAATAAAAAAATGGCTTGGCAACATCCATGACATTCAGTATGTGTTTTCCCTTTGCCCCAGTAATTCTGCTACTGGGAAGCAAGGGTGGTGTCCACCGGGAGAGACACACGCGAATGTTCACAGCAGCTCCACCCACAAAATGGTCAGCTCTTGGCAGGTTCCGCACCTGCCCATCCAACCCACTGCAGATCAAAAATATTCAGGAAAAAAAGGTGGGTCAGTACTGCAGATCGCCTCCTTGTCATTATTCCATAAACTAGAACTACGTCTTTACAGAGTGCTCAGGTACGGCCACGGTTCAGGACTAAAACGTCCTCCGGAAGGGTCCAGTGTTGAGAGGTGGACCCTAGTCTGTAGAGACGGGGTCCCTCAGCCTGTGACCCAGAAGGGTTTGCTCTTGGCCTCGGCTCCTCCTCTCTCTCTCTGTCCTCTGGCCGCCATGGGCTGAGGGTTTTTTCTGCTACGCCCTTTACTGTGCTGTTTCAGCCAACCGTGGACCAAAGCCCCCAGACCAGGAGCCACGTTAAACTTTCTCCTTTAAGTAGTGGGTGGATATTTTGTCCTAGAGATGAGAGAGTTGCTAGTACAAATATTACAGGTGATTTAGAGAGGATTTAAAGCACACTCCGGACATGGGCAATACTATGTCAGTACTATGCCATTTTGTATGAGAGATTTGAGCACTGGTGAATTTGGGTATCTGAGAGTGGCCCTATCACCAATCTCTGGATACTGAGGGAAGACCCTGGTCCCAAACTAGAAACCACCCCCATGTCCACCCACAGGAGCCTGAATGAACTGTATCATACTCATGCTGTGGAATAGTATACAGTGATGACAAAGAGTGAGTTCTGGATAACCACAGCAACACGACTGCATCTTACAAACAGCACCATAAGCAGAACTGCAGGATTCTGTTCTCATGGAGTGGAAGAGCATGTAAAACCAATGCATGGTGACAGAAATCAGAAAAGGTCGCCGGGGATTTAGCTCAGTGGTTCTTCCGCCTGCCTCGCAAACGCAAGGTCTGAATTCAATCCCTGGCACCAAAAAAAAAAAGTCAGAAGAGGTCACTTGTAGCGAAGCAGGGCTCAGAATGGGCATGGTGAGGCTTCTGGGTGAGGCACACGTTTATCTCACCTGACCTGGGTGGCGCTTAAGAGTGCAAATATATTTAACAAGCTGTATACTTAAGATTTGTGCTCTTTGTGTTCGTTACACCTCAGTGAATGAAGGGGGGACGAGGGAGGGTCTTACTGTTCTCCGCCCTCCATTCTTTCCTTCCTTCCCAAGGGCACAGGGAGGAGGAGGGAGGGTACAAGCCAAGCCAAGCCAGGCATCCGTGGGGCAGAGGGCCCTGGCGCAGGTCACAGGACAAATCCAGGGAGGGAGGGGAGCCAGCCTCAGCGACAGGGTATCTAGGACACAGATGCAAGGTCAGGGCCAGAATGACCTTGGCGTGAATCTGGGCACCTCCACCTAACAGATCAGCCTCTTTGCATTTAGGTGCCTTCACCTACGCGTGGAACTGTACACGCACATCCTGCCTGTAACAGCCACGGAGCAGCCGTACTCTGCGGGCAGGCCTGGGCACAGGGTGCATGCTGTATATATTTGTTAAAGAAATAAACGCATCGGGCTGGGGATTGAGCTCAGTGGTTCTGCTGCCGGCCTTGCAAGCGTAGGGACTGGAGTTCTATCCCTGGTACCAAAAACAAACGAACAAGAAATGAACGCATCAAATAATCAACAAACAGATGAAACGTTTAGCTGCTGCCTGGTACACAGCACGGAGTGCAGTCACTAATAACAAAGGCCAATAAATAAGACAGAGATGTCACTGGGTGCCAGGCTCTGGGGCCGGGATTTTGACAGCATTGTCCTCGTGGACTCTGTGAGGCGGAGAGGACCGCAGTGTGCGCTCACCACCAGGAAGCGGAAGACAGAGCCGAGAGCCAGAGCTCTCGGCTGTACTTTAAATAACTGTCATATTGCTAAGAGCTTTCTAGTCCGATAACCACACTCCTCGCCGCTCTTGGTCATACATTTATTCTCATCCAGCTGAGCCCTAGAGTATTATTTTTCTCAAAATATTAGTTGTATAGAGGAATTATTTAAGTCTGTTCACAACTAATTTCTCATTAGTTTTCAAAATAATCCAAGGTAGTTAAAAGCAACATATCATTTTTTTTACAGCAATTGACAGTTCACAAAGCATTTTTCCAACCACTTAATTCTCATAACTACTATGTAACTTTAAGTAGGGCACAGACTGTGACAATTTTTTCCTTCATGCGAAGAACAGGCTCAGAGTGGCTGAGCGATTTCCCCAAAATTACACAGTAACTGATGACTTCCAAATCAGACTTTTGGCTTCAAACCTCACGTTCCTCCCTCCCCACCAGCTTAGGGATCTTCCTTCCCTTATTTCAAGGGGGGGAACTGAGGCCCGGAGAGGTTACGTCTTTGCCCAAAGTCCCCAGCAAGACTGACCTCTAATGTTTGCTATTTCCTGGCTCAAAGGAGCAGCCCACCCTCTTATGACGGAGAGAAGGGGACAGCCCAGGTCATGTTCGCAGGCCAGTGGGCTTGGCCATTGTCACTTTGTTTAGTCCACTCCATGTGCCACTTGGAGGCTGCAGTCACTGTCCCTATTACCCAGAGGAGCTGGGGATGGTAATTTAGGGCTACTGTCTGGGGAGCTGCAGGTCAGTTTTCAATTCAAGAATAAGCAGCCTCCTGATCGGAAAAGCAGCTGGCTTGCTTCTAACCATGGGGGAGGGCAGCACGTGCTCAACAAACAAAGAGCTCAGCATGGGCCAAATTCATTCATTCACTCACTCTGGACAACATACCCTTAATCCCCGGTTATGAATTCTCTACATAGCAGCACAGAGCGGTGTTTTTGTCACAACAGATTGGTGTTTTTGTCACAATAGATCGTACCAATCTGGCTACTCGCCTGCCTCCCACTACAACGGTCTAAAAGTCCTGCTCCATTCAGCCCCTGCTTGCCTCCGATCGCCAGCGCACGCTCCGAGCCTGTCTTGTTGACCACAGCCTACTCACACCGGCTCTTTCTGCTCTGAAATACGGTCCTCTCCTCTGAGTCTTTGGCCCTGCCATGGCCCAGGCCTGGGACACCCTTCCCCTGACTTCAACTCTGGCCCGAAAGTCACCTCCTCTGAGAATCTTTCCCTGAGCACACTGCTCCTCTAACCCAGCACCCTGTTGTATTTTATGATGCTTCTTCCTGGCTAAAATAATGTTTTACTTACTGGTTTACCTGTGGATTCAAACAAGATGTAAACTTTGGAGCAGGCCCTGGCTGTTCTCACTTCCTATGCAGGCGTTTGGTAGATATTTGCCAAAGGATGGGGCAGAGCAGGGCACAACAGTGACACACTCCCTGCTTTGCAGGGGCCTCTGTCCCAGTAGGACATAGGCAATAATACACAATACACAGAGACAATCTCAGTAACTCAGTCAAGGTCACAGAACAGGGAAGTGCAGAACCAAGATGCACACTCATGTCTGGCTATAGGACCCAAGCTCTTAACAGCCTGCTAAATAAACCAGGAAACATTTAGCCTGGAAGTGGTGAGAGGGGAGAGCAATTGGGCAGGGTGAGGAGGTACGGAACGAAGGGGAGGGAGGGTGACTGTTGTCTGTAGCTGAAAGGTGTCACTGCAGCAGAGGCCTTGGGTGGATGGATGCATGGATGGATGGATAGACGGGTGGATGAATGGTTGGATGGATGGATGGATGGATGGATGGATAGATGGGTGGATGGATGGATGGGTGGATGGATGGGTGGATAGATGGGTGGATGGATAGATGGGTGGATGGATGGATGGATGGGTGGATAGATGGGTGGATGGATAGATGGGTGGATGGGTGGATGGATGGGTGGATGGATAGATGGGTGGATAGATGGGTGGATGGGTGGATAGATGGGTGGATGGATAGATGGATGGGTGGATGGATGGATGGGTGGATAGATGGGTGGATGGATGGATGGATGGGTGGATGGACTGATGGATAGACGGATGGATGGATAGATGGATGGTTGGATGGATGGATGGAGGCAGGGAGCAGCAGAGGAAGCCGTGGGAGAGGGGAGGAACAGGCAAACAAATGACAAATGAGTAAGGCTGAATGCTGTGATGGGGAGGCTCTAAGAGGGGAAGCAGAGCCCCAGATTGGCTCGTTGGAGAAGGTGATGGCCAGGGAATCAGACAGGCATGGGGTGGAGGGGTAGCACATGTCAAGACACAGAGGCAAAAGAGCACGTTCAAGAGCCAGAAAGATGTTAGGTGTAGCTGGATGTGGAGACTGGGTGGGTATGGGGTGGGGTGGGGAAGACATGGGATGGGGGGAAGTCAGCAAAGGTTACCCGTGAAGGGCTGAGTAGTCCAGGCCAGGCGTTTCTTACCTGGAAAGGGGATGGTCACGCAGGCAGTGGAGGGAGAGTACAAGGGACTGCTTTGTACTGTTTCTATAACTTCCTGCATGTCTAAATAAGTTTAAAATAAAGTTTAAAAAAGTAGGTTGTCTGTGTAAAATTTCAAAGGCCTCAGTAAATTGTAAATAAATATTCATCCCCACTAGAAATTATCCATTTATTTACTTCATAAGCAATGTACAGTTGCCTATGAGGTGCCAGGCACCATGCTACACGTTGGGGACACAGCAGTGACTATGATGAGACAGGTAGATGCTGAGACCCCTCACGGAGGCTACAAGCAATCGCGAGAAACAGACAATGGATGCATAAGCTCCAAATTAAGGCACTTTAAAAAATAATGATCAGACAGGCGTGGTGGTGCACGCCTGTAATACCAGCACTCAGGAGGCTGAGGCAGGAGCATCGCTGTGAGTTCGAGACCAGCCTGGGCTACAGAGTGAGTTCCAGGTCAGTCTCAACTACACAGTGAGACCCTGTCTCAAAAAAAAGAAAAGAAAAGAAAAAAAAAGATCAGGGGGCTGGGATTTAGTTCAGTGGTTCTGCCGCCTGCCTTGAAAGCGCAAGGACCCGAGTTTGATCCCCGGTAAAAACAAAACAGTAAAAAATAACGATAAGGGGTCTGAAGAAAAAGAAACTTTAAAAGATACTTACCCAGATTTTGGAGAAACAACCGTGGGGCTCCCCTCTCTCTAAGTCTGAAAACAGGTTACTCGGCTTCCGGCTCCGGAGGAGTCTTTAAAGAATTATGTAAATCACCCTGGGGGAGCAAACCAGAAAAACCAGCCCTTGGGTCCATAGGGTGGCACGGTGCAGGATTCCTACAGGAGATAGAGAGAGAGAGAGAGAGAGAGAGAGAGAGAGAGCCAGTTAGCCCGGGGGAGCCTGTGGAGCACTTTCATTCCCTGGGCCTTTGTCCCTGCAGGTGACAGTAGCCCCTTTACCCAGTACTCCCCATGTGCAAGACAGAGTTCGGGGACTTGGTGTGGAATGGCTCATTTCATATTCTGGATGCAACTCTTCGTGCCCTGAGCTGCGGTTGCCGCATCTTCTTGCTGGTTCAGTCTGGGCACCAGAGGTCAGGCGTATACGTCCTCCACATCTTACTGTGGTGCCCCACCAGATGCCTGCCAGATGGGTGCTACAAGAAGGCACAGAGGGACTGGTGCTCAGGCTTATACAAGAGCTACATTCCCCTGGCTCTCCCTTCCCTAGAGGCACTTGTTCTTACTCCACAGGAGCCTCATATGGGGAAAAGAAATGAATCAGGGCCTAGCATTTAGAACAAGATGGCCCTGGGCCCCAACTAGGCTCCCCCAAGACTTCAGATAATTTGAGCTTCCTCCTCTCGCCATTTTTTAAATGCCAAGAAACAAGAATATTATTACTATTTTTTTTTTTTACTCGGCTGTACTTTAAATAACTGTCATATTGCTAAGAGCTTTCTAGTCCGATAACCACACTCCTCGCCGCTCTTGGTCATACATTTATTCTCATCCAGCTGAGCCCTAGAGTATTATTTTTCTCAAAATATTAGTTGTATAGAGGAATTATTTAAGTCTGTTCACAACTAATTTCTCATTAGTTTTCAAAATAATCCAAGGTAGTTAAAAGCAACATATCATTTTTTTTACAGCAATTGACAGTTCACAAAGCATTTTCCCAACCACTTAATTCTCATAACTACGATGTAACTTTAAGTAGAGCACAGACTGTGACAATTTTTTCCTTCATGCGAAGAACAGGCTCAGAGTGGCTGAGCGATTTCCCCAAAATTACACAGTAACTGATGACTTCCAAATCAGACTTTTGGCTTCAAACCTCACGTTCCTCCCTCCCCACCAGCTTAGGGATCTTCCTTCCCTTATTTCAAGGGGGGGAACTGAGGCCCGGAGAGGTTACGTCTTTGCCCAAAGTCCCCAGCAAGACTGACCTCTAATGTTTGCTATTTCCTGGCTCAAAGGAGCAGCCCACCCTCTTATGACGGAGAGAAGGGGACAGCCCAGGTCATGTTCGCAGGCCAGTGGGCTTGGCCATTGTCACTTTGTTTAGTCCACTCCATGTGCCACTTGGAGGCTGCAGTCACTGTCCCTATTACCCAGAGGAGCTGGGGATGGTAATTTAGGGCTACTGTCTGGGGAGCTGCAGGTCAGTTTTCAATTCAAGAATAAGCAGCCTCCTGATCGGAAAAGCAGCTGGCTTGCTTCTAACCATGGGGGAGGGCAGCACGTGCTCAACAAACAAAGAGCTCAGCATGGGCCAAATTCATTCATTCACTCACTCTGGACAACATACCCTTAATCCCCGGTTATGAATTCTCTACATAGCAGCACAGAGCGGTGTTTTTGTCACAACAGATTGGTGTTTTTGTCACAATAGATCGTACCAATCTGGCTACTCGCCTGCCTCCCACTACAACGGTCTAAAAGTCCTGCTCCATTCAGCCCCTGCTTGCCTCCGATCGCCAGCGCACGCTCCGAGCCTGTCTTGTTGACCACAGCCTACTCACACCGGCTCTTTCTGCTCTGAAATACGGTCCTCTCCTCTGAGTCTTTGGCCCTGCCATGGCCCAGGCCTGGGACACCCTTCCCCTGACTTCAACTCTGGCCCGAAAGTCACCTCCTCTGAGAATCTTTCCCTGAGCACACTGCTCCTCTAACCCAGCACCCTGTTGTATTTTATGATGCTTCTTCCTGGCTAAAATAATGTTTTACTTACTGGTTTACCTGTGGATTCAAACAAGATGTAAACTTTGGAGCAGGCCCTGGCTGTTCTCACTTCCTATGCAGGCGTTTGGTAGATATTTGCCAAAGGATGGGGCAGAGCAGGGCACAACAGTGACACACTCCCTGCTTTGCAGGGGCCTCTGTCCCAGTAGGACATAGGCAATAATACACAATACACAGAGACAATCTCAGTAACTCAGTCAAGGTCACAGAACAGGGAAGTGCAGAACCAAGATGCACACTCATGTCTGGCTATAGGACCCAAGCTCTTAACAGCCTGCTAAATAAACCAGGAAACATTTAGCCTGGAAGTGGTGAGAGGGGAGAGCAATTGGGCAGGGTGAGGAGGTACGGAACGAAGGGGAGGGAGGGTGACTGTTGTCTGTAGCTGAAAGGTGTCACTGCAGCAGAGGCCTTGGGTGGATGGATGCATGGATGGATGGATAGACGGGTGGATGAATGGTTGGATGGATGGATGGATGGATGGATGGATAGATGGGTGGATGGATGGATGGGTGGATGGATGGGTGGATAGATGGGTGGATGGATAGATGGGTGGATGGATGGATGGATGGGTGGATAGATGGGTGGATGGATAGATGGGTGGATGGGTGGATGGATGGGTGGATGGAT
>NW_022900935.1:3991845-4001425 GCF_012274545.1 Fukomys damarensis
GAGAGAGAGAGAGAGAGAGAGAGAGAGAGAGAGAGAGCCAGTTAGCCCGGGGGAGCCTGTGGAGCACTTTCATTCCCTGGGCCTTTGTCCCTGCAGGTGACAGTAGCCCCTTTACCCAGTACTCCCCATGTGCAAGACAGAGTTCGGGGACTTGGTGTGGAATGGCTCATTTCATATTCTGGATGCAACTCTTCGTGCCCTGAGCTGCGGTTGCCGCATCTTCTTGCTGGTTCAGTCTGGGCACCAGAGGTCAGGCGTATACGTCCTCCACATCTTACTGTGGTGCCCCACCAGATGCCTGCCAGATGGGTGCTACAAGAAGGCACAGAGGGACTGGTGCTCAGGCTTATACAAGAGCTACATTCCCCTGGCTCTCCCTTCCCTAGAGGCACTTGTTCTTACTCCACAGGAGCCTCATATGGGGAAAAGAAATGAATCAGGGCCTAGCATTTAGAACAAGATGGCCCTGGGCCCCAACTAGGCTCCCCCAAGACTTCAGATAATTTGAGCTTCCTCCTCTCGCCATTTTTTAAATGCCAAGAAACAAGAATATTATTACTATTTTTTTTTTTTGCCTCTTTAAGCCTCAGTAGGGTTTTCAATGCATCGTGATTAATGTCCTGTCACTGGATGTCACCTTCCTCTGGGATAAAAGAATGTGCTTTGGCTATCATGAGGATATTTGAACCACGAGGCCAGTCACGTTACAAAGCTGCAGACGAGAAAGATGACTGGAGGGACATTCTCCAGGACGATCTCCAAGCGGTGAGATTCAGAGATATTTCTGTATCTCCCACATTTTCCGCCATCAACATGCGTTGCCTTTAGACTCTCTGAAAAGTTCTCTGTGGAGGTTTCTATCCACGGAGAGGGAACAAGGACACACACATCGGGCAGCTGACAGTTGCTGACTGTAAGGGGGAGGGATGCTGGATCTGGATGAGGTCCGATGCTTGTGTTTTGTAAATTCTCAGTAATGAGTAAGTATTATTTTAAGATCAGAAAAACATAGACATGGTTTTAAATGACAACATGGTGTCCAGGGGCTGATCCGTAATGGCTTCTGAGAATCAATCCCCTACATCTCTTCTTCCGAGCTCTGTGTTCAGCCAGGCCAGAGATGGGAAACTGGCGGAGACAGAACATGGGATATTTACACCACAGGAATTGGCAAATGCTGCGAATCAGGGATTTTTGTTGTTGTTTACTAGAGAGGTAGTTTGCACACCGCTGCATGTACAACATACTGTAATTCCAGTTATGTTTTTTTAAAGTGTTTTGCAGAAAGCAGAAGGAAATATATAAAAATGTTCACGATCCCTTGGTGGTGGGGCTGAGGGACTAGAGATGATTGGTTTTTGTTCTGTCTTTCTGTATTTTTAGCATTTTCTGTCATGAGCTTAAGGATGGTTTTATAATTTAAAAAAAATGACTTGAATCAGTAAACAATTCTGAAGCGAGGCAACATGGCACAGGCCTGCAGTCCTAGCAGTCTGCGTGGCTGAGGCAGAAGTATCAGAAGTTCCAGCCCAGCCTGGGAAACTCAACAACTTGGTGAGAGTCTGTCTCAAAAATAAAAAATAGGGAGTTTGATTCCCGATACTGCAAAAAAATATATAAAATAAAATAAAAAATAGGGGATGTGACTCAGGGGTAAAGCACTTGCCTGGCATGCATGAAGCCATGGGTTTGATCCCCTGTACCGCAATAAAAAAACAAAAACCCAAAAACAAATAAGCAAACAAACAAAGAATCCAAACCCTAGGGGCCAGGGATTTAGCTCAGTGGCACTGCACCTGCCTCACAAGCGCAAGGTTGAGTTCGACCCCCAGCACGGGGGATAAAATATTCCAAACCCAGACCAATCAAAACTAAAAAACAACCATTAAAAAGGGCTTGAGGGGCTGGAGATTTAGCTCAGTGATGCCCACACCTGCCTCACAAGCGCAAGGTCCTGAGTTTGATCCCGAGTACCAAAAAAAAGGGAGTGCTTGAGCTATAGCTCAGTTCAAAGTTCCGGGGTTCAATCTCCAATAGAACTAAACAAAACAAGAAGAATTCTGCCTCTTATTTCTAGATGGGGAATGCTTTATCTCAGAAAGCTCTGGCCCAGATGGCCCAACCAAACCAGGGGGCTGAAGTCTTGGTTAAGTCCCAGTCCTTTGGCCTTGTTAATAACAAGATCAGCAGGGGTTGCGGGGACAGAGGTAGTTCCCAGCCACCCATAATGGGGGAACAGAGTCATTTGTTCCAACTCCAAGGATTGTCCAGTTGCACGAACTGAGACCCTCCCTCTAGCTAAGGCTGTGTGCTGGCAGCTGTGGGGTAGGAAATGTGTCACCTGGACTGTGTATACTGCTACTCCTGGATATTACCCAGGGTCAGGATGCAGCCCAAAGTTAAACTGAGATTCTCAAGTGTGTCTGAGAAGCCCCACTGATTACAAGAAAGAATGCTGGCTGCCTCATGACGAGAAAAAGACCCTGCTGGTCAGCTAGCAACACCTCTGTGTCCTGGAGTCATTTCATGGGCCCAGGGCTGGTCCAGCGGCTCCTACGGGCAGGAGTAGCACTCAGATCCCAAGAGTCTGATGAGAATCTTGTCTCCACCAAGGCTCTGTGAAGACGCCAAGGAATTCCAAGAAAGGCCCACAGTTGACCCAGAAGAGGACTAACTGCCCAGGAAATAATAATGTACACAGAGAGGGAACAGCCATGCCCACAGATGGACCACACAGCCCACTCTCGGGATACACAGGGTTACTGTGGAATGGGACCTCGTTCTGTGGCTCTGTGACTGCGACTTCTGTCTAACCAGCTTCACTATCTGTCGCCAAAGCAAATGTTGAGCAAGTCATCTTTGTTAGTCACGGGGTCCCCTTTGTGAGCGTTCAGGGAAAATTCTGTTGATCGATACCACAAGCAATGGAGTGGGGTTTCTTCTTGGGCTGTGCAAAATTCCAACACCGGCCAAAAAGAGGGGGAAATCAAGTACGCTCAGAATCACCCCAGAACAGCCTTTAAATTGTCCTTAAAACTGCACGAGCCAGGCCTTTGGAAGATCACATGCAAGACAGAACTTCTGTTTTTCCAGCTGTGGCCTTTTTCTCCCTTTGGCGCAGTCAGTGCCGGTCAAGGTCAAACTCCATGGGAATGTGTCTGTGTGTGAGTACGTGGGTGAGGGTCTCTTTCTCGCCCCTTTCTGGCCACAGCTGAATTTTCACACAATTCTGCAGTGCAGTCAGTAATTAATAGAGAGATAGCTACAGAGCTGTCCTAGGCCAGGAACTAAAGATTGCAGTTGAAAGGCAAACCCCCCCCCACACACAGAGACAATCTCGAGATGCTTCTGGTTCACCACCTCCCCTGCCTGAGCATTCAGGAGAGAACTCCTTTCCTTCTATAGCTCTATCTGTAAGTCAGAGGGAAATGATGCGCCTCGGGAGGTCGCCATGACAACAGTTCCAGCACCAAAGAGCTCGGAGGGCTTTGAAAACCACATTCCACACCAGGAGGAAAAAGAGACGTTGGCCCAGAAGAAAAGTTGCCACCTTACTTCAGCTACTGTGACGGCAGGCAGGACAGGGCATGGTGACAGTCTGCTGCCATCAGGCAGACACCCAGGCCGTGACGTGGGTCTGTATTTACTGGTGCTCCTTTCCTCCCTACTGGCACCCTGGCACGAGCCACTGGCCTCTCCCAAGGATCACAGCGAGGGGCCTCCTCACCAGTCCTCTGCTTCCTTGTGCTTCTGGGCCTGACTGCCCTGAGGCTAGCTGACCCGACTGAGGCGCCGCTCACACCCTCCCACACCCAACTCTCGTCCTCTTTCATTGTCCTTTGTCCCTGGGAAGCGTCTGTGTCCAGTGTTTTTCTATCAAATCCTGTAAACTAAATGCAACTTCCTAAATGCCTTGAGCTGATGATGAACGCCTCGCTTCCGTATCCCCGCCTCGTCTTCCCCTAACCCATGCAAACCCTGTTCACCACCAGCTCCAGGCTGGTCACTCTGTGGAGAAATCCCCGATCGGTCCACTGGCGTAGTCCACTTGCCTCCAACCTCTAGGTGTGTTCTCCGTTCTTCTTGGCCCGATCTTGCTACACCCCTCAGCGCTGCCACCCTGTGGGCTAAAAGTCTGCCCGTACGCTTCTACCCCTTGCCGATGAGCATGCCATGCCCAGACAGTGCCCCTCGAACAGTTCCACTGTGCCCGTGTCTGTTCTAAACCCTCCCAGCACTCGCCTCCCAGCCAGCCGAGCCCCTTGTGAAGGCGGTGGGCCGTGTACCAGCTAAGCTGGTGGCCGCTCCAGCCCTCTCTCCACCCCACGCATTCTGCTCCAGACACACTGTCCTTCCTGGTCACTGACCTTTCCCTGGCTGTCCTCTCCGCCGGAACGCTCCTCCCCATGCCCACAGGACAGACCCCCACCTGCTTCCTGTCCTTGCTTAAACCACACACCTCCCACAGGTCCAGGCTCCTGTCCCCTCTCTCCCCTTGCATCTCTGCTTTGTCCACAGCGCCCTTCATGCTCTGCCGCACTAAGCCGTTCACAGCTTCGTGAGTATCGCTTCTGCCTCTGCCCACCTGCCAGCACAGGATGCACTTAGGAACATCCGCTGAAATGGACAGTGGTTTCCACTTGGGATACCCGGAGAAGAGTCCAAGAGGGCAAATCTGCCGGGGAAGGACGGGGGCGGTGAAGAACCTGGTGATGGTTCATTTCACTCACTAGTTTACTCTCTTTTTTCTTCAGTACTGGGAAATGAACTCAGGGCTGTTTTACCACTAAGCTACTTCCCCACGTCTTTTTTTTTTTTTTTTTAAACAAGGTCTCGCTAAGTTGCTCAGGCAGGACCCAAACTTACAGCCTCCCGAGTAGCTGAGATTACAGGTGTGAGTCAGCGCACCCAGGGACCTACTGGTTTTCACTCTGTTCTTTGGGGCCCTGGGGTCGTCTCTTACCCTGGTGGGCAAGAGGAGACAGTGGGAGCCCTCTCGGTCCACCTTCAAACTATGACAGTAAGATGACCCAGCAATACCTCCGCGGGAACTGAGAGCAGGGTGTCAGATACATACCGTACCCGCGTCCCTGGCGGTATTTTACCACGGCCAAGAGCTGGGGGCGGCTCAGATGCCTTTGACCAGATGAATAGGTAAACGGAATGCAGGGTAGACATGCAACAGAACACAATCGGCCTTACCGAGGGAAGGACCTTCTGACGTGTAATGCGCCTGAATCTTGAAGGCACTGAAACGGGCCAGTCGGAAAAGATAAATACCGCACTGTTGGTATCTGGAGTAGTCAAAAGCTATGGACAGGAGGGAACCAGGTGGCTACTGGGGTCTGGGGGAAGGGAAACGGGGAGCTGTTGTTCGGTAGGTTCCAGATGTACCGGCCGAAATGTTCTGGGGCCTGCTGTGCCATGATGCAAATATGCTATCGTTACAGACGCTGCACGTGCACGTCAAAGTAAGATGGTGAACTGTGTGACGTATATTTTACAGCAGTTAAGTTTATCTTTCAAAAACTGTTAGCCACACACAGCCCGTGCGCACATCCCATCTGCTCTGTTCCCAACGATCCCAGGCAGCTGCTGTCGTCTCCATTATACAGGTGGGGACAGGAAGGCCCTGACAAGTCTGGGTCAGGATCACCAGAAAATAACAGTGTTTAAACTCTCACCCGGGTCTTAGCTTGAGGAAGCTGCCTTAACGATGATGCTATTTCACTTCTCTCCGGTCAAGTTTAGACCCTGAGGTGGCCCAAACGATTTCAAACAGAATTCAGAAACCATCTGATTTGACGACTCTGTCCAGCTTTCCAGAGGCTAACAGCTGTCTTCTTAGCCAGCTCCAGTGCTGCCCCATGGGCCTGGAAACCTTTCCTACTTGACTCTCCTCCCCTCCCAGCTGACCTCAGCTGAAGTAAAGCACAGAACTTCAGGGAAACGATCCCCACCACGGGCCTGCGATTCTTCTCACCTGAATCCCCGCGCCCAAGACTGTCCCCTTTCAAAATCATTGTGTGATGGCAAAGCCCGCTAAGATCTCCTGGGACCTACGCTCAGCATCCCCCTTTCAGCCTCACAGCAGCCTTAGGAGGCAGAGACAATTACTGTCCCCCTTTTACTGATGAGAAAACTGAAGTTCGTCGAAATGGAGTCACACAGCTGGCCAGTGGCAGTCCCACTGCGTCCTCCCAGGCCAGTGTGACTTCAAGCCCTAAGTTCCTTCTCCACTTCACTAATGAGGTTAGGAACTGGGACACGTTTTCCTGGGTTTGTCGAGCTAACATGGGACCTGCAGCCTCTGCAGCCCCACGGGTGCCGTCTGGGCCACCGTACTTCCTGGTAAAATGGCCCATGGCTTACGTGCCTGCCTCTCCAGCCACAGGGCCAGGCTGAGGGGGGACACAGTGCTTCTGCACCGGAGGTCTCAAACGGCCATCCCCCATCCCACACTGTGAATGTGTTGGCTTTATCGAATCGGTGCGGGTTCTGCCTGTAATGATTTGACTCCCTGGCTGCAGAAAGCTCCCTGAGGGCGGCAGCTTCTGAGTCCTGTTTCCCGAGGTACCCAGGAGAGCACCTGGCAGAGAAGGTGCTCAGTCCCTATGTGATGAATGAATGAACACCTGCGTCCACAACTCAGAAATGACTTCGGTATATACTTCTGAGGGACAATACAGTTTTACAAGACAGAAGCTCCAATTTGCTCAAGAGGTATTCACCACAGGTAGATTTCTTTTTCTCTTTGAGACAGGGTCTCACTATGTAGTTGAGACTGACCTGGAACTCACTATGTAGCCCAGGCTGGTCTCGAACTCACAGCGATCCTCCTGCCTCAGCCTCCTGAGTGCTGGGATTACAGGGATGCACCACCATGCCCGGCTTACCACAGGTAGATTATGGAAGGCTTACCACAAGAAGTTATGGGATGGTGTTCAGGGTCCAGGAGGACCTTAATCCCAGCAAGAAGGCAGGGATGTAGCTCAGTGGTAAAGCACTTGCCTAGCCTAGGGAGACCCTGAGATCAGATCCCCAACGCCAAAAGCAAGCAAGCAAACAAATCGCAGCCACAAATGCATAATTCCACTCTGGGCTTAACCTCCAACCTAGAGAGACCCATTGACTTGTGGCTTGCTCTGGTAGGAATGTAAATCTGGGTTAAGATAATCTCTGAGGAATGAGGAGGCGTCTAAAGGAAAGAGGGGCAGTGGTGGTGGAGGCGGCAGGGACACGTACAAAGGCCCTCGGGAAGTGTAGTGACGTACCTGGGCACAGCGGACTACTGACACAGTTTCTGAAATGGGTCAGAGGCCTAGACCAGGCGCAGGTGCAGGGCCCTGTGGTCCACATGAAAGGTTGTTCTTCACCCTAAGAAAACAGGGAGCCACAAGGAGTTTTAGGCAGAGGGTGGTACAACTGGACAGACAGCTGCCAAGTGGGGACAGCTAAGTGAAAAGTGGATTAGAGTCCCCTTTCTAGCCCCTTTCTTCCCTGTAATGCATGCAAGGGAGCAAGGTCCCCCTGACACTCCTCATCTGCAGCCCAGTTTATAACATGTAGCAGTATTTACAAAGCACAGAGGGTATACGAGTGGCCTCGGTAATAAATCTAAGGACCTTCCTCGGGCCCAGATGTGTCGATCCTGGGGACTGGCCCAGGCCTTGTAGCTTCACGGGACTCAGGTAGGGAGAGATGGTTTCACATTTACAAGAAATTCTTCAGGCCCCAACTTTCACGGAGACCACAGGCCGAGCTATGACAACCTAATCAGCCCGTCATTTACAAATGAGAACCTTGGGGGTAGGAATTTTACATTTAAGGAGACTGAGGCAATTCAAAAGTCAGAAGACCAGTCTTTTAGAAGTCACTGAGCTAGGGGCCCACCGGTCAGATGCTGAATGAGCCTGAGAGGTAAAAGCTGAAACGCTGACCATGAGGTGCCTATTGTGTGACTGGGGCCAGAAAGAAGCCTCAGCCTCCTTTCTTGGAACTCAGCCACCCCTCTTTCTGCCTCTAACATTTCTTTACTGGGAGTAGAAATAGGTTATGGAGTCACTAGAGCCTCTAAAGAAATACAGCCTTGTTTGGACTGGAGGCATAGTTCAGCGGTAGAGGGCCTACTTAGTTAGCATGCACAAGGCCCTAGCACTTCTGGCACCAAAGGAGGCAGGAGTGGTAGAAAAAAATAAAAGAAATTTATCTTTGTTTACATCGGGTATGGCAGAGCCCCTGATACAGGCCATGCCCTGCAATGACAGTCTCATCAGTTCTATGAGGTATTGTGAACCCTGTGGTATAATAAAGAAATGAGGCCCAGAGAGATAAAGGGAGATACCAAAGTCACACAGCCAGGAAGTAGCCATACACAGCCAGGAAGTAGCTGTACACAGACAGGAAGTGGCCATACTTTCCAGCCCAGTCTCCAGGCATAGAGGGTAGTTTATGGCTCCCCATGGGCCACTCTTTGCTCCCCAGTCTTCGGGAAGTGGAAAAGCTCAGTCTGGCAGAAGCAGGGGCCCATGAAGGCAAACGCTCAGAGGCCTTGGTGCTGTTCTAACATCACTGTGGGAGGGAGGTCTGATCTCCTGCCCTCTTTATATTGCCAGTGGCTGGGAAGATTCCAAGGGTCTCCCAGCCTTCTCACACCCAGAGTGTTTCATCCACTCTCTGGAGTCTACACCTGAGGACAGGACCATTCACTGTTGTATTCTCAGTGCCTAAGCCATGCACACACACGGGCACACAGTAGGTGCTCAATAAATATTTGGTGAATGAATGAATGAATGAATGGGTACTCCTGAAACTCAAAGGAGTCTCATAATTTCTGCAGGGTAAAGACCACTAATTTTTTAAAAAGAGGACCAAAACGTTCCCTCCTTTGAGGTGGGCAGTAGCCTCGAGTCTAGCCCAAGACCGCATTCTAGCTCAGCTCTGCCAACTTGCTGGGTGACCCCAGGGAAGGGTAGAAGAAAGGACACCGTAAAGGTCAAGTCCGCCTCACGCTGGACCAGGCTCTACTGAGACCTCCGTCCTGTCCTTATCCTCTCCTCTGTCCTAGCTGCGTAGCCCTGGGGAATTCACTTCATCGTCCCCTGCCTCAGGGCACCCAGCTGTAAATTCCGTTCCAAAGTCAGCAGCACTGATCTGCCTCCTTCCTGTAGACCCCTTGCGCGACGTAACAAGGGTGGCATGGGATTTTCTCAAGCTCCCCAAAGCCTCTAGGACTGAGTTTAGAGCCAACCCTGCGCCAGGGGCTGCAGGGCCAGGGAGGGCGGAGGAGGGGTGGTGCCTGGAGGCCTTGCTCACCAGTGCGCGCCTAGAGAGGGCGCGAGGGGCCGGGGAAAGTGCAGTTCTCCCGCGGCCCGGCCAGCACCCTCATTCATCAAAGAGCCGGGTAGGCTCGGGGCAGGAAGGCAGGAGGCGCCCGAGTGCTCCGCTCGGCCTCAGTTTCCCCCGTGCCGCCCTGTGTGATCTCTTCGGGCACTTCCGGCTGTCAAATCCGGCCTTCACCAGGCGGCGGGGCGCAGGGCAGTGAGCACCCGCAGCGCGCGGCATCGGCGCGTGGATCGGT
>NW_022900935.1:4001579-4015360 GCF_012274545.1 Fukomys damarensis
GCGGGCCTCAGGAAGTGACGGGCCGAGCCGCGGGCCGAGTCGCCTGTGGGCCCCCTCGCCGGCCAGGAAGGAGACAGCGGGGCGCCCGGGAAGGCGCTCAGGGTTGGACTCTGCAGAAACTGCTGGTCCGGGGGAGACCGAGAGAGGAGCACCCCGAAGCGGTGAAATTTGGATGGAAAATTTCAAAAGTGCATCCTCTAAAGTGAAAGAGAACCGGGCGTGATGGTGCCCGCTTGTAATCCCGGCATTCTGAAGTCTGAGGCAGGAAGATGGCCAGCTGTAAATCAGTTTGGACTACGAAGTGAGTTCAAGGCCAGCTTGAACCACACAGAGACCCAGTCTTTAAGGAAAAAAAAAAAAAAAAAGTGAAAGAATTAGCCGCCGAAGCAGCCTTCCCACGTGTGTATCCTGCACCATGGAGTTTACAGAGGATATCTAGAGGTCTGTTATCTCTGACTTTTCTCTCGGTTCACTAACCCTGTTTGATCCAGTCTTATCAGGGCCCTGGCACCCCGAGGTTCTGTGCTTTAGCCCTCTTTGTCTACGTTTGTTCCTGCCTTCCCAAGCCTACAAGTCCTCCTTGACCAACCAGCACACTTGGTGATTGCACAGCTATTTACTGAAGACCTACTATGTGCCAGATACCGTTCTGAGGACTGTGGGATCACACCCTAGGCATCCAATCCTGTTTTATTTTAATCGTGGTATTTGTCACACTATGGAATTATTTTGTTCACTGTTTGCTAGTTTATAGTCTGCCTGCCCCCACTCAAATTTAAAGCCACAGATGTGGGGGGCTCCTCTCCCTCCCTTCCTGTTCTGTGCCCATCTTCTGGGCACTTGGGAACTCTTGTTGCCCTAGCAACCCGGTGAGTTTTCAGCACACCCATTGTACAGGAGAGGAAACAAACTTAGATCCCAGCAGGGTAGACTTGATGTGTTCAAGAGCCCAAATATGAATTGTCACGGTCTCAAAGGCTGTTTCCAGTTTTCCCAGACAGACGGCCTGCTTCTGTGGGAGGAAATACTGTGAGTAGATGGGGTCGGAGGCCACCATTCCTTCTGGGAGCCTGGGGCACACATGGTGTGGAGTGCTGCCAGCCTCTGCTGACTCATCACCCAATGGTCCACCCAATGGTCCATCGGGGCAGAGAGGAGCAGCTAGAAGGTTCCCAGTGGGTCCCTTCTTTGTAGGCTTAGGGAGCATGAGGATCACAGCTGAGCCGCCGGGCCTATTAAGATGGAAGAGAAGCCATATTGAAGTGGGTGACAGCAGAAAGCTCTAGCCAGCCTTCCTTTGCTTAGGGCCTGGTGGCCCTGACCAGGTGGGATGGCTTTATGGTGACACACTTCTCTGCATGGTGGCTTTGCCCTGTCTCTCAGTTGGTTGGAAACCTTGTGTTGGACACAGGTGCCTTTGACGTTGGGTCGTTACTGCCATGGCCCACCACTGCCCCTTACTCTGTGACCCCGCCACACATGGAGAAGACATGTTTAACCTTCTCAGTGTATTCCTTTGAGGTTTTCTTTTTTTAAGTTGGGTATTGGACATTGAAGGATTTAGTTTCTCCATTTGTAAAATCAGGATAATGATGGCCCCTCTTAAGAGTTGTGAGGATTAAATGAGTATATACAGGTAAAGTAGCAAGGGCACACAATGAAATCAGTTGCTGTTATTCTCTGTAAAAGATGTTTCTAGTAAGGTATCTTTGTGCCTCTTCTCCATCAAAGGGATATTTAGGGGGTTGCATTAGAAGGGGAGTTACTGACTCATTCTGCCTGGATTTTTTGAGCAACCAGTGGGGTGCTAGGCCTTGAGAATACAGACAGGGAAAGGAACCGAGGTTGTTTTTCCAGTAATAACATGGAGCTAACATTCTGGGGTTAGGGGAAGGGCGATAAACAGATAATGGTTTTTTCCAGTGACCACTATTGTAAAGAAAAAGCAAAGCAGGCAAGGAAAGTGAGAGTAGATTAAGGGGTCAGGGGACATCTGCTGACAGGGAGAAACAGGGCACAGGGATGGAGCATCCCAGGCAGACCCAGCAGCGACGAAGATGCTGAGGTGAGAGTGTGGCGAAATGGTTGGTGTGGGCATGATCAGAGGCCATGGGCATCACAGCACTGCGAGTGTGTCAGTCATCTTTCTGTCGCTGTGACAAAATACCTGAAAATATCAACTTATTAGGTGGAAAGGTCTCTCAGCTCATGGTTTCAGTCTATAGTTGCTTGTCCCTCTTGCCCGGGCCAATGGCAGCACAATGTGTCAAGATGGGGCACATGGCGGAGAAGGCCTGCTCGGCTCACGGCGGCCAGGAAACAAAGTGGAAGACGGAAGTGGGACCAGGGACCCAATTTCCCCCTCCAGGGCACATTCTCCATGACTTGACTTCTTTCCACCTGCCCGCACTTCTGCCACCTCCCAGGAGTGCTGCAGGCTGGGACCCAATCATTCAGCACTCGAGCCTTTGGGGGATTATCAAAACGTGAACTACAGCAGCGAGCTCTTAAAAATTGCTGATGCTTGGGCCTAGGAATGCCAAATTCAGCAAATTAATGTATTTCCGTTCCAGTCGCACACGATTAATGCTTAGTGTGAATATACCCCATTATCTCACAGGACATTTATGGTGTTTCTGACATTTAAATATAAACAGTGCCCTGTGTTTTATCTGGTAGCACTGCTTGGCGCTTTCCTCAGAAATTCTGATTCTATTGGTTTGGAATCAGGCCAGACACAAGTATTGGTCACAAGCCCACCAGGGCTTTTGAGTTGTCTGACTGCATAAGGGCTATTGTTGGAGAACCGTAGAGGGTTTGGACAGTGAGTTGATTTGATCTTACCTTTTAAAAAGATCCCAGTGGCTGCCATCGGGGGGACAGAGGGACAAGAGCAGACAGAGACAGCTATTTAGGAAGCTGTCATGATAATTCAGAGTTGTTGAGTACTGGTTTGAGCTCAGCATAATAAAAGTATATAATGTAGGGTAGGTGACTGGGCCCTACCCCACCTGACCAATCCAATTTGGAATTTCTCAGGGCTGCAGGGGCCTCGGAATTTATATTTTCAACAAACTCCTCTAAGGCAGGTGTGGTGGCACATGTCTGTAATCCCAGTACCTGAGAGGCTGAGGCAGTAGGATGGCTGTGAGTTTGGGACCAGCCTGGACTACATAGTGAGTTCAAGCCCAGCCTGAGCTGCATAGTGAGACCCTGTATCAAAAATGAAGCAAAATAAAAACAAGCTCCCCTGATAATTCTGATAATCAGTCAGGTTTGGGACAGCTGCATTGTTGAAGTCAGTTCTCCCAGATATTGCAAAAATGACCATGAATACTGTTAAAGGAGCATCATTTTTTGGTAACTGGTTTTCTGTGCTTTCTGCACACACTTTATATCACTGAGTTCATCGTAGAGCATATTGTGATTGGCCCCAGTCCTCAGAAGAGGGAACTAAGATGCAGAGAGGCTGGCAAAAGGAGATTGGCTCAGACCTCAGTGGCCGGAATAGTCCAGCCTTAACATGTGCAGACGCACAGAGCGTATAAACTGATCAGTAAAACATGTCCTATCCTCCCTGCCCTACTGATACACCTTCAAAACCACTGGGAAGACTGGGTTGAATTTAGAATCCTCTACCTCCTCGGAGTTCTGAGCCAGAACAGGGCCCTGGATCCCTTCCAGGACACGGCTCCATTCCATAGCGCATGAAGTTGCACATCCAGGCATGTAGGTGCTCCAGCCCACACACTGGTGCCTCCCACAAGCAGCTGCCTCTGGACAGCTCCTGGAATCCACTGCACCCTTGGGAGAGGGGCTAGGGAGCCACTCACTCTTGCAGGCTAGAGGTGGGCTGGGTGCTGTTTAACCAGGAACGTGGAGGTACTGGTACCCACAATTCAGGCTCAGGTGGGGCATCCTCCTGGCCTCGCAGGTTCCTGTTTCCTTTGCGATGGGCCTGACTGCAAGTGCGCCAGCGTGGAGTCCTTTACAGGATGAGCCCAGAGCGGGACTGTTCAACACGTCACCACACAAAGTTTTATTCTTGGTGTTCTGAAAACTCACGACACTGCCTTCAGGTGGGAGGTGGAGCGGCTATTGAACAAGCGGCCCCGAGTGTCTGCCCCAGCATAAGCTCAGAGAGGCCAAGGCTCTTGTGTCTCATTGACCCTTGTGTCCCTAGGACGTAACCCAGTGTTTGGTTTGTGGTTGGCGCTCAATCATTACTTATTCCTGAATAAATAAGTGAGTGTCGCTTTTCTTCTCCATCTTCATCGCACAGCAGTGATGCGGCTGGAGACCAGAGTCCCGAGGGGGGACATGAGGGAATTACCCTGACAGCCAAGGCAGGGCAACAGCCTGGAACCCTTGGCGCTTTCTTCCCTGGCCCCCCACCTATCCCTAGCAGACACATCTGTTTCATGTCTCATCTAGACTTCCCCACGGGGTCTGCCAGCAAAGATCTCTTGTTGCGGTGTCTGAGTTTCTGGGCCGGTAGGAAACCCTGAGCAGACCTACTCCGTGCCCTCCACATGCCCAGTGGACTTCCTGTGTTAGTCGGCTTTCACGGCTGTGACCGAAACAATTGACGGCTTAAAGAGGAAAAGCTTGCACTGGTTCATGGGTTCAGAGGTTTCAGTTCGCGGTTGGCTGGCTTGGAGGCAGCAACACCATGGGCGAAGGACACAGGAGCGGAAAGCTGCTTAGCTCATGGACAGGAAGCAGCGAGGACAGGAACAGCCCTAGAGAAGGGGCTAGCAGCCAGATACAGTCTCCCGGGTCAGGCCCACACGGCCCATTCAGATGCGCTTTGCTAGTCTCCTGGGTGTCTTTCAGGCTAATCAAGTTGATAACCAAAATGAACCTGTCCGGCATGCAGGTCCCCCAGAGTCAGGTCCTGCTCCCCCCGGCGAAGTCCGACCGAAAGGTCCACCCTCTGCCCCAAATATTCTGTTTATTTTTCAGCCTCTTTGCTTTTTCCCCGCTGTTCCTGCTGCTGCAATGCCCCATTCCTCCCATTCTTTCTAACTTCCAGACCAAAACCTTGCTCCAGGGCCCACCCCATCCCCACCCCTTGCTGGGCTGTTCCTCGGGTCTTCCCTTGGGAATCAGGTGCTTGTGTTCTGCCTCTGGGTGCTGTTCCGTTTGACTTCCAGCAGAGGATCCAATGGACGTCTTGGGGGTACAGCTCATTTAAAAAAGAGTTGTATTAGGGCCGGGGATTTGGCTCAGTGGTTCCACTGCCTGCCTTGCAAGCTCAAGGGCCCAAGTTCAATCCCTGGTACCAATAAATAAATAAATGAATAATAAATAAATAAAGAGAGTTGTATTGTATATTAAATTATATGGCATTTAAAGAGAGCTGGATATTAAAGGCTATGACGGGCATCACTCCTTCATGACAGGAGGGGTGAATAAACAGGCCTTACTTCAACTGGCAATTTGAGAATCTTACCTGACGCTGCTCTCTTTACTTCTGAGAGGCCACTTGGCCTCCCTCACGTCTGCCTCTCGTGTAGGATCCACCAGTCTCTCTCTCTGTCTAGACACCTGCCTCTGCCAGGCACGTGGCTCTATATTGGCCACCCTGGCTTTCATCCCACAGTCCCTGTCCCTCGAGCACCCATAATGGAAAACTAAGAATAATTTGAAAACCGTAGGCTCTGATTCCAACTCCGTCTACAAGGGGTTGGACATCTTTTGGGGAAATATACACAAAATGGGAGAAGAAAGTAGGAGCAGCCTGGGAAATCCATCAGGCTTGATGTTAAGCCTGACGTTGCTAGGTAGCTGCTGTAGGATCCTGGGCTAGTCATTGAGTCCATCTTAATGGGCGCAGAGCAAACCCAAGCACAGAGTAGTGCTGTACTGGTGTCCTGAGACTGCCACAGCAAGGTGGCAACAAAAGTGTATGTTCTTACGCAGTCTAGAGAGCAGAGGTCTCATCAAGGTGTCACTGGGTTGGCACCTGCTGGGGCTGAGAGGCTGTTCTAGGACTCTCCTGGTTTCTGGTGCTCTCTGACGCTCTTTGGTCGCTAGATACGTCATTCTGATAGCCGCCTTCACGATCATGTCGAATAAGTATGTGGATGGATCCCACATTGTAGTGTTTTGAATTCCTTTGTTTGTTTGAGACAGGGTCTTACTATGCAGTTCAGGCTGGGCTTGAACTCACTATGTAGCCCAGGCTGATCTTGAACTCACAGCGATCCTCCTGCCTCAGCCTCCTGAGTGCTGAGTCTGGCGGTTGTGTTTTGAATTCTTCACGAAAAAAAAAAAAACTGTCTACCGACCCCAGAGACAACAGCCCTCTGCTTGAATGGAAGAGGTTCCAAGATGAGACACACAGGCAATGCCTCACTCGCACTTTTCTCCTGCCAGCTGCAGAGGGAACACGACTTGGTCAGCAGCTGCCTGTCTCTCCCCTTTGCTTCCCACCGTTTCCCCCTTGTCTCCCAAAGGATGGGACAGTTTTTTTGGTTTTTGGCACCGGGTCTTTGCACTTGCAAGGCAGGCGGTGGAACCACTGAGCTCAATCCTGCCCCCGCCGGTGTCCCCTCTGGCCATCCAGCAGTGTTCTTCTGGGTTATCAGACCACCGCTCTACCCCACCACACGTGCGGCCTGCTGGTCAGGGTGCTGCCCCCGCCCGGTTCTCACAGCTTCAGAGCCACGGCTGGCTTTCTGAAGGGAGGGAGCTACGACCGGGAAGGGAGGACTCTGGACCCTTCTTCTCATATCCAACACTCACAGCGAGCCTTCCAGAGGATTCCCTGGTTTCAGCCTTGCCTCTAACTGATCCCCCACAAGCTGTGTTAGAAAAAAAGACTCACTTTATTTGGGAGTTCCTGTAAACCTGGCTGCGATTGATTGGTTGATTGATTGATTTGTACTGGGGATCGAACTCAGGTCCTTGTGCTTGTGAGGCAGATGTCAGAACCACTGAGCTAAATCCCCGGCCCGGGCCGTGATTTATTTCTTGGGTAGTGTGGGCTCCAAGTCCTACACTCCAAGTAGTATAAGTCTCCTTGGGATTCTTAGGAGAGACATGACAGACAGAGTGGTCTTTTCAGAAGAAAGAGCAATAAACACCAATAGCGTAACCAGCACTGCAAAATAGAACTTTAAAAGTTAAATATTTTTCCTCGCAGGGATGAACAGTTTCACACAACCAATACGTCCTCTCTTCAGCCTAAAAAGTAGCGACAGGATATGCAGGGGAGATGGCATTTTGAGGTGGCTCCGTCTTCTTGGCGATAGCTTTGAATGAATCCTTTTTTTCATTTTTATCAAAATCTATGGCCTCCTTTGGTATGGTCAGTGTTGAGCCGATGAACCTAGAGACACTGAGGGGTGGATTCCACAGCTGTGGGCACCAAGGACTCCGGAGAACAGCGGCCAATGGAGACCAGCAGCTGGTGGAGTCGGCCTTCCATGTCCAGCCTGAGTCCACATCTGAGGATTGGCACCAGCGGTGACCAGAGCTGAGCTGGGTCAGCTGTCGGTCTGCAGCATTTTCTGGTGACATCGAGACTGTAGCAGAGTTGCACTTTGCCGATTCATGATTTCCATCTGAATCAAGTGAAAGAACCCTAGGCTGACTGGCAGCAAAGATACTCAGATGAGAAGACAAAGTCCCTAAGGACAGCCTCAGATAGGTCCGGTTCGTAAGAAGAGGCCTGGGGAGCGGTGCTCTGTGCCTTCCCCAGTGCTGGAGAAATTGCAGGCAAGCCCTTCCTTCGTTCCCGGAAATGCCCTGCTCTGCCATGGACAAAGAATTTACTGTTCTAGCAAAGGCCGAAAGACTTCCTTCAGTACTCGACGAGGGCTCCAATCATGAGCAGGGGCCCGGCAATGAAGTGAGGCCATAAGGTGAGGCTAGGAAGGGGCAGGGGGGACGGGACATGCAGGCACCCACGACCCTCTGCCCCAGGGCCTCCTAAGCCAGGAAGCCATAGCCATGAGAAATTGCAGCTCTTCTTCTTTCCTCTCTGGAGCGGGGGAGCCTAATACCTTAAGTACTGACAATGCACCGAGAATGTCTCATCTGGTACAGCAGAGTGACTCAAAGTTCAAACTCTGGTGTCAGGCCTCTGCAGTTTCTTCTTGGCCTCGTCTCCAACATACTGTGTGATTCTGGGCGAGCTACTTGCCTCTCTGTGCCTCCTTGATGACTGTGGATAATAATAGTTCCTACCTTATGGCGTATGTGATAAGATAGGCAGCGCCCTGAGGTGTGTAGTCAAATAGTGTCAGCAATCATTGTAATTTTTATAATACTGTGAGGATGCTATTGACAAGGGAGGAGGTCAATCCTAGTGCCCCGCTCTAAGTAAGTGAGCCTGCTCCTAGCATTCTTGCTAGAGCTTTCTAGAGCTCAGCCCCTGCTCTTTTTTCCTGTCTTCTTGCTTCAATCTTTACCTCTTTAGGAGCTTACGTGCTCAACCATGGGATGCTCTTACCTAGTCTCCCAGTGGCCTGTGAGATGTTTTTCTGGCAGTACTAGGGGTTGAAAGTAAGGTCTTCACATTGAGCTGTAATCCCGGCCCTTTTTCCTTTATTTTATTTTTTCACTTTGAAGACAGGGTCTCCCTAAGCCACTAATCGCCCAATTGGCTTGAACTTGCAATCCTCCTGCCTCAGCCTTTCAGAGTGCTGGGCTTATAGGTGTGCCCCCACTCCGCCTGGCTGGAACCTGTTTGATGGAGAAAAACCCAAGACTCAGAGATTAGGTGATTTGTAAGAGGTAAGGCTAGAATCCCAGCTAGGTGTGGCTGGCTCCAAGGCCACTTAGTAGGGGACGGGTATGACGGGGGTGGAATTTGTCCTCCATACCCCCAATTCCTCTCCATCCTTAGGGCTGAAGCAGAAACTTCACCGGATTGCTCTGCTCTGGATAGCACTCTCTCCACCCTGGGCCAGCTTCTCTGCTCCACCATTGAGGCTGAGCTCTGCTGGCTGTCATACTACACAAACTCCCAGAAACTCATTCCCCCAAGAGGTCAATGATGGCATTAATCCTAATCCAGGAGTACCTGGTATTCCGAGGGAGTCCCTGGGAGGTGGGTACCACCCTTCCCACTTCACAGGCAGCAGGGTAAGGCTCGCAGAAAGTCTGTGATTTCCTCCATCCCTGGGCCAGATCTTGGCCTTAATCCTGGGCCTCACACCCTTTTGCAGCTCTTCCCGTTCCCTCTGCCCACCTCTAGGGCAGCCTGGACTAGTACCAGCCTCTGCCACTCTGTGTCCCCAAGATGCCAGACACCAGAAGGTGGCTGGGACCATCTGGGTTTTGAAGGGGGTGGGGACAGCAGTGTCAGAACACCTTTGACCAAGGAAACAGCACAGTGGTTGGGGGTACCAGGTACCAGGAATGACGCCGTTATTCTAGGGCCTTTCTGTCCTTCACAAGGTGAGGTTCTGGGTGGAGAAAGAACTTGCTAATGGACTAGGATGGGCCGGTGGGATCTCATATCTGGGTTGCCATTGCTCCTGTCAGCTTAATTCCCTATGGGGAGGGTGGCACTGGGTTGTGAAAGTCTGCAGGAGAACCATTACGCTTTTTATCATTCTCCTTTCTTTTTTTTTAGTCCAAATTCTAAAATTCCCTGACCTTTCTGAGTACCTGACCAGTGGGATTTGGAGAGGCTCTTGAAATTTGTTTCTTGGTCTCTGTGGAATCTGCCAGAAGTTTGGGAATGTGTCCACATTCTCCCTATTCTTGAGCTGCCCTTAAAAGAAGCCAAATGACCGGACAGGAAGAGCCCTAGACTAATTCCTGAGGGAACTCTGGCATTTCCTGTCCATACAGCCTTAGACAAGCCACTTCTGCTGTAAGAGAGGGATGATGATGGTCTCTCCTTCACAAGCTTATTGTGAAGATCTGGCTAGATGAGGCATAGCCATCAGTCAGGGCAAAGCTGGGCACCATTAAGTGGTGGACCAACATGTACCCACCATTATGGTAAACATGATGTTGTCATTAACATCCGAAGCCTCCTTGGTGGAAGTTTCTTCTTGGGGAAGGGCGCAGGAACTAGATAGAATGGGACTGGAGGAGTGCGTGAGGAGGGAACGTTCTTTTCCTATCAGACTGGCAGGCTTCCCCAGTGGCACATGCCCCAGGCGAGCTCAGGAGATGCTAGCAGTCCTCTTTGTCTGCTCATCCAGCGGGACAGGATGTCCTTCAGGCCCAAGTGGCCTGGATTAAAGCACTGGTCCATGCGCACCCACTCCTCTGCCCCAGCACCCAGAGTTGCCTGGCAAGTACCTTGTAAGAAAAAAAAAAAAAAAAAAGGCACCAGACTCAAGGAACAGTAATTTGCATTGGCGTATTTAGATTTCTGTTTGTGTGAGTCCACAGGGGGTGCGACCCATGTCTGTTGTCCTGCGGCCGCCAATGCCCTCGGCTCTTGGGGCTTCTCATGTTTTTAGGAATAATACAATCTGGCCAGCTCCATTTGGGGAAAATGCAGCTCAGAGAGGCAGTGAGGCTCCCCTGAGTGCCCACGTCCAGCCCTGACTGAGCCCTTATCTGGGCACCCATGGGAGGTCATTCTCCCCTGCAGATACCTTTCCTAATTGAGAGAGCAAAAATAGTCCCCAAGAGAAGACCCCGGGACCTTTGTGATGACTGTGACTGTTACAGTGAGGCAGAAAGATGAGGTTATTGGTGAGGACCGTTGCATTTACAAGGTTTCTTATCTTTATGACGGAAGTTCAAATAGGGCATGAGATGCAGCAAAAAGGCAGCACCCATCCATAAAGATTCGCTTCTATGGTGTGGCGCCATGGCACGAGATGGGCATGGACCCCCTGCGTTGGGGGAGGGGGATCAGGCTGTAACCCCGAGATTCTGTGTGAAGCCACGGCCTCCTGGCACACAGCTGAGAATCCCAGCACAGATGCCGAGAGCAATTCCCAGACCCACCTGTCCTCTACCCCCGCAACTCTGCCCACTAAATATGGGCTTCTCTGCAGCACTGGAAGTACCACCCCCAAACAACCTCTCTCCCTCCCACTCTGGGACTGATCCATAGGAGACCCCAACAGTAGGACCTGGGGCAAGGTTGGAATGGGCACAAATGAGCAATGTCAGCCAAACACGGGAGTGCGCTTCCCAGGCGGGAAAACTTGTACTAGCTAAAATGTGCACAAAACACCCCCAATAGGAAGCATCAAACTACCCCAATCAAGGAGATAAAACCAGCCACACCGACTGAAAAAGAGGAGTCAGTTCTGTATGTTCTGCAAGGTCAACATTACAATACTTCCAGGTTACACACAGAAGCAGCAGTGTCATGAGAACAGGAATGAGAAGCCCCTGTAGTGTTCACGTCATTTGTGAGTCCTGCCCACACCCTTCACATCGGGCTGTGCAACCCCAAAGGCAAGTGCCAGCCCGCCGCCCAAGCACAGAGTTCTTAACCCAGAACGGCCATTCTGGCTGTGGCAGGCAAGTCCACCTGGCAAGGAGTCTCCGAGGAGCCAGGATGAGTTCACCGTCCCTTACCCTGCGGATTGTGAGTCAGGGCCCTAAGAAGCAACGAGGCTGCTGGGCTACAGGCTCCTGGGGCTGTCAGGCGATGGAAGTGATCTGGCTGTGTTTCTGTTCTCCGCAGAAGTGAGTCCTGGGGCAGGGCCAGCAGCTGCTCTGGTTGTGCGAGTAACAGCAGAACAAGGTGGACATCAGCAAGGCGAGAGTGATAATGAAGGCCAGCACCCACCGGATGATGCCCGGGTAGATGAAGGGGAGGATGAGGATGATGAGCAGGACCAGCAGGAGCAGGTGCACGGCCAAGCGCCGGGCTGCAACCTGGTTCACAGTCACCGCATCCTGTTCATCCCCTCCTGCCGAGCTGGGCTGCCCCCCTGTTGAAGAGGCAGAGCCCTGCAGCCCCTGAGGACAGAGCCGCACCTCCAGGCATGGCCCGGCCAGCTGTCCCATCACCGCCTCCTGGTCTCTCAGGCTGCAGATGAGGCCCCCGGGCACTGCGGTGACCTTCCGGCAGAGTGGGCAGGTGATGGACCAGGAGTCTTCCTGCACACACAGTACGAGCTTCAGGCAGACGGCACAGAAGCTGTGCTGGCAACTCAGCAGCTTGGGTGACCGGGCATAGCTGTAGGGCTCTCGGCACACCAGGCACTCCAGGTCGCCCTCTGCACAATCTTGGTGATGACCAGCGGGTCCCAAAGTGATGGTGATGGGCTGGGGCTGCTGCGGGGCCTCGGTGTCAGACATCCTGGGCACAGAGCCAGCGGGACAGAGTCGCTCGACCCCTGGATGTGGACAGGGAGCGTCAGCCAGTGCTGCCGGGATCTGGGTGGGTTCTGACCTGTGCTGGATGCTTCAAGCCTCCTTTTCACACTCACCGAGTGCCTGCAGTCAGCAGCTGTCGGGCACCACGCTCTCCCTAGGCTGCCCAGCTTCTTTCTTGGCTTATGTTGCTCCTTCGCTTATTATTATTTCTTTACTGGAAACTGAGGGTTAATCAGTAACTCTCTGGGGCCTGGAGACTTTGAATTGCCTGATAGAAGGGCCAAAGGGGGTGGGGCCTAATGAATCAGGACTTTCCTGTCTGGGCCAGCTCCTCGTAGAGCGCTTACATGAGTTTTGAGATACGGTCACACACTCCCTTTGAGCCGCCTTCCCACTTGTAAAATGCCCATTTCTAGGTCTCAAACCCAGAGACGAGCATCTAGCAGGTCTGGATGGGATCTGAACATCTGCACAGTTAACAAACGTTCTTATGATTCTGATGTAGATGGATTCTACTTTGAGAAATGTCTCCACAGACAGATCTCAGACAGACCCTTTTGGGTATCAGGATCAGCCGGAAAGCTGGATTTTCTTTTGAGTATATCGGCAAGCAGGGGGCTTTGTGAAAGAGAAAAAAGTGGTGAGAAGTGTTTGGAGTAGATGGTGAGAAAGACAGGCTAGAGAAACAAAAGCAAAAGCTACCCCAGGTCCTTAGCACCTGCTGCCTCGTTCAGTTCCTTGTGTTCACAACAGTTGTATTAACAGTTACTGATTCATGGGCCGGGGATTTAGCTCAGGGGTTCCGCCGCCGGCCTGGCAAGTGCAAGGTCCCAAGTTCAATCCTAGGTAGCAAAAAACAAAAAAACAAAAACAAAAACAAAAACAAAAACCACATTCATGAGCATCTCACTGGGATCCTGGCACAGGAGAGTACCTGATAATGGTGCCATTTTTTTTTTGTGCCCTTGGCATGCAACTGTGCTCTCAACCATCTTGGGAATAGCTGCTATTCGTGCGCTCACCCCAAGCAAACCCCCTGGGTCCTCATTTGTGATTCCCTGGAGCCTGGCCCATAAGGAAGGCTTGGAAGCGCGGGCAGGGTGTGGTCAGGGTAAGCCTGCTGGCTGCTTGCCAAGGGGCCTGCTGGGGCAGGACCCACGGGGGTCCAAGGTCTGGGTCCTTAGTTCTGCAGATGCAACTGGCCTCCGACTGGCGGCTCCGGCTGGCAGGACTCACGTGGGGCGGCAAACAGAAGCAGCAGGGCGATTAGAAAACGTGTCCCCTTCACCTTGCTCTCAGCGGCACGAAGGTGTGGTGGCGTGTCCACTTCCTCAGAGAGCCTTAGCAGGGCCACACCAGTCCAGGAGCACGTGGTGAGGGGGTCCCCTGCTCTTTGGGTCACTGGTTGAGAGCCACTCAGTGTCTCGAAAGGGGCAGGCACTGCCAGCTGGCAGAGGTGCCCTCCCTCGGAGAGTGATTCTGGTTCCACTTCTCCCTCTGGGCCTCTCCAGGCCCCCCCCCCC
>NW_022900935.1:4015507-4019099 GCF_012274545.1 Fukomys damarensis
CCTCCCATTTTCTCCACCTTTAGCTGGCCAGTCAGTTATTTCTGTCACCTCCCCCCTCCCCCGATCAAGCTGAAGGGACTCTGGATCCAGCACTGGGGCATCGTTGCCCGCATCTACTTCCCCTTTGTGGGTCACAGTAGCCTGTTTTCACATTGAGCAACCGCTGTTCCCCAGTGCCACTTGGTGTGATTCTGTTGGGGTTGATCTTTCACTCTGGCTGTCTGCCACTAGGGAGCTGATGGAATGTTATTCAGGGCGGACCAATCAGTGATTAGAAAATTCCATCTTGCCGGCTGCAGTGATTGGTCCAGCCCTAGGCACATGAACTAAGCCCAGCCAGTGAGGTTCAACTCTGAGATTTCTGTTGGAACTCTTGAGGAAAAGTGTGTCTGCTGGGTTTTCAAGCCTGAGGGTGGAACTCTGGAGCTGCCCGGACCACAGTGTGTAGAGAATGTGCCAAGAGTAAGTTTGGGGTAAAGGAAAGATGAAAAAAAAAAAAAAAAGAGAGAGAGAGAGACAAAGTCTTAATGACATTATTTGGACACCTAAGTCTAGCCTTGCCTATCTTTAGATTTTTCAGTTGTATTAACCCATAAAATGTCCCTGTTCATACGTATGTATGAATGTATATATGTATGTATTTTGTGGTGCTTGGGATCAAACTTGCGGCCTTGTTTTATTAAGTGAGTTCAAATTGGATTTCACTCATTGCACAGAAAACACCTTTTGCTAACAGAGAAGTGGATGGAGAAAACAAGCCTTTACTTGCTTTCTGATAGTCAAATGTTGATAAGACAATCAGACTTTGTACACGGCCAAGAGTGACCTAATGTCTGTATTTGATTATGCTAAAAGACACTGTTTAGTTTTCCCTGCTCTAAATGGCCCTGTATATTATTGTTCCTTTCTGTTTGCTAGACCCTAGAAAGAGTTGGGGCTAGGAGACGAAAAACCATGCCCAGCTACATTTATTTGTAATAAGATATCGAACATCAGGTGGACAGCCCAGTAAAGTCATATGGCTTGTGTCTTCCCTGTCTATCCGCCAGCTCAACGGGAATCTCCAGTGTCACAGGCAGTTGGTGGAGATTGAAATTAGGCCAGAGGAAGTTATTTGGGGTTAGAGTCTAAAAAGAAAAAAACTTTTTGGTGTTGTTGGGGAACCACCAGTAAGAAAAACATATCGGTTGTAACAACCCAGAGACAATGGAAATATACAGAAAGTAGCATGTGAACGTTCCTTTTGCTACCACCTCTGAGAAGTTACTGCTGTTCGCAGAGGGTTCCTCTGTGTCATCCTGTCACCTTGGCTTGGGGGACAGCTTCGTTTCTTAAAGGCGCTTTGCCTTCGTTATCGTCTGTTCTAACTCTGTCGTGGGAAACCTGGAGAGTTTCAGCTTCACGGAAGCTCAGTTTTAAGTCTGGTGACGTGGAGACGGTAACACTGGACACAGTCGTGGGGATGGCGTGAGCACCACCTTCCCCAGCCTGCGCACCGGGGAATGCTCAGTAATCGATGCATCTTGGTAGTAACCGACCCGGGTGTAACGGATCTTTCCACGGGGTGTGACAAGACACTCTGGCAATCTTTTTGCCCCGTTTCTTAAAGAGAAGTGACTGTGGGCAGGATCTGGGCATAGCTTAAAGCAAGCCTATCCCAGGGGAGGTACAGAATGTCTCGAGACTAAAAATGTCACATTGGTCTAGGTTTCACTTTCAACTCCGTGTTATGTTTGCGCTTGCTGTAATCTTAAAAGTCCTGAGACATAAGGGAATCCTTCCAAATCTCCAGAGAAAACATACTTACTTGTTTTAATTGCTGTACAACTATAAACACGTTAATTTGGAATAAAACTATTTTTTTTTCCTTTGAAATGCAGTCTCTTCCATCCTGGGGCTTCTCTTATGAGGACTCAAGGCTGACGCTGTACAGCCTGTCGTGGGTTGGGTCTTCACCCCAGCTGCAACAGGGGAGGCTGCAGCCAGGGATAGAGAGAGGTCACCCCGGAAACCACACAGTGCAGATAACCGTAGCCCTGCATCCTGAGGAAGGTATTCCTGGTCTGAGCTTTGGATCCTACATCGAATTCATTGGGGGAACAATCAGGGAGCCTCAAAGTTACCCAATCAAATGGCCTGACCCATCCCTGGCCTCCGGGCATGGCCAGCTCATTGTACGCCCCACACTAGTGGCGTCAGGGAGCCAGGCCCCAGCTAACTGCCCTGTTACTCCACTTGCTTTCTTCACCCTGGGCTGCTGCAAGTCTTCACGTATACTCTCGTCCCAGAATTCCTGCCTCTGTCTTCCTTGGAACTTGGCTGCAGTTATAAAAAAGAAAGAAAGGAGGGAAGGAAGAAAACACTTGTGTGATTTTGTGTAGTCCTGACTTCATCTCTCACTTATTTGCCTGTTGAAACAACCCCCTCCCCCTTTTGGTGGAGCTGGGGATCGAACCTGTGGCCTTGCACACACTAAGCACACTCTCTACCATTGAGATACACCCCCAATCCTGGAACCCCTTCCTTATACAACACTCACTAATGCTATGTATGATTATGGGAGTTCTGAGAAACACGGTTTAGAAAATGCTGTTGGATTGAGCTAAACCATTATGAAGTTGTATTTTACTCTGCTGTCTAAAGGCTCTCGTTCAATCATAATTTGGAGCCGTTTGGTAGCTTTCTTCAAAGAATGCTCCGAGAAATAAAGTTCTGAAACGTGTTATTGCATTTGCACTCAGAAATGTAGCCAGGGACACTACACATGATAGCATCACCTGTATACAGCATCTGAAATTTTTTTCTAAGGGCTAAGGGCTAGAAAAAAACTTTTGGACTCCTCAGATGGGAGTAGCATTTGTCCACACTATGCAATCGATACTACAAAATTGATTTATAAAATTTTATGAATCGCAACATTGATTCTGCTTCCCATTTTTGCTTTGGCCACCAGGAAGCTCAACCATAACTGTGAAATACCACACCTGGCATGTGGTAAACAGTTCAACCCCACTCCTTAGGTATATTTCCTGTTCTAGTTTATGATTTACCTGGTCTTCACGTTTGGTGTTATTTCAGCTGTGTATATTGTAAACATTCTAATTATGGAAAGGAGAAACCTAACAAAAGGAGAAGAAAAGTGGAAGAGCAAATTGGCAAATACTGAAAAAACAAAGCCAGAGATGTCAGAGAATGTGGCGTACAAGCTCGCATCTTCTGGCTTTCTCAAGGCCAGCCCCTAAGGCTTTCGCCTTTTCCACTCATGAGACCCTGGGTCCTGAAGGCTTGGAAACCACATGCATCTGTCTGAGAACATTTCCCCACCTGTCAGCAAGCACAGGCTTAGGATCTGGGTCACTGATCCCTGTGCAAAAGAATCCTCCCAAGTGTGGTCTTTGATCCATTAAACAAGGAATCAGTCCAAGGGTGGGAGGCTGCCAAACCAGTCCCTCTTTTCTCTCCAGATCTCCCGTCCTTGCCTATGTGGAGCTCCCTTGCAAAGAACACATTCTGCTAACAAGAATCGAGGGGCCCAAGCACGCAGGTTTTTAGTGCAGGGTGGGAAGGCTGTTTTTTTTTTTTTTTGTTTGTG
>NW_022900935.1:4019218-4055823 GCF_012274545.1 Fukomys damarensis
TTTTTTTTTTTTTTTGTTTGTGAGCTGTTTTGGGGGAAGACTGGCAGGTCAAACAGAACTATGTCCCAGTCTTCCCTGTGTATCTTGAGCAACCTCCTCAAACCCCTCTGACTTCCAGTTTCCTCATCTACCTAATGGAGATCAAAATAATGCTGGGGCCAGAAATTTCAGCTGTAAGTCCCGAAGAATTCAACTCAACCTGGCATATCCCACAACGAAAGAGCGTTCTTTGGCTCAGGTGACGGGGAAGTCCAGAGGTGACCTGGCTTCTGGTGAGTTTTGGTCACATGGCTCTCACTGGAGCTAACAACAGAGGAACACACTTTCATGGGTCAGCCATTCACTCCTCACAGCACACGTAAGAGGTAAACATCATTTCTGCTTTGCAGGTGAGAAAACTGGGTCACAGAGAGATTAACCTGGATGATATGGTTAGCACACGGTGGCTGGGATGCAGTCCAGGGATTGCAGCAGTTAAGCCTGTGCTCCGCCACTGTACCAGGCTGTCTCCTCTGTGTGGCCTGCCCTGTTCCTCCTTGGTCTGCGGTTCTTCATCTGTGAGAAGAGGTGACCCTGTCCTGTGGTGGAATTGCACAAGGATTGGCGATCTCACGTGGAAAGTGCTCAGCGGTTTGTTATGGTGGGATCAGAATGTCCTCCCAAAGGCTCCTGCATTCAGAGGTGGGTTTTTTGTTTTTTTGAGACAGGATCTCACTATGTAGTTCAGACTGCTCTGGAAGTCGCTGTGTAGCCCATGCTCGTCTCAAACTCACAGAGATCCTCCTGCCTCAGCCTCCCGAGTGCTGGGACTACAGGCGTGCGCCACCACACCTGGCTCAAAGGTGGGTTTCTTTGGAAGATGATTGGATCGTGGTGTGCTCTGTTCATCAGGAGATTCAGGATGAACTCCTACTGAATGCACTGTTGGCAAAGAGAATGCAGCAAATCATTAAAGAGATTGTAAACCATGACCAGGGAGGATTCATTCTAAGGATGCAGGATGGTTCATCATACACAAATCAATAAATATAATACACCACAGCAACAGAAACGAGGACAAAAACAACAGAATCATCTCAATAGATGCAGAAAATAAGAATCCGACAAAATCCTACACCCATTCACGATAGAAACCCTGCAGAAAGTAGGAATAGAAGATCTTTATCTCAGTCTGATAAAAGCCATCTGTGACAAAGCAGTGGCCAGCATCATACTCAACAGAGAGAAGCTGAAAGCTTTCCCTCTCAAATTAGTGACAGGACAAGGACGCTTGCTATCATCACCCCTGTTCAACACAGTCCTCAAAAACATTAGAGCAAGTAGACAAGAGTGAAAAATAAAAGAGACAGGAGGGGCCGAGTATGTCGCTCAGCGGTACCAGCGCCTGCCTGACAAGCGCAAGGCCCTGAGTTCAATTCCTCGTACCAGAGAGGGCGGGGGAGGAGGACTAGAAAAGAAAGAAGTGAAGTCATTATTTGTCGATGAAACAATCCTTTACGTAACAGATTCCCAAAACCCCATGAAAAACTCCTAGAATTAATAATTAAATTCAGTAGCACAGTAGGATAAAGTTGACCCTCAAAAATCAATAATGTTCCTGTACAAGAACAACACACTCACTGAAAGAGAAATTAGGGAAACAATACTTTTCACAAGAGTGTCAAGAAAAACGAAATACTTAGGAATTAACCAAACCCAAAAAAGTGAAAGACCTGTACAATGCAAAGCATAGTACTCTGTGGTGGTTGGGGGGGGTAACTTGGGGCGCCCAGCTGAGCGGAATCAGTGTGACTGGACACAGGAGACCCACTGGAGGACTGTTGCCGACGGCATAAAGAGGGAACTGGTGGGGAAGATCGTGGGCTGTGGATTTTCTAGGAGAAGCTCGCTGTGGTTGGTTTTCCTGTTCTTGTCAGAGGAGAGCTTGGGTCCTGGCTGTCGCTGGGCATGGCTGCTGTTCTCATCAGGGGAGCTCTGATCTTCTCCGTGAGCATCACTTCTGGCTGCAATGTGGACCTCTCAGCCGGCTGGCAAAGACCCTTCACCCAACTCGTGCGGATTTTCTGGCTTCCACCACCGGCCTTTGGGCCTTCCGGGAGCACATCCTCCATACGGACAAGCCCGAGACATTGCCGTGGGCTCTAAGTCTCCGGCTGGACTTGTGGAGGACACCGTTTTGGACTCTAGGCTCTCGGTTGGATTCTTTGAGTCTCTAAGTGGGTGTGCACTCCTCTGCATTTGACTTTTTGGGTGACTGTTATAAAATAATCCCATAAATTATGTGTCCTGTATTAAAACTATTTCCCTTGTGAAGCCCTGACTATAGCAGCCTCTGACAAAGGAGACTGAAGAAGACATCAGAGAATGGAAAGATCTCTGTTCCTGGATAGGCAGCACCAATACAGTCAAAACGGCCATACTTTCCAAACCGTCATACAGATTTAACACAATCCCAACCGAAATATCTCTACCACTCCTCACAGAACTAGAGAAAACAATCCTAAAATTCATATGGAGCCAGAAGAAACCTAGAACAGTAAAAGCAATTCTTAGCAACAAGGGCAAGACAGGGGATACGATCCTGGACTTCAAGTTATACTACAAAGCTACAGTGATAAATACAGCATGACAGTAGCCTAAACAAGAACAAACAAGCAGACTTGTGGGTCAGTAAAAGATGCAGAAACAACTCGCCGCACACTGGACTAAATTATCTTCCATAATAGGGGCAAGCACTTTTGCTGGAGTGAAGACAGCCTCTTTAACAAATGGTCCTGGGAAACTGCCTGTGTACTTGTGAGGACTGAGCTTGGGACGCATATTGCTCACCTTGCACTAAACTAAATGGAACAAAAATCTAAATATTAAAGCAGAAACAATCTGCTGGAAGACAAAACAGGTCAAACTCTTGAAGACATAGGCATAGGAGAGGACTTTCTGCACAGAACCCCTGTTGCACAAGCAATAATATCAAGAATCAACCACTGGGATCACAGCAAATTAAAAATCTTCTGCACTGCAAAGGAAATCACCAACAGAGTCAAGAGACAACCTACAGAATGGGGAAAAAATGTTGCCAGCTGCGTCTCAGACAAATGACTAAAATCTAGAATATATAAAGACCACCCCCCCCAAATTAGGCCTCCCAATGGAAAAAATAAGACAGTAAAAAAATGGGTATTTGAAATGAATCGATATTTCTCAGATAAAGAAGTACAAATGGCCAATAGATACATGAAAAATGTTCAGCATCGCTGGCCATTTGAGAAATGAAAATTAAAACGACACTGAGATTCCATCTCACCCCAGAAAAAGTGGTGGTCATCAAGAAATCAACCAGTAACAAATGCTGGAGGGGCTGCGGGGAGAGGTGTGGGAAGGAACCCTTCTTGATTGTTGGTGGGAGTGTAAACTGGTACAACCACAGTGAAATCAGTATGGATTCCTCAAAAAATACTAAAAATAGAAATTTTATTTGACCCAGCTGTTCCCCTTCTAGTTATCTTCCCAAAAGAGTTAAAGACATCATACGGTAGTGATATAAGCACACCCATGTTTATGCCAGCACCGTTCCTGAGAGCTAAATCTTGGAAGCAGCCTATAGGGCCATCAACAATGAATGCATAAAAATAATATTACTCTGAGCCGGGCGTGGTGGCGCACACCGGTAATCCCAGCACTCGGGAGGCTGAGGCAGGAAGATTGCTGTGAGTTGGAGACCAGCCTGGGCTGCATAGTGAGTTCCAGGTCAGTCTCAACTACATAGTGAGACCCTGTCTCAAAAAACAAAAACAAATTACTCTGCCATAAAGGATAAACTTGAGTCATTAGAAAAACAGAGTCTCAACTATAGTGAGACCCTGTCTCAAAAAACAAAAACAAATTACTCTGCCATAAAGGATAAACTTGAGTCATTAGAAAAACAGATGCACTTTGAGACCATGATGTTAAGTGAGGTAAATCAGACACACAAGTGTAAATACTGCATGATTTCTTTCATATGAGACACTCATTATACAAATAAAGTACAAAGTAAAAGACAATGGGAAAAAGAGGAGAGAAAAAAGTTATTGTAATCCAGCAAGGACAATGTATGTAAAAGTGAACCTTGGTTTAGTATAATTGTCTCATGTGGCTTTTTTTGGCCTGTTAGTCTGGCTGCTAATCTGTATGTATGATGACTAATTTTATAATGATTTATAAATAAATGAATCTGATGCCGGCACAAAAGGGGGTTAGAAGGGAAAGGGAAAAGAAAAAAAATCCAGATGTGTTATGTTCATCTATCAATTCCCCACCATGGGTGTAATCATGTACTGCAAACAAGCACTAACAAAAATATTAAAAAATTGTTTTTAAAGGGGGTGGGGCCTAGTTGGAAGAAGTAAATCATCGAGGGCATAACCTGGAAGGGGGTGGCAGAGGAAAACGTGAAGGAAGGAGGGGGGCTGGGTACCAGATACACCCTTTCAGGCCTAATGTAATGGATCCGGCTGATTATAGACGAAAACCTAGGAATCACAAGCTACAGAAAAACTTTCTACCTTTGTGTAGGTAGAAAGAGAACAACCTCAGGCATTTTGTCACAGTGACAGAGAGCTGACAACTACACGTGTGTGACTGTGAGAGTTTCTCAGTTGTGATCAACTTGCTGAATTACACAGGCTCAGTAGGAAGCCTTGAGTGAAGGCTGAGACCTCCCAGCCTAGGTCCTCTCCCTCTGCCATCTGGGGTGAAGAGGGGACCATGCTTGGTGTGACCCCACCTCTCAGAGGCAGGAGCGGGTGGGCAGTATGGTGCAGACCATTCTGAGTGAGGTTCTCCTTTGGCCACGTGGCAGGAGAGGATCGATCCTGTGCTCCTGTAAACTGCCAGCCGTCCTGCCTCACCCCTGCCATCTGCCTCAGTGCCCCAGGACTGGGCCCTTTATCCTGGTGTTTGGCAATAGCTGACGAAACGCAGGCATCCAAGTCACCCCTCGTTCTGGGCTTTCAGATCTCTGGGTGGCTCCAGAATGTCCTGTTCTATCCCCTTCCCCCACTCTTCCCTGACTCCCAATAATCTTCCACTGTGTGCCCCGGAGTTCAAAGTCCATCATCAGCAAAATCCCTATGTCCTGCCGTCGTCCCTGCAGGACACCCTGTGGGTGACCCTCCCAAGCCCCAGCCCTCTCAGTTCCCTGGCCATCCCGACGGTGATGCTCTTGATTGCTGCTCAGCTGCAGCATTTTCCTCCTATGATCAAATTTTGCTTTTACTTAGTAGCTGCCATGTAAACGTCACACATCTGACTCTATCATCCCACCTTTCTATCTCATTCTCTTTAGTACATAAGCTGTAATAATCTTTGGACACTGAAACCTCCAACTAAAACAACAACAACGACAACAAAATATTCCCTTTAGAACTTGTGTTAGTTAACTTTCTGTCACTGTAGCAAAACGTCTGAGGTAAATAATTTATAAAGAGAAAAGGTTTATTTTGGCTCTTGATTGCAGAGCTCTCATTCCTTGATTGGTTGGCCCAACTGTTTTGAGTCGATAGCGAGGCAGGTCCTCATGACAGGACTGGGTGATGTAGCCTAAGCCAGAAAGCAAAGACAGAGGAAACAGATGAGACTGGGTCCCATAACACCCTCCACAGTGTGCCTTCAGTGACCTGAAGACCTGCCACTGAGCTCACAGCTTAAGTGTTCCGACACTCCCAGTAGACGATGTGTGTCTCTGAGAGACAGTCAAGGTCCAAAGGATCCTCTCTCCTCTGTCCAGTTCCAGTCCCACGGCCCTTGATAAATTCTACATCTCCACCTAGTTTGTGCCTGCGCAGGACTTGGCAACGGTTTCTTGGATGCTACGCTGAAGGCACAGGCAACAAGAGCGAGAAACAAACTGGACTTCATGAGAATCGAAACGTAAGCCCTCAGTCCTTAACTTACGTATTAATTTCATTACACATTTACATTTTGAAAAACACTATCACACAGCTGACCGAGGCTATAGAAGAGCGTGCGACCCCGACTGGTCTCTCACTTTAGCTTCTCCGTCATCATCTTCTGGTGGGACTTTAAGGCTTCCAGGCCAGCATTACTCTGCTCCTTCTCTCCAGCGTGGCTGTTTCACACTCTCTGCTTTCTCCTTACCGGCCCCCCCGCAGCTGCCCCACCTCAGCCTTCCTCTTGTTCTCATAGGTATTCACCGCTATGTTTCCAGCTCGTGTGGGGTCATCACACCGAGACTCCCACCGCCTTGGCTCTGGTCAAGCAATTTTTCTCTCTCCTTTCCTACTCCATCAGTTGATTCGCCATCTTCAGGATCATCCCCAATATCATCTGTTACCTTTCTTATAACACACATGCGTGCGCGTGAGTGCACGCGCGCACACACACACACACACACACACACACACACACACTGCACTTACCTTGACCCCTCTTGTCCTGCCACCTGCCATTCACTCTCATTAAACTTTGACCAAAATTCCTAGAAAGAGCCATCCTTGATGGTCTCTATCAATAGTTCGTGCTTCCCGTTCTTTCCCTCTAACGTATTATTACGAAATCAAATTAAATATATTGAAAAAATGGCAAGGCTTGATTTCTCCAGCACACCTAATTCTTTCTCCTCTCCTTGCTAACCTTCCAGGACCTGGCCCTTTTATCTCTGCAGGCTCAGAACCTGCTTTACGCCCAGGCAGGAGAAGCACGGTTTTGATGGGAGAATTTGAGAAATGTATCATGCTCTGCCTCTACGACGACGTATCCTTTACTAGTCTATTATAGGCCCTAAAGTGAGACGGGTTAGTGAGACAGGAAGGCAGTTGCTCTTCTACACTCCAGAAGGTAAGGCCTGAGAAGACCATTTTGTGTGTGCTTTTTTAAAATTCTAGAAGCAAAATATTCCCAGTCCCTGGTGTCTTGGAATCATTTTGCCTTCTGCTCTCACTGAGCCCTAGTTTGAAACCCTACCTCCACTCTCCCTCCTCCAACTGCTCCCCCTCTTGGATACAGGGCTCTTTGATCATTGGCTCTGGTGGAGACCAGAGGGAACCCTAGATTAGACTCGGAGATCCAGAGACCCGGGGAGGGGCGCTCTGTTGAAATGAGTTAACAGCATGGATTTTTGTTTATGTAAAAACATACCTTTGGGCTATTTCTGTAAAAGTTGAATCAATCAATGTAGAAACTGAGCTGTATGGTCTTGATAGAGGAAAATAAACACAGATTCTTAAAAAATGAAGCTTTGGGAAACTGGCTATCTACAAAGAAAAGAGTGAAGTTGGATTCTTATGTTAAAGCATATATCAGAATTAACTAAAATGGATCAAAATTCTAAATTCAGGCCTAGAACTATGACTCTTAGAAGAAAATAGGTCAAAAGCTTCCTGAGGCTGAATTTGACAGTGATTTCTTGGATATGACACCAAAGATACAGGAAGCAGAAGGAAAGTAGAACCATTAGATTTCATAAAAATTAAAAATTTTGTATACCTCAAAGACACCGTCAACAGAAAACAAAGGGAACCTGCAGAATGGAAATAAATATTTGCAAATCACATATGTAATAAAGGATTAAAATTCAGAACATATGGAGAGTTTCTAAAAGTCAACAGTGAAAACCCAAACAGCCCTGTTCTCTACAGGGAAAAGGAACTGAACAGACATTTCTCCTGAGAAGACATACAGACTGCCAGTAAGCGTATTAAGAGACAGCCAACATTACTAATTAAGGAAATGCAAAGCAAACTTACAACAAGATGCAATTTCATACCCACTAGGATTACTGCTATTAACTAAAACGAAATCCAGAAAATAGCAAGCGTTGGCGAGGATGTGCAGAAATTGGAAACTTCGTGCATTGTTAGTGGAAAGGTAAACAGTACAGGGTCTCAGAAAAGCAGTGTGGTGTTTCCTCAAACAATTGAAAATAGCGTTGCTATATCGTATCTGTCTGTTTTCCATTATTGTTACAAAATATCCCAGGCTGGTACTTTGTAAAGAAAAGATGCATTCAGATCACAACTTGGGAGGTGGAAAGTCCATTGACAGCACAGTACCAGCTCCAGTGAGGGCCCTTTGGCTCATCCCATCCTGGCAGAGGACATCGGGGAGGGAGGCTACACTGACCACATGAATTATTACACTCTACCTTGTACTCTCCATATTATTCAACCTGCACCAGGTCCCTCTCTCTATGACATTATCACCTTTAACATACTGTATACTTCGTGTTTTCATTACGGTTATTGTGATTGTCTATTCCCTCTTCACTTGGATGTCTGATTGACATCCCAAACTGAGCATGTCCAAAACTAGACTCTTGTTCCCTCCCCACCCCTACAAAACTCTATCTACCTGCGTTCTATCTAGAGCATGGACATTTTTCTTTTTCCGGCTCACTCTTGTGCATTAAATGCCTAGAACGGAGCTAGGTGCCTAGTAAGCACTTGGTAAATATCTGTTGATGAACAAACATTTATAGCTAGCTTTCTGTGTCTCTGTGGTGGACCATGTTTTCCTCTGGCTATTGAAAAGCCCTTAGTCTCCTTGCACATTTTTCTTGGTAAAAAAAATGTTAAATTATAAGCACTTAACCAAAGTGAAAGCTGCATCAATCTGTTAGGGCTGACAGAATAAAAATACCATCGATATCATGATTTAACCAACAGAAATTCATTTTCTCATAGTTATGGAGGTCAGAGGCTTAAGATCAGTTGACATTCATGGTTGGATTTTGGTGAGGCATGTCTTCCTAGCTTGGAGATGACATTCTACTTGCTGTGACCTCACATGGTCTTTCTTCTGTGGAAAGGAGACAGAGGGCATGGCTGAATGTTGGAGACCTATCACCACTCTTAGCAAAGGAAGGGAGGCTTGTAAATTCATGGTATTTAGGGCAATTTCTGTCTGGTTATTGGCTGACCCCTAAGCATAACATTGAAAGACTTCAGTGACCACACACAACAAAAAATATGAGCTTTACACAGTTAGTTCACAAAAGCCATGAACTAAACAGCTGCAAAGGGAACCATAAACCATAACTCCAGCAAATAATAACAAACCCAGGGGAGGAGGGAGAAACTGGATATCCACAATTGACGCATTGCATTACAATAAGTCCTGTGAAAGTTGCAAACTTTCACAAATATGAACGGACCTTGCATTATGAACACTGGCGGATGTGAACAGATCTTGAAGTAGCTCACGTGTCTGCCACTCGTTGTCACAGTTGGGCTGCTGTGTGCTCACTGTACTGTGCGACAGTGCAAAGTAGGACCGTGCTCAGTCAGAGCCCAGGACGCCCGGGAGCAAGAGGAGAAGCAGTGGGGATGTGGGGGGGACTGCTGGGAAGTGCAAAGCAATAACCATGGAAATGAAAAGTAAGAACAGGTTATTTACAGTTGTACTGCACGGGACCACAATCTTACGGTAACTGTAAAAGTAAAAATAGTTTACGGTATTTTCTCTTTTTCTGTGATTTACATTGCATATTTGTGTCAGAGGTGTTTAAGACTCACTTTGCTGGACTTATGAATGAATCCGACTTACAAATGTTCTGGAATAGAACTCGTTCGTGAGTTGGGACTTATTGTACTTAAAATGTCTCCTTTCAACAAAAAATTTACAACATATACAAAGAAACAACAACGACAAAAAAATATGATGATCACACAGGGAAAAAAGGCATCAGTAGGACTGGGCTTGGTGGAATATGCTTGTGATCCCAGCTACTTGAGAGAGGAGGGTAGGAGGATCACAAGTTCAAGTCCAGCCTGGCCAACTTAACATAACCCTGTTTCAAAATTAAGAAAAAAAGTTTTTTTTTAAGTTCTGCAGAAGTGGTGGATGCTTACATAGCATGTATAAGCCCCTGGTCTAATTCCTGGTACCCTCTTTTCCCAAAAAAGTAATCAATGGATTCCTTCCCTGAGGAAACTGCAGATAAGTGATTTAATAGACAAAGGCTTTAAATAAACTATTTAGCTAAGTGTGACAGTGCATGTCTGAAATCCCAGCACTCAGGAAGCTGAGGCAGGAGGATCACCATGAGTTCAAGGCCAGCCTGAACTACACAGCAGAAGCCTGTTTCAAAACAACAACAGCAACAACAACAAACAACAATTGTTTAAATACACTCAGAACTAAAGGAAAAGATGTCTCAAAACCTTAAAAAAGGGGCCGGGGTTTAGCTCAGTGGTTCTGCTAACTGCTTCGCAAGCACAAGGTCCCGAGTTCAATCCCTGGTTCCAAACAAACAAACAAACAAACTTAAAAAAGAGAATTTCTTATCTAGTAGCAATTAATGTAAAGATATGAATTGTTTTTAAAAGAACCACAATGGACATCGCAGAGGTGAAAATTATAACTGAAATGAAAAATGCACGAAAGGCTCAGAAGCAGATTTCAGCAGGTGGAAGAGAAAAACCAATGAAGTTTATGATAAAGTGAGAACATCTGGTTGGAGGAGCAGAAAAGAAAAAGAATGAAGAAAAATGAACAGAGTTTTAGGCAGCAGTGGGATGCACTGGAGTCCTAAAGAAGAAAGGGGCAGAAAAAAATATTTGAAAGAACAGGGGCTGAAAACTCCCCAACTTTGATGAAAAACTATAACCCACTGTCAGGCGTGGTGGCACACACCTGTAATCCCAGGACTCAGGAGGCTGAGGCAGGAGGATCGCTGTGAGTTCGAGACCAGCCTGGACTGCAGAGGGAGTTCCAAGTCAGTCTCAACTGCATAGTGAGACCCTGTCTCAAAAACAAGACAAAGCAAACTATAACCCATATATCCAAGAAGCTCCATGAACTCCAGGAAGAAGAAACTCAAGAGTTTCATACTTAGACATATTATAATCAACATTTTCAAAAGACAAAGAAAAGTTCTGAGAAACAACTCATTGTGTACAAGGAGGGATCCTCAACAAAGTTAACAGCTCATTTCTTAGCAGAAGTCATGGAGGCCTGACTGCAATACACATTTAAAGTACAGGGTCAAAAAGACTTCAGTAAAGAATTCTACATCCAGTGAGAATATCCCTCAAAACACCCAGAGAATGCAAGACTTGTAGACCGGTGCCACCAAGGTGTTATAAGGAATTCTTTTGACTAAACCAAAAATACACTACACACTAGACACTATGAGAGTTACTTGAATCCGCATGAAGAAATAAAATTCACTGATAAAGACAATTGTATAAATAAATATAAAAATACAGTATAATTGTAGTTTTTATTTATGTCTTTTTCTTCCATCTGATTTAGAAGATGACTACATAAAAGTAATTGTAAATATTCATTAATGGGCATAAAACATATACAAGAAATAATTTATATGGCAATAACATTTGACAGAGGCCAGAGGGAAATAGAGCTATGCAGGAGAAAAAATTATATACTATTGAAATTTACCATTAATTTGAACTATAAGATGATAAATTGGATTGTTAATTATAATTCCTAGAGCAGACACTAAGAAAATAACTAAAACTAAACATTTATGTGGTGAAAGAAAGGACAAGTGTTATGGTTTGGGTCTAGACATCCCCCCAAAGCCTCATTCAGGCAGAGGTAACTGAATTTGGAAGGTGTGATGCTGGGGTTAAAGGCGTGTGATTGGTGGAGCACTGCCCTCATCCCAGTAGTCTGAGTAAGATAAAAGGGGCAGAAGGTTAAACTCTCTCTGGTTACCTTTGCTACCTGTGCACACCATGCTGTTTCTCCTCTGCCATCCCTGCTTTGGAGCCAGGTGACTATGGACTGAAACTTCTACAAACAATAAGCCAAATAAATCTCTTCCACTCCAAGTCTGAATGTCGGGTATTTTGTCTCAGCATAAAGAAAAAAGTAGCTAACACAACAAGCATTTACAGTAGCACACTGGAAACTGTTTATTTAACACAAAGAAGGTAGTAATAGATGAATAGAGGAACAAAAATGACATAACATATAGAAAACAAATAACAAAATGGTAGATGTAAATCCAGTATTGTTTGTATCTATATTATATGTACATTGATTAACTACTTCAATTGAAAAGCAGATACTGGCCGGGGATTTAGCTCAGCGGTTCGGTGGCCTGCCTTGGAAGCGCAAGGACCCGAGTTCAATCCCCGGTACCCCCCCAAAAAAAAGATACTGAAAGATTAGATAAAACCACGATTCAACTATATGCTGTCTACAAGAAATATGATTTAGATTCAAGTATATGAATAGGTGGAAAGTAAAAGGATGGAACAAGATGTGTTGTGTAACAGTAACCAAAAAAAAATTAAAAATTAAATAAAATAAAAGGGCTGGGATGGCCATACTAACAACAGAGCTCTAAAATTTCTCAGAATTACAGGGAGCAATAGACAAGTCAATAAGAGTTGAAGTATTAAAACCTGTCTTTCAACAGTGGTAGAATAATTAGACAGAAAACCAACAAGGAAATAGAAGACTAGAATAACACTAGAAGGCAATTAGACCAAACAGGCATCTATAGAAGCCTCCACCCAACAATAGCAGAGTAAAAATTCTTCTCCAAAGCCCATGAAAATTTTTCCGAATTTAACCATATGCTGGGTCGCAAAACAAGCCTCAATAAGTTCAAAAAGATAGAAGTCATGTAAGATATATTCTGTGACCACAATTAAAAATCAAAAACAGCAGGATATTTGGGTTGAGAGTATAACTCAGTGATAGAGTGTTTACCTAGCATGCACGACAACGAAAATAACCGTACTACTGCAAACCATAGGGACCAAGGCTCTGTAACATGGTGTAAGAGTAGACACAAATCAGTTGAATTGAAATGAAAGACCAGGAATAAACTCACCCATTTATGGTTCACTGATGCTAAAACAATTCAACAGGTACGGAATTGTTTTTTAAATGAATGATGCTGGAACAAATGAGTATATACATGTACAAGAATGAAGTTGGGAAACATATACCAGAATGAATTTAAAATCAATCAAAGATCCAAATGTAAAAGTGGAAACTGTAACATTCTTAGAAGAAAACATAGAAGTAAATTTTCTGGATCTTGGATTAGGCAATGGTTTCTTCAGTGTGACACTAAAAGCATAAGCAACTGAAGAAGAAATAGATAAAATGACTTCATTAAAATTGAAGGCTTTTAGGGCAGGGGAAGGAGAAGGGGTTTTAAAAGAAGAAACAAGGTATAGTAAGTGCCTGTAACCACTCTCCAAGATGATTATAAGCTGCATGAAAAGCAAATATGTACTAATAAAATAAAACTTAAAAACTTTAAAAAATACAATCCACAATATGGAAGAAAATATTTGTAAAATTCTATGTCCGATAAGGGTCCATATCCAGAATATAAAACAGACTCAAAATTCAACAGTAAAAGACAAATAACCAAATTTAAAATGGGTGAAGCATTTGAACAGATATTTCTGCAAAGATGAGACATAAATGATTAATAATGAAAAGAAGCTTGATATAATTAAGGCACACAAAAATCGCGAGATGCCGTTTAATTCCCACTAGAATGACTATAATGAAAAACACAGATAATAACAGTTTTTGAAGCAAATGTGGAGAAATTAGAACCCTCCTAATTAGAAAGTAAATCCTGCAACGTTGAGATGAGTGGGGGAAAACCCCACGGTATAATAAAATAACCACTTTGGAAAACATTTTGGCAGGTTCTCAAAAAGTTAAATGTAGAATTACTGTATGACTCAACTATTCCATTTCTAGGTACAGACTCAAGAGAACTGGAAAAATGTGTCCATATAAAAACTTGTGCATAGATGTTTGTTCATTTTTCATAAGAGCCCAAATTGGAAACAGTCTAGATGTCTACTGACCGATGAATCATTAACCAAATGCCACGTATCTGTACAATGGCATATTATTCAGGTTTAAAAATGAAGTACCGAGACATGCCTCAACATGTATAAACCTTGAAAAGATTATTTCACGGAAAAGAAGGCAGATGCAAAAGGCCACGTCTTGTATTTAAATGCCCAGAATATAAATTAGAGGTGGTTGCTGGTGTTTAGAGGACCAGGGGTGCTGCTAATGGGTTCAGTGTTTCTTCTGGAGATGATAGACCTGTTCCAGAACTAGACTATGGTGAAGGTACATTTACAGCCTTGCAAATATGCTAAAATCACCAAGTTGTGCACCTTTGGTGAAGAGATGATTTGTGTTTCCATTAAGGAAAAAGAAAAAGGACGTACGTGGGCGTGCCGGTGCATGCCTATAATACTAGCACTTTGGAAGCCTGAAGTGGGAGAACTGAAACTTCGAGCCCAGGCTGGGAACCTCGGTGATTTTAATGAGACATCGACTCGGAATACCGATAAAAAGGGCTAGCGATCAGTGTGAGAGCCTGGATTCAATCCTTAGTAATGCAAAAACAGACAAAACGAATTTTCACTGTTGGAAAAGGGAGACACACACAGGTGTTCTCTGAGTTGCATTCAGAAAATTTAGGTGTGACTTTACAGCTTCTAATGTATGCAGACAGATAGATATCGAAAGGCACATAAATTAAATGTGCATCACTTCACTAGTGTCTGACCCCTGGGACCTGGGACCGGTGGCTTCCCCACAGCAATGAGCACAACAATCCAGCAGATATTAAGGGGCCCAAGGAATTAGGACACTTGGGGATGTGACCGCTCCCAAGACTGGCATGGCATCAGCACGCGATGTATCAGAAACACGATGTGCCAGGAAGAAAAGAAGTGCTAAAAAAAAAATTATGTCCCTCTGTCCAAATCAGAGACAGGTTGGTACCAAAAGTTATGGCAACGATGTATTCAAATATGTGGGATAACTGAGAAAATCAGATACAAGTCAAGAAAGAAACAAATTGAAAATGCCATGGAAGACAGGAGATTTATATAGTTTCACAGTTCCTCTCTGCATGCCACTAATCATGAAAGGAGAAACAAGTTCACAGTGGAAAAAGGCAGGCATCACTTTAACCCCAATACACGTCCCTGATAATGGGGTACACCTTCCAGCTGCTCCAGCTCCAAGGGTGTGAGGAGAAAAATGCAGCATTACTTTGAGGGTATTCCTGCCAGAAATGCCAAATGTAAATAGAACTGTGAGGAAACATCAGTCAAACCCATATTGAGGGGCATTCTACAAAATAACTGGCATGGAATTTTGAAAAACGTCATTGTCCCGAGAGTCGAGGAAAAACTGAGAAACTGCCCCAGATTTAAGGAGTCTAAAGAAGCTTTGCAATATGTGATATGGACTGGATCTTTTTGCATCAAGGACGTTACTGGAACAGCCAGTGCAACTCTCACTCACAGGGGTCTCTGGAATAGACGGTGTTAAAGTCGGCCTCATGATTTTTCTTGTTTTGTGATGGTGGAGTGGAAAGGTAGAATGTCTGAGTTGGTGGGAAATACTATTTTACTTGGCAGTGATGGTATCAGACTGGTGACGTATTCCCAAATGGTTCAGGAAAAAAAAAAGAGTTCTTGCTTATGTTATTGGTGAGCTGTTGTCTTCCCAACCCTACACCTGATCGATGGCACGATTCAGTGACATTGTGTTGGCATCTTGAAGCTGCCTACACTGGGAAGAGAGTCGGCCCTCATATCCATGAGGGGTTAGGGCTCGGGACCTCCCAAGTTTGTAACAATCTAAGGGTGCTCCAACCCCTCATGTAAATAACATAGCACTTCCATCCAACCTGTTCACATGCTCCACACTAAAGGTCATCTGTACACACTTACAATACCTAACAGGATATGAGTGTGGTGTCCGTGGTGGTCACGTTGTGCTGTTTAGGAATTACGACAAGAAAAATGTCTGTACAGGTTCAGTACAGACTCTTTATTTTTCATTATACCTCTTTTTTTTTTTTTGTACCGGGGATCAAACTCAGGACCTTGCACTTTCGAGGCAGGGGCGGTGCCACTGAGCTAAATCCCTGGCCAGACTCTTATTTATTTTTCAAATATTTTCCATCTGAGTTTGCTTGAAACCATAAATTTGGCAGAACCCACAGCTACATGGGGCCCACTGTATTCACACAGTGGAAACTGGCGAACATTATTCTTCCCGGACCTCCCAGGCAATCCACTGTTAAACATTTACCAGCGAATCACTCTTTGTGGTATCTTCCTAAAAAAATAAATTTGTGCCTGTTTAAAAAAAGTAAGTTTGAAAAGAGAAAAAGATTAATAAGGGATTGCTTCAAACCATCTTTTGAGAACGCTTGCAATAAATACAGAATGAGGGTTTGTGTGGTGTTTTATAGTTAACAGAAGTAAATCTCTCTACGTTCAGTGAATATTCTGTGTGTGTGTGTGTGTGTGTGTGTGTGTGTGCGTGTGTGTGTGTTAGTGGGGAGCAAATGCAGGGCTTTTTTATTGAGCTAAATCCCTGGACTTTTTAAATCTTGAGAGAGGATCTCACTATGTCACTGTGTTGTGCAAGCTGGTTTGAACTTGTGATCCTCCTGCCTCAGCCCCCCAGGGTGCTGGGCTTAGAGGTGTTGGACCACCTCCAGGTGCCCTTACTATTCTTGATGATCCTGTGAAGTAGAATGATGGTACCCAATGGGGAGACAAGGAGATTGAGACCTAGATAATTTAAGACCTTAAATTTTAAGGCAGTAGATCTTTTTATTCACGTTTGTCTCTCTGGTACTTGACATGTTCCTTGACATGTAATAGTTGCTCAGTAAATGTTGGCCGAATATCTCCAAATGGAAAAGGCAAGCCTCAAACTCCTAACGTATGACCCTGAATTTCAAGTGTTTTTTTTTTATAAACTTTAGATTTAAATCTGTTAATCAAATACTTCATGAATGTCGTATAAACACATACATTCCTCATCAAATTGAACATACTACAGGCTAACCTATCTTCTCTTTGACCACATTTACCAGGCTTTCCACGCCTCAGTCCGGCCTCTTTTCCGGCTGGCCTTCTGCAGCTGGTTTGTGGTTCTCCTCAAGCTTGTTTTTCTGATCATCTGTAAACACAGATGGATGGGAACTTTGAGGCAGCTCTGACAATCTGGAGTAGTAATGTTTTCACCGGCAACGAGCTCCACCTATTTCCTCTCTGCAGATTCTCAGATTGACAATTTTGATTTTTCTTTTTTCATTAAAAAAAAAAGACCATGCAATCATCTCACCAGAAGTGGAGCCACCCTCATTTGCTTGCAGACCTTGAGGAGATTTATTTGCACCTCAGAGTAAAGTCCTAGTTTGTAGCCCTGGCCCTGAGTCACAGAAGAAAATCAGGTGGTTGTGGTGGTTTTTTTTTTGACAGTGACCTTGTGCTCTTATCTAAACAGCCTCGACTGAAAGGAGCAGGAAGGAGGGACAGAACATTTTTCCAAAAGTGAGGAAGACCATGATGTGAGGGTGTGTGTGGGGAAGTCTGTGGCGGCAATCAGAATACGGTTCTTGCTTTGCTGACTTTCCATGGATATTGTCTTTACCCTGTAAAACCAGCATCAGTCATGCGTCTTCAAGAAATTGATTTGCTTCTTAAATCAACCAAGTCGGCAGTAGGGGAGACCTTGATCTGGTTGGCGTGGGCACCCAGGTCCCATCTCGTGGCTGGCAGTGTAAGTTTCCTGCCAGAGGCACTGATTGCTTGGAAAACAAAGGGATCTTTTAGGAAAACTAAGAACAAAGAATTAATGTAAAATTGAACCCCATTTTAGAAATACAATCACTCCATCCTAACTCCCCTGAAAGTGTACTTTGTTTGAGGAGTATGGAGCACATACAACTTGGGCACAGGAGTCAATCTGACGAGACATCAATCTGTATCTTCCTTCCCAGGATGGTAGACAGTCTTCTCTTCCTCATTGCAAGAAAGCAGCAGGAATTTCCAGGACCTCTGAAGTCTGTCCTGACCAGGATGGGGGTGACCACAGTGGGGCTGTCTGAGATGGTCTTAGCTTCAAGTGTTAGAAAAGATGGAGCGAGTCACTTGCAGCCCTCGGTAGCAGAGAGGGGAAATCCGGCAGCACTTGTTAGGTCCGGGCCCATAGATGGGGAAAAAATAAGACAGGGAGCTCCTTAGGTCTTCTAGCTAATCCTGACTAGAAGGAGTTAAAGACAAACTTTACTAGAGAGATTTCCCTGGGAGCTGACAGGGGCTGGGGATTTAGCTCAGCGGTTCGGTGTCCTGCCTTGCAAGTGCAAGGACCCGAGTTCAATCCCCGGTACCAAAAAAAAAAGAGCTGACAGTTAAGACAAGAGAGAAATTCAGGTGCCTAAATGTTTAGTTGTCCCTACCTGTCCAGTCACTATTTCACTCTAAGGTTATTACAGAGCACAATAGACATTCACACACCCCCTTACTAACTCTAAACTAACCATGAATAAGGTGTCCCCTTGCCAGCCAGCTGACAATCCCCAAAACAAAACCTTCAAAGAAAAGTCAAGGACAAATAGACAAACTGACAGAAAGAAGCTGAGCAGAGAGGCCACAAGAAGTTAGGCAGAGGTGCCTGAGGCCAATCCAGGTATAGCAAGTTCTGAGAGTGGGAGGGGGAAGGGCTGCTCACCACTCTGTGAAAGCAGCCAGGAACAAAGGGCCCACGAGCAAGTGGTGCTCATCCCCCAGATGCAGCACTCCCCAGAGAGCAGGAAGCACGGGACAGAGGAATGTCTGGCTTTCAGAAAAGCAGAGCTGGCTGTGGCTGGGATGGGGATGATTATGGGCTGAGCTGAGGGAGTTCTGACCCCAGGCACAAAACTCTCTGGCCTGGACTAAGGCCCCCCGGTGTGCAGCTTGGCTCTAAGATTGCAGAAATATCACCTTCAGGGTAGGCTGGGACCATGGACCTAGCAGAGTCAAGCTTGGATCCCTTCCTGAGTCTTCTAGATGGTACAAGCTCCAAGGACTTTGAGTAACCCTGGAGAGAAGAGGGCCTCTTAAAAACATGACCAAGATGGAAGTTTCCAGAAACCAGGTAGGTGGAGCTCATTAGCTAATTTAGAATATGGGCATTTTTTTTCTACCTGAGTTCAATGCACACCCTTTGCATAAACATCCCCTCTGAGCTACAGAACATCTCTGTACTTGTTTTACTTTGCAATTTCATCTATGTGGGTGTGGTGCATTGGATGCTTTATAAGAGTCCAATAAAGCTTTGTTCTGTATAAGTCAAATTTCACTCTCACATTACATTTCCACGGTGGAGAAGGCAGGCGTTGCCTCTGCTGCTGAAGCTCAGCGAGAAACCTGAGCCATGAATGGGTCTTTCATGGCTCTTTTCCGGGTCCAGGGAGGGTTGGGTTGGGTGTTGTGCTGCCCTACCCGAACTCAGGACGGGCTACCAGCAGTGGCCCGAGGATTTGATGAAGGTTTGCTTGTCTGAGTCACATTCCTTTGGTCTGCCTGACCTGTGCATATGAGGACACCTTATGTCTGTCCCCTCTTCATACTCCAAGCCTGCCTGTGAGCCTGGCAATCTAATCTTTGTAATATAGAGACACTTCTGTCTTTGTTTCTACTTGTTCAGATGAACATCGCTGCAATGAGCACCTCCTGTGTATTAGGAACCTGCAAGACCTTTTCCTAAGCCCCCTCATTTCCTCTTGCATGGGAGGTATTACTGCCTGGTTTCTAGATGTGGAATGTGAGGCTCAGCAAAGGAAAGAGCCAGTGAGGTCATGCGAGGTCACTCAGTAGGAACTGGTAGGACAGAGATCCATGGTTTTCTTCTGCAGTCTGTGTCTGCTTGGCGCCCACCTCCCCTCGGTTGCCTCACTCAGTTCCCAGGATTTCCATCCACATCCGATAGAAAGCCAGTTCGGTGTGAAGGGAAGAGAAGGTCAGCACAGAAATACTGTGCTGTATTTCTCTGAACCCCAGGTTATGTGTGGCTACCTGTCCTGCTCCAAAGCCACCCCAGGAGCCGGAAGTTTGACTATTGTCTCAGACACACTGTTACAACGGCAGCCCTAGGTCTCGAAGCTCAACTGCTAAGTGAGTCCCACAGGACATCTGCAGCATGGGGTGTTTGCAAACAAGGGAGCCCATGTGAAAAGTGAGGGGAGTGGATGGTAAAGCTCAACAGGACGCAATGCTGCTTTTCACTGTACTCCGACAAGCTTGTGAATCGCCAAGGGACATGTACGATGAATAAATACACACAAACTCTTTTCCTAAACGTATTTGATCCTGGAACCTCCTCTCAACCCTTTTTGGAGGCGGTGCCTTCCAGAACTGAAGGGAAGCAAACTGTGATTTTCAGGCCTAGCCGTGCTCTCCAGACCTCTGAAGACATTTCAGCTTTTTGCCGTGCCATCCCCAGTGGCCACCACAGCAAACCCGATCTCTGAAAACAGCCAAAGGGACGGCTGAGCTGACGCGACGCCCCTCGCAGGAACAGAGCCTTTGCTCGTGTGTGAGGACCGTCGCAGGATGGGAGTCATGGCGGACGCAAACCAGGCCCTGCGGAAGGGGAAGCCGTCCCCAGAAGCAGAACAGGACTTAGTCACCCAGGCAGGACTGCAACCCGAACTTCCTGAAGCCCTGCACCGAGGGGTTCAACCTCCCTGAGGCCTGGGAACTTTGCACATTTTATCTTGTTTAACTTTTAAGAAATGTATACCCATAGTTGGTGTACGCTTCATTTCATGGCGCTCATAGCCAGCTGGAAAAGATAGGGCTGCCCAATTAAATCCAAGATGGCCAACTAAATTTGAATTTCAGAGAAACAGCAAATAATCCTCATATAAAACAAAACAAACTCCTATTCATTTCTTACCTGTATTTTTATTTGCTTTGTTTGTTTCTTTGTTTGTTTTTTTGGTTTTTTGAGACGGTGTGGGACCTAAATTACAAACCCTTGCTAAATGGCAAAGGGCCTAGGAGACAGTGTCCTGAACCCCTCCCATTGTAGCCACAGCCCCGACCTTTGTTCCAGCCCTGGCCTAAGAATGTGGATCACTCTTGTATTGTTTGAAGTCCGGATCTGAATCTATCTGTAAATTAGAGACTCCAGACATAGAGCCCCAAGTTAACTGACAAACTGTTTGCTCATCCGGAGTGTCTTGGTGACCTTTGAGACATCCTATAGGTGGTACCTGTTACTCATCAATATGTGACTGCTGACCACCAGCTCAAGTCAGCAGACCTTTGTCCCCTGTCTGTAAGCCCAAAATGTTAACCCCCTCCTTTTACTCCCTATAAGAGGACCTCGGCCCCTGAGCTAGGCGCCTCTCTGAGCCACCTGGCTCTGGGAGTGCCGTCTGGCCAGACTAATAAAGGTCTTTTACCATCTAGGCTGGTGTGTTCCTTCCTGGGTTTCTCGTTCTCCGTCGAGTTCCCGGAGCCTCTCTGGGTGTTGGGCCCAGCATTGTGGAGGCCTTTTTGGCTGTTCACGCTCCGTGGAGTGGAAGTGAGACTTTAGGTCTTACATATTGGAGGCCCCAGCGAGATACCCAGGCGGGAACTGTAAATCCAGCCGAGATTCTCTGTTGCGGGATCCAGCAGGAGATTCTCAGACACAGACCTTTGAAAGCCTCCGGAGGTAAGCTTTGTGCTGGCGGTTGCAACTGTCTTGTTTGTCAGGACCGAGATGGCTGACGAGCCGGGAAATCTCCCCTGACCCCGGCCCTGACGAGGACTCCGGGTAGTAGAATCAAAGCTTTTCTTTTTGTGGCGCCTGTCTGTCCTGTCAGTGTCTTGTGTGTTGAGTGTTAAACTAAATTTGTTCCTAGGGTCAAGATGGGAGAATCCAGCTCCAAGAACACCCCACTGGACTGTTTTCTCACTAATTTTAAATTGGCTTTTTCCCCTGAGCAGGAAAATAAATACGGAGTCAAATTCTCCCACGAGAAGGAAGGAGCTATCTGGCACAGCCCATGTTGGGCCTTGACCCGAGTCCCACCAGAGAGTGACTGTCTGCCTCCTCGGAAGGGAAGAGGTGCACCCCTAGGATTTCCTGGGTTCCCTTTCTAGGATGCGGAGGCCAGCTCGCCGGTAGCCCAGCTCGCCAGTAACAGAAAAGAAAAAAAAAAGGAGAATAAATGAAATCATCTGAATGGTGAGATCCCCTGAGTTACCCCCTAGTTTGTCTTTGGAAGGGGACCCAGGGAGGGAATATATTAACTTCTTGTGTGACTGTGTGTGAAAGAAACTTGGTTAGGAGAATGAGTACAAGGAGCTAAGAAAGCCAGTGGTAACCCAATATATACATCAAAAGAAAGGGAGGAAGGCTTGCGTTTAAAGAGCCCTCCAGGCAAATAAATGAGGCTGTTTTCTGGAAGGGCACCCCACCATTTGTCTTGTGTCACCGTCACCACACAAGGGAATATCTAATGGTAATGGGAAAAGCTAATACTAAACCAACTCTTCTTAAGTGCATAATTCAGAATTTTGATAAAGATTTTATGGGGGACTATAAGATAAAACTGCAACCAAAGAGGCTTAAAACTTTGTGAGTTATCTTGGTCTCAACTAAGCCAGACTTTGCCCACAGGACAACTCTGTAAAAAAGAAAGTTATCTGCCTTTGTTTTGCTTACCTGAGACTTTGACAATTTAGAGCCTTGAATACTCTCGGAACTGCTCAAACTTCTATTCCGTGGTAATCAACTACTAATGAGACTATTTAGTTTTGGTTTTGAGACAATTGCTTGCCAAATCTGCTGTTTTCCCATGGTAAACTTGCCTCTCAGAAAATGTGACATCGTTGCAGGCAAATCCCAGTGTTTACCCTTTGGAGGAGGTTGAGCTGCCTCCCCCTCCCAGGGTTACTAAGATTAAAAGTATGAAGAAGGGTGGGAAGCAAGAACAAAATTGTTTAGCTTTTCTGCACTGGAGGGTGCAAATGGAAAAGCATGATGAGACTCAGAGAAAAGATGAAACAGGGCTTACACCCAGATTAACAGAACTAAAATGAAAAATAATGGATTAAAATCAGGTAGGAAAACTCTGAAAGACAAAATATGGGGAAAAACACTGCAAGCCAGAGAAACTGCAATTGTGTTTTACCAGACATTAAGAGAGTTTTATAAGAAAAATCAAGTTAGAAATTTTAACTATTTGATAAATATATCTTTGTTTCGATTTGAATTAAGTTTAATTGGTGTACTTTAAACATTTCTTGTGCACTGCAAATTCTTGAATTGTGATTATAAGGTTAACTTGCTCTTTTCTGTACTTTGTTGATAAAAACTCAAGGTTAATACTGTTCTATAGATAGCCAGTCAAATTTTAAGATGTAACAATCTGAGAACAGAAAAAGAACACTTTAAGATTTTAATAGCTGAAGTTTGCTATAGAAGGTTAATAGTAAATGAGACAGAAGAAGATAGTAGAAAAGCTATGGGTAAAAGAGATATACTTTTGATATGAAAAGATTTTGTATGTTTGTCTTGTTAGAAAGATATAAAGAAAGATATACAAGACCAGAAGGCTTAAGTATGTAGAGAAGGTATGTGGAAGTGATTTAACAAAATTATATATATTTGCTTGTTGGTTTCAAGTTTGTTACAGAAGGTTTACTTTTATAGTAACAAAGAGCTTTCATTCCTTTTGATTCTAATTCTGTTAGATCTGTTAATTGATTTGCAAAAGTTTTGACTAGTCTTGACTAAAAGAGGGTTTAAAACTGGAGAGTTACTTAGCTCAATAGTGCTGCCACCTGCCTTATAATTCAATTGGCCAAATACGCTTGAGCATATTATAGTTTCACAAATTGTCTTACAAGTTTGTGTCTGTACAATTGTTTGAAAAGTGTTTGTCCAGTTATATTTGATTGAAATGACAGCAAGGATATCAATAATTTGTTAATTTCTATAACCTGGTTTTATAAGTTAAAATTTTGTCACAATAATTGAGTATAAACTCAGGTCTAGATAAATGCCTGCTAATAGTAAAAAGACAGCTACTGAAAGAAAATCTATTCTGGTCTTTATTCACTAAGGCCTTCTGAGAAGATATACCCCCAGTAAGCATGGCTAAATATGTTGTTATAAAATGTTTACATTGGTTATCATCAAAGGGTTAAATTCTAAATATGTTATTGTGATGTTCATAGTGCTCATTTCCAAAATAAGATTTCTATAGAAAAATAGTTATTAAGAGGTTCTATTACAAAATGCTTTTGATACCTAATTAGATTAAAGGTTATAAAGTTTCATATATAGAATTATTATTGTTAATTTTCTGATGTACTGAATAAAAAATCCAGAGAATTGAGAGACTATTAATGCTGCTTCAAGAGACAAAATATAGTTTATGCTGCTTAGAGCAAAGGACTTAAAACAGATGAGAGAATTTTTGAGATAAAAGTTTTTTATAAGATCTAGATTCTCTATATCTATAAATCTTTAAATGGCCCAGAAAGACAGTGTTTATGATAGAATAAAGAGCAACAGTCAACATTTAAACAGCTAGAATTAACTCTTTCTGCCGCCCCCCCCATATCAGGGATCCTAAATGTGACCCAGCCTTTTAGTTTGTACCTGACTAAAGGAAATCATACTGGTTTAAGGGTGCTCATTGAAGTAATAGGCCGATAAAATTCGCCAGTAATATATTTATCTTAGAGTTTAAATCCAGCTGTAAAGAGACAGTTCCTTTGTTTGTAAAGCCCTGACAGCTGCAGTAATGCTAATTGAAAAAGCTGGCCAGATAACATTAGGAAAAATTAATTATCTGGTTTCCCCTTGCCTTTTAGAACTATTGAATAACATGACACTGATGACTCTCAAATAATAGAGTCACATAATATCAGGCCCTCCTCTGTGAGGATCCCCACCTATATTTTGCTCCAGTTAAAACCTTAAACCCTGCTACTTTTGCCCTTGGAACCTGGCCCCCTGACCACAACTGACTCAGGGTCACTGATGAATTGTTTTCCAGTCATCTAAGATCTGCACAAAGACCCACTGCTTGAGGCTGATGTCGTCCTATTGAAGGATGAGAGCAGCTTCATGAAAGATGGGGCATGTTATGCTGGCTATGCAGAGATGACTCAGGATGAAGTGGTCCAAGCAGGACCCCTCCCCACTGGATGGTCAGTGCACTGAGCAGAGCTATGGGCACTCATACAGGCTCTCCGATGGGCAAAAGAAAAGAGGGTAAATGTTTATACAGATTTCTGTTTGCCACTTGGTGTATCTATGGCACAGTCTAAAAGGTGTGGTCTTCTCACAGAAGAGGGCAAACTTATTAAAAATTTAAAAAGGGTATAATATAGTTATTTGAGGCAATGTGGAAATCTGACAAAGCAATAATTCATTACTCTGAACACCAAGGAAGGAAAAGATGTGATAGCAATGCTAAGGTAGACATATAAGTCAAAAGGGCCATATGAGTTGCTTATGGTTACTCCCATGGTTATCAAGGTAGCTGAGGCTCAGCTACCACCACTCTAGAGTAAAACAGAATTCCAGGGATTTCGACTCCAGGAGACCAAGAGACAACGCACTCAAAGCCCTGCTCTCACCACACCTGAAGCTGGTGAGTCTACGCACGGCTGAAGAAGGAGAACTACAATTAAGATATGAACTCTTATATTGTGTTAAATTGTTATGAGTTATTATGCTTCTAAATTAAGAGTTTATGAGCCTACAGATGATGAAAATATGAAACTTTATGTGCTTTGGGAATCCTAATCCCACCTTAGCAGTCTAAGAGATGTCTTTACAAATTGCTATGACCCCTTAGCTAAAGTTTAAGTAAAATGAAGATTCAAGGATTTGAATCTACCTAAGAGCAGTGGGGAATGTGGGACCTAAATTACAAACCCTTGCTAAATGGCAAAGGGCCTAGGAGACAGTGTCCTGAACCCCTCCCATTGTAGCCACAGCCCCGACCTTTGTTCCAGCCCTGGCCTAAGAATGTGGATCACTCTTGTATTGTTTGAAGTCCGGATCTGAATCTATCTGTAAATTAGAGACTCCAGACATAGAGCCCCAAGTTAACTGACAAACTGTTTGCTCATCCGGAGTGTCTTGGTGACCTTTGAGACATCCTATAGGTGGTACCTGTTACTCATCAATATGTGACTGCTGACCACCAGCTCAAGTCAGCAGACCTTTGTCCCCTGTCTGTAAGCCCAAAATGTTAACCCCCTCCTTTTACTCCCTATAAGAGGACCTCGGCCCCTGAGCTAGGCGCCTCTCTGAGCCACCTGGCTCTGGGAGTGCCGTCTGGCCAGACTAATAAAGGTCTTTTACCATCTAGGCTGGTGTGTTCCTTCCTGGGTTTCTCGTTCTCCGTCGAGCTCCCGGAGCCTCTCTGGGTGTTGGGCCCAGCATTGTGGAGGGCTTTTTGGCTGTTCACGCTCCGTGGAGTGGAAGTAAGACTTTAGGTCTTACAACGGTCTCACTCTGTAGTTGAGACTGACCTGGAACTCACTATTTAGCCCAGGCTGGTCTCGAACTCACAGTGATCCTCCTGCCTCAGCCTCCTGAGTGCTGGGAGTACAGGCGTGCGCCACCAAGCCCAGCTTTTATTTGCTAATCATTACAACCCTACCTGGCTCCAAAAGCTCTTAGGAAACTTCTAACAAAACATAGTGTAAGGAGAAGCACAGAAAAGTTTTGATATTAAGTTAACATCCTTATTTGGCCCCCTATAGACTGTGACCTGGGGCGTGCACTTCACCTCTCTTAGCCACGAAGAGTTGTTGTAAGAATTCACTGAGGAAAACGTATGGGAAAGCTCTAGGTAGTAAAAACAAACAGCTGTTATTGTTATACTTTTCTTAGAATGATGTTTTTTCTCAGGCCCTCGTCTTGATCCAAAAAAAGCATAAATTGTTGATCCCGGAGACCTCGTTGGAAGCATGTTCTTGCCTTCAGACATCTCACCCTTCAACCAGAAAGATTCAAAGTAAAAAGTAGAATGTGGGCGTTGGCGCGTGTGGCAGGCGATGCCAGATGCCAAACAGAGGTAGAGTTTTATGGGACCTGAAGTTTGTGCAATTGGATGAGGAGAGGATTAAGAAAAAGAATATAAAACTAAGTATACAAAGTTAGCTATAGGGCATTGGAAGGCCCCTGGCAAGCAAGGCATCTGGCTGCTTCAGTTTCATTTGTTTTTCAGTGTACCTCGTCTGACACGTGCCTCAATTTTCGTTCTCTACTTAATCTTTCAACAGAACCCAGAGTTTCTTTTGGTAGCAATATTTTTAGCTTAAAATATAGGAAACTGCCCACCATTCCCCAAGTTCTCTTGCAGCTAGGCATGGCCATGAGGTGTAGCTCTGGACAAGGAGCTGTTCATGGAAGTCTGTTGGATGACATTTGTAGAAAACAAGTCTTTGCTTGATTAAAAGGCACAGGCTTGGCTGGCACAGTCTTTTGATTTTGCTTTCTTCCTTTCCCCTTTTTTCGTGCAGGGGATTCTGGGATCCTGGGAGAACAGATTCTGGGAGGAGTGGCAGCCGTCTTGCCAGAAAGAGGATAAAGGCCATATGTGGCTTTTTAAACAGATGGCTGATCAGAAAGACAGGAAGGCACATAAATCCCTGGTGTATCATGGGTCTGCCATCACTGTATTAGTTTATCTCCAGAATTCTTGCTATATGAGAAAAATAACCCCTTGTGTTCCAGATATTATAATGTGGTTTCTGATGCGTGGAGCCAAATATAATTTTAACTGTACAGCAGCACAGATCCCTGGGTTTAAATCACCCAAATTATGCAAAATCTCTGTAATTTAATTATCATATTTATAGCAAGGGTTACTGGGTTGAGTAAATACCAGAACACAAAACTCAGTAATAGACTCATGTACACATGGGAGACTTACACAGTGAATGGTACAAATGGCTTCACAAATATAAATTACCCACAGCCACCAACAACTAGAAAAATACGTGACAATGACTTACACCCATGAAATGTGTGTACAGTTTCAGCCAGAATTTTTTTGTAGGATCAGAAGGTGAAAGCTATGAGAGTGCCTGACACACTGGGGAATCTGTCGGGTGAAACCTGGTCTGTAAACTCAAGGAACTGTCACTTAAAATCCAGAACTAACAATCCAGTCTTAATGATTAGCCACATGGAGGATCTCACAGAGCAAGTGTTTGTAAAAACAAGGGTAGGAGCAGAATGAAATTGATACTATTATAATTTAATTTGGGTGAGTTTATAAAAACACACAAGTAGCCAAGGATTTAGCTCAGCAGTTCGGTGGCCTGCCTCACAAGCGCAAGGACCCGAGTTCAATCCCCGGTACCGAAACAAACAAACAAAAACAAAAACAAAACACACACAAGTCAATAGAATACATTTTTCTAAGGGACACATATATCAAAGCAAACAAATGGAAGGTACATTAGAGAGATGTATATTAATTAGAATTAATTAATTAATGTGTTTATGGTGGGGAAGAGCAACAGTGGACTTGGAGGATGAAGGAAAAGGAAAATAATAAAACAATAACATAAAATAAACAAAAAGTCCTTTACTCAGATTGCCACATTTAGCAAACAAAAATACAGACACCCAGTTGTTTGAATTTCACATAAAAACTGAATAATATATATAATAATATATAATATTAATGTATATATAATCTGCCCAGTTAAATTTGAATTTCAGATAAGGAACATAATATTTTAGTGTAAGCCTATCGTCACACTTAGAGGTATAAATGTATCTATGATATTGATGGTAATTAAATAACTAAATTCAAATTTAACTGGACCCTTTGGCTTTTGTCTGGCAACCACACACTTGTGACACTGGCAAGTCCTGTGTTCTCCCAGGCAGAAATGGCCAGGTGGTCACAGCAGTGATCTTCACCAGGCGATAGTTCTAGGAAGGTTGGTCCTGGCTTCCCATGGTGGCGTCCCGGATGGACCCTGCCACTACCTACATCTTTGTGATGTGTCCTTCAGTGTCACAAGGCTTTGTCCTCTAAACATATGAATCAAGGGTGTCTTTGATGATCTACAGCGATTCCTGCGTCTTCCACAGGTCCCGGCCTGGCACCGTGTTAAAGGCCTGTCTTTCGGATCTCCCTCAAACACTCAGGGTGTCGCTTCTCCCTCACATCTTGTACTGAAGAAGCAAGAAGAGAGCGGGCAGGGGTGAAGTCACAGGTATGACTGCCAGTTCTGACTTGATTCAATCCCAGCCCTTCTTTTTGTCATTGGGTGATCTTAGGCAATGTACTTCCTGAGCCTCCTGGTTCTCACTTGTAAACTGGGAGGAGAAAGCCAGGTACCTCACTGGTTTGCTGTGAGGATAATAAGAACAATAGTAAGAAAAAAAAAAAGAAAAAGAAGAAGAAGAAAGCATATGCACAGGGCTTAGTTCATCTATTGAAAAGATATGTGTATCATTTACAGATAAAAATGGAAGGAAATAAAAACATTGGCAGTGATTAAGTCAATACTAAATGAGATAGATCACGTAAAGTCCTTGGTGCGTGATAACTACTCAGTGAATATCAGTTATCATTTTCAATTATTATTTCTTGGGGTGGGATGATAAATAAGGGCCATTTTTTCTTTATTCTTTTTGAAGTCACACCCACTCTGCAGCTCCAGAGCAATCCTCTCCTCCCCTTAGTATCTTTTGCCCTGGGGATTTAGCTATGCTTTTCTTAACGATTTCTAAAGTGAAAAGCACCACTGTATCTGAACTAGTAAAAGCGGGTGGGACACTCTGCTGGTTACTTGACCAATGTCCTGAACGGAGAAGGCTGCTGTGGGAAATCCAGGCTGAGATGACAGGTGGTGTCCTCCTTTGCTGGTCTCTCTCCTGGGCTTTGTGCTGCCCAATGTGAAGACCAGACATGTTTGTGGGATGACCGACCTAGCAGCCCTGGGCATGGTGTCTCCCTTGGAGCTGTCTTTGCAGGTCCATGTCGTGCCTCTTTCTCTTCACCGCTGCTCTCACGGAGGACTAGAAAGCGGCATCCCAAGCCCCGTCAGCCTTACCGATTGGGATCAGCCTGTGGCTTCTCCCCTTTATCCTCTTTCTCATTTCTCGAGCTTTGTCTTTCTTTCCCTGCAGTTCCACTTCCTTTTTTTCTGACCGTACACAGTTGTCGTGAGTTTATGTGGGAGATATTTCTGGTTTGTACTTCCTGGCTTGCTGCCTTCTCTGTGCCCCGTTTTCTGCATCAACGTTCTTGCTCTGTAAGAGACAGAACTGGCAAAAGAAACAGCAAAAGATCTCAAGGTCAAGTCCCCAAAGATCACTAACACCAGCTACGACTTCTTCTGGGCTTACTCCATCATCCCTCTCCATATCCTTTCCTGCTGGTGTTCCGGATGTCCCAGACACATGTATGAAGAAAGGCAAATTCCCAAAGTATAGTCACGCATCATGTAACGACAGAGATGTGTCCTGGGAGACCCAGTTAGGATATTTCACTGCTGTGAGAAAATCAAGGAATGTACCTACACAGACCTAGGTGGGAGAGCCCACCTAGTACTCAAACCTCTCAGCTACAAACCTGTAATTATAAAACAGTAAGTGTCTGTATCTAAACATAGAAAGGGTATAGTAACAATAAAGTATAAAAGATGAAAAATGATATACTCGCAGAGAGCCCGTCTCACGCATAAGCCCCCAGAAGTTGTTCTGGGGGAGTCAGTGAGTGGGTGTCCAGGCTGGCCTTGAACTTTTGATCTTCCTTCTTCAACTTCTGGAGTGGCTAGGATGACAGGCATGTGCCACCACATCTAGATAGCAACTCTTTTACTTTATACATCTTTTAGTGTTTTTTTCTTTACAAACCTTTCAACTCTTATAGTAACACTTAGCTTAATACATGAGCACGTTATATAGCGGTATAAACATATTTTCTTTCTTTACATACCTATTCTATGAGCTTTTCTATATTTAACATTAATTTTTATTTATTAATTTTTTTGAGACGGGGTCTGGCTCTGTCGTTCAGGCTGGCCTTGAACTCACCCTCAGTGATCCTCCTGTGAGGATCCTTAGCTTCCTGAGTCCTGGGATTACAGGTATGTGCCACCATGTTTGACTTGTTTATTCATTTTTAAATGTGTGTATTCTCAGAAAACTGACCACCAGTACATTCTTTTCAATATTAACATTAATTTTGCTTTAATCTGTAAATGTTTTGTTACAAGCTAATACATGAACATGGGCTTTAGCCTTGGCCTACACAAGGAAGGTCGAGATCATCAACGTCACCACCTTCTACCACCACGTCTCGCTCCACTGGAAGGTCTTTGGTGCAACGCCACGCACTGTCATCTCCAATGATAACAAGGCTTTCTTCTAGAATTTCTCCCGATGGGCATGGCTGAGGTTGCTTTATAGCTCCCCTTTCTCTTGGAAGGAATAAGAGAAGCACGCTCTAAAGTAACTCTAGAAAGCACAGCGTAGGAAATACGTAAAGCCTTGGCATAGTCATTTATTTGATTATCAAGGATCACACACTGTACACAGTAGCATGTGCTGGATTTTTGTATGACTGGCAGGGCAGTTGTGGGAGTAACGTGCTGTGCTAGCAAATGATAGAAGCTCTCTCACTAGGCCATAGGGATTTTTCAGCTCCCGCGGTGATCTCATGGGGCCATTGTCTCAGGGGTGGTCTGATGGACATACTATTGCATTAGCTTGTTCTCCACGGAGAATATATAACAGTTTTGCAATACAAAGAGCACTATACCTCAGAATTCTTTTGTACCCGAACAACTTTAAAAACCACAGGAGTCAGGTGCTAGCAGTCACTTACTCTTCGGTGTTAACTACAGACGTGCATGAGACACATAGTGGACAAATGGAAGTTTCGTCAATTTCCCAAGGCCTGGGAAATACACCTTTATGTGAGGAAAAACACTGAAGTGGTCAAACATGGAGTGGGAATGTAACAACCGGCAAAGAGGTTTCCTTTCTTCTGACCTGAAAAGCGTACCTGTGACCGTGGAATTTCAGCCTCTGTGATGGGATGAGGCGGGAGGGGCAGGGAGACCTCTGAGACCACTGAAACCATGCCACGGAGGCAGCGCTTTCCTTGAACTTTGTGCCAAAATGTTCTCCAAATCTCGTCCTGAGAGGAGAAAGGAATAGGAGCCCGTGGGGTCCCCCCTTGATGGAAACTGACCTTTATTCAAGATCATAGCAAAGAGCAGATAATAACAGCAGAAAGGACATGACTCTGTGCACTTGCCTCACTCCTGGCCACCTGGCTGGTGGAACAGGTGTTCCCAGGTGTGTCCTGGTTGACATGTCAGCTGTCACGTCACTCTGCACCTACCCTGCTGTTTTCAGAAAAAAACCCTCTCCTCTTCCTGCTGTCCTTTGCTCTGGGGTTCAGCTTCTCAGTCCTGACTTTGAGTAAGCATGGGTGTCAGAGGTGCCCTCTGACCCTCACTCTGCCTCTTGGTATTTAGAGGCACACTTCCAGGCGGGCAGGAGTGACCGTGGAAGGCCTCCGGCTTCAGGGTGTCTGCTCCTCCTAACTAGGTGGTTGTGCAAGTGTGTCAACGTCTGGACTCTCAGGCTTCCTAACCTGCAAGTGAGACTAGTGAAGGTAGGCCCTCCAGGGTTGCGGGAAGGTTGAACGAAGCAACACAGAAGAATGCTTTAGCTCACTGATGAATGTTGAAGGGATGAAAGCTTGGGCCATTATTTATGCCCTGAAAATTTAAAGTATGGGATCACACAACCCTTCTGGACATTTAAGGATGCAGCATATACTTGTTTCTCACTGCTGGCAGTCTGGCTACTGAAAGTCTCTTTACATCTCTTTCTTTTCTTTGAGACAGGGTCTTGCTACGTAGCCCAGGCTGGCCTCAAATTCACGTTGATCATTCTGCCTCAGCCCTCCCAGTGCTGGGATTACACCCAGGCACCGCCCTGTCTGGCTTCCTTTGCATACTTCTTAGAAGTGAGTTTCTCCGTGGAATAAAGTCCCTCACCGCAGAAAGGAATTTAGTCGGGTGGAAGGGAATGGGTGTTGGATTCTGATCTCTGTAAATGACTCACCTGCTTTGGCCTGGAACTTGGATTTGCAAGATGGGCTAATAAAGCATTCCCCTTTCACTGCCTCACCCTTGCTTTCCAATTTATGAGGCTGGAAGGAACACTGATTAGCCTATAAACTATTCTATCTCGCTTGAAGATAAACATCTGATGGAGTTAGTGAGGATGGTTTCAGCTTATAAAGTGAAGATATATTTTTCAAAGCACCCCTTCCTGATAGCTGGAACTGAAATCTTTGTTATATCCGGGCACAGGCGGGATGAACACAGCGTGGAACTCATTCTTGGAGACCCAATGGGCCTAGGATTAATATTTGGGCCTGAACTCATGCAGTAGGATCAAGGACTCTCGGGCCATTGGCCACAGGAATCTTTAAAAACTTCAGCGGGGAAGAGGCTCTGGAGTTGCCCTCCTAGGTTTGCACTCCAGATCAGTCATTGTCCCTTTGTAACCTTGAGCCTGTTTGCTAAAGCCCATATCCAGTACGTAGCGGAGTCAGGTTTTGAACCCCAGCTGTTTGGTTATAAATGCCACCTGTTGGCCACTCTATTCTGCTCGCTCACAGTGATGAATATCCTTCACTGCCCCAAGGAGAAGGTGATATCAGACATGACCACAGGAGATGCTGTCTCACTCATTCAAAGGAAGAGCTCAAACATTGTCTGTTCAAAGGGTCCCTTCTTGTTCCCCCTTATTTTCCAACCACCCGCTCACCTCAGAAACTTTCATATAGTCCCGTGTATTTTCTTAATAGTGTTATGACCACCCCACATCATTGCAGATCTATGAACTTTCTTTCTGTGTTAACCATCTGCTTGACAGGAATAAACTCCATGCCTCACTTATGGAGTTTATGTGTTCACTTTCATTCACTTGTGTACCATTCATTCACAAATTCACAAATGCCAGGGCCCAATCTGGGGATAGAGAGTTGATGGTCATTGGTTTAAAGGGACTTTACACAACCCTGGAAACCGCTGTGCAGGTGATGACGTTGGATGAGCTGGAGGGAACACTTAATTGTGAGTTGCGGAAGATAATATCATATTTTTTGATGCTTTTATATTTTCACTTGACCTGTTCTCAAAGGCATTTCTCCCACCAGCTTTGTAAACTACCATTTTCAATGAGGAGATGAGCCTGCCTACTATTTTATGACTACAAACTTCCTAAATAGTATAAACAATCTAGAGAGGAGAGACTGGACTCACAATGGCAGAAGGTAGGTTTGTTCCTTCTGCCTCATTTGAAGGGGAGCAAGGGCAGGTGCTGAGTTCACAGCAAAGTGCTGGTAGCTTTCTTTAGACTGTAATTAAAGTGACTCAATCACTCATGTGATAACCAGCTCGTCTCAAATTCCTGATGCCACCACAGTGCTAATGCTATGGCTGTAAGTATGGGAGAAGTGTGCCCAAGGAGCTGTACTCAGACTCAGTATTATTCTTACAAATCCGAGTCCTCCTACTTTCAAAACTGACATACAAATTTAACACAATCTCAATCAAAATATCAACAGCATTCTTAATGCAATTAGAGAAAACAATCCTAAAAGTTAGATGGATCCAGAAGAGACTCAGAAGAGCAAAAACAAACCTGGATAACAGAAGCAAAGCAGAAGGCATCACAATTCCATATCTGAAGTTGTAGTACAATGCTACAGTGATGAAAACAGCATGGTACTGGCACAAAAACAGTATCAACAGATCGATGGAACAGAACAGAGGATGCAGAAACCACCCCACACACATTCAGTTATTTGATCTTTGACAGAGGGACAAAAACATACATTAGAGGAAAGATAGCTTCTTTTATAAATGGTGCTGGGGAATTTTGCTATCTAAATGCAGAAGATTGAGTATAGATCCATATATACTTCAGCGTGTTTTAAACGAAAATCAAAAGGGTTCAAAGATCTAAAACAGAAACATTTAATCTGCTGGGAGATAGAATAGGTAAACTCTTGAATACATGGGTGAAGGGAATCTTCTGGAGCAGAACCCCAGTGGCACAAGAAATAGTACCAAGAATCAACAAATGAGGTTATATCACATTTAAAAGCTTCTGCATGGTGAAAGAAACAACCTACAGAATGGGAGAAAATTTTTGCCAGTTATTCTTCAGAGGATTAATACCTAGACTATAAAAATAACTAAAAAAATTAGAGCCCCAAAGTAAAAAAAAAAAAGACGAGCAACTGAAATGAATAGGCATTTCTCAGAAGTACAGTGGCCAATAAACACGTGAAAAAATGTTTTACATCACTGGCTATCGTGGAGATGTAAATCGAAACAACAGAGATTCTATATTATTCCAGAAAGAATGGCTACCATCAAGAAATTAAGTAACAACAAATGCTGGAGAGACTGTGCGGGGGGACCCCTCCTCTATTTTTTGGTGGGAATGCAAACTGGTACAACCACTAGGGAGATGTGTACAGAGACTCTTCACAAAAGTGAAATTAGAAATTCAATTTGATTCCGTTGCTCCCCTTCTAGGCATCTTGCCAAAAAAGTCAAAGACAGTATTATGGAGGTGCACACACACCCATGTTTATGGCAGCACAATTTATAAAAGCTAAATCTGGGAAGCCGCCTCTATGTCTACCAATAGATGGATGGATGAAGAAAATATGGAATGTATTTGCAATGGAGTACTACTCTGCCGTAAAGAGGATGAACTTGAGTGATCTGTAAGAGAATGGATGCGCCATGAGACCATAATATTAAGTGAAATACATCAGGTGCACAAGTTTAAATATCATGTGGTTTCTCTTGTAGGAGAAACCCAAAATATAAATAAAGAGCAAAATAAAAGATAATAAGAACTAGGGAGATAAATTTTGTTCAAATGGGAAAAGATGGAGGGAAGGAGTGGCGGGGAGGGAGAGGGGATGAAAAGAAGAATTACAGCACGCTAAGTACACGCATCAGATCCCCACAAGGAATGTAATCACGACGCAATCCAAACGTGAACTAATAGAAAACAAAACTCGAAAAAAAAAGTCTGAGTTGCTGCTCTCCAGTTTTCTCTTATGAATAACCCAAGCCAACTATGACAGTTCCTGATCTTAGTGAATACGCTTAGAGCACATCACAGGTGACGTGACTGGCAAGGATCAAAGTTAGGATCAGCTGCTGGGAAGGAATCGCTGAGCTTCCCCTAGGAGAAAGAAGTTGCAGCAGCCCCAGTGCCGTGAGTTCTAGAGCTGATCCGAGTTAGGGAAGAGGCCAAGAGCACAGACCCGGGTGTTCCCAGGGTCATTCACATCCTTGGAATGCTTTTTCCCCCAATCCTTTTCTTTTTATGTTTTGTTTTGTTTTGTTCCTGTATCTGCACCGAACTCAGGACCTTGCGCTTGCAAGGCAGGGGCGGGCCCCACTGAGCTAAATCCCGGTCCCTTGGAATGCTTTTTAAAAATAGCCATTGTAATAAATTTGCAGTGGCTAAAATTTAGAAAAACACAAACATGCAAAAGCTGTAAATAAAACAAAGTAAAAATTATCATTTTTGAGAGTTCGGAAGTAACTTAAAATTTGATATTCTTTCATTCTTTGCGAGCCCGCGTGCGTGCGTGTATGCGTGCGTGTGTATCTTTTTATAGGAGTGAAAGCCAGGCCAGGGATTTAGCTCAATGGTTCCACTGCCTACCTCGAAAGCACAAGGACCTCAGTTTGATCCCCTGTACCAAAAAAAAAAAAAAAAAAAAAAGAAAA
>NW_022900935.1:4055857-4065394 GCF_012274545.1 Fukomys damarensis
TGTTGTGCCCGTACAAAAAAAAAAAAAAAAAAAAAGTGAAAGCCTCGCCTTCTTGCAAACTTCTTTTTTTCATCTGGTAACTCATTGTATACATCATTTTGCCCCATTGCATTCCACCTATTATCTTCTTCAGGACTCTTTTAAATGCTTAGTGATTTTTCTATGGTAGGCAGTAAGTAGCACCCTGGTTTATTTGAAAAATTCCCTAATAGTGGACATCTCTTATGACAATAAATGCCTGAAGGATTGTTTTCTAGTCTTGCCATTGAGTCAAAGGGGGCAGAACTTTAAAGTATGATGAATTTTTTAACCAGCAAAGGGAGAAATCCTTTGTGTGAAGGCCAATTTTTAAAAAGTGTGTGTGTAATAACATGGTTAACTGTAAACACAACAATGAAGTGCTTAGTTTTGACTCGATCTACTCCAAAGGGGACATTCTGAGCCCAATTATTTTTCTTCTAATGAAAATAAATAGTGCATACATATTACATATATTTAGGGAAATACGTGCACACATGTATTCTACACGGAGTGGTACTTGTAAGTTTGGACTTACAAACTTACGTGGAAACGTCGTAGGGGAGTCTTGGTTGCCCGAGGTCAACTGTGGTTCAAAACCACTAAATGGGAAATTTTAGAAATAAACAATTTGTAAGTTCAGAATCACATGGCAACCTAATCTTGTGTCATCGTGCTCCATCCCGCTTGGGTAATGAATCATCCCTTTGCCCCGAGTATCTGTGTTACATAAGACTCCACAGATAGCTGTCTCGGTTATCAGATGAACTGTTGCATATCTCAGGACTTGTGTTCGAGTGACTCTTACTTTATGGAATAGGGCCCGAATTCAAGGGCAGTGGTGCAAAGGAAACACCAGGACTGAGATATGGCTAGGCCAGGCGAACTCTGGCACCTCTGCCAGGGTGTTCAAGGTACTCACCGGGTGTACAGGATTGAGCGCTGTCTGCAGTTCCAAGCATCTTCTTGAGGCCTGGAACGCAGCTCCCACTGATAAGCGAGGACCACCACACTCACCTTGGAGGAAGGGGCCTGGACCCTCTAGAGGCTTCTGATGTGCCTGCCCTCTTTCTTACTCAGGTCTGGATAGGTGGGTCCTGGCACCCTAAGTGTATCTCTCAGGAGGGGCATCGTGATGAAATGCCTGCCTCTCTCAGACACGAGTGCTTTCTTACCACCCGTGCTGCCTGCCTGAGCACCCCAGCGGCGAGTCTGGACTTTTTCAGAACAGCACTTTTCAGCCTTTCACCTGCCATGTTTGCCCATCCCCCTTGGCACTGGTTTGTGGGACCTCTCAAATGCCCCAGAGCCCCACCACATCTGTCTAATGAAAAGAGGCAGATAGCAAATCTGAATAGCGGCAGCAAAAATAAAATAAAATAAAAAATAAATAAAAAAATAGGCAAATGGATGAGCAAAACTACCTGCGTCAGGGCTGGGACTTAGCTCAGTGGTTCTATCACCTGCTTCATAAGCGCAAGGACCCGAGTTCAATCCCATGCACCGAAAAAAATATCTACATGCATCAATATAGATGGATTTCAAAATATATAATGTTTAGTAAACAATAAAAATCACAGAAGATGTACCCACTTTGGTCTCATCTGTGTAAAGTTCAAAATGATAAACAATACTGCGTATTGCTTAGGGATAGAAACCACGCATGATCAACACCAAATCTGTTTAGAGATGGAAACGCAGGCACCATGAACTCCTCAAGGTGATGGGCTGGTGGCTCTTGCTGGAGACGTGCACAGGACCTTCCGCGGTGACATTTTATTTCCCAAGTGTTGGCATTATTCTTTGAATGTATATGTAACCGCTAATATTTCATTTTAAAGACAAGTTTTAAAGATACACGCGCGCAAACACATATGGGAGTACGATTTTAGCATCGTGTCTAACATGGCTATTTGCTGTGGAGAAAACTATTGGGAGGAACTATTAGGTCAAATGACACAAAACTGTCATTTTTGTAGGTTAAAATGCTCAAACATCAGTCATTTCATATGACTTACTACAGAATCCTCAAATAGCAACAATCGTTACCTAAATGTGTGTGGAAGGGTGATTTCATTTTCATTCTTTAACACTTTGTTAGATTTTCTCTCTCTCTCTTTTTTTTTTTTTTTGAGACAGGGTCTCAAGACTGACCCGGAACTCACGAACACATATTTCATAACTGAAAACTCCCACGGACATTATTTGAGAGAAAGATGAGAAAGCTCAGTCCACTTTGGAGGCGCTGGCCTAGGTCCGAGAGGGCTGCGCTGGCCGGGGGTGGTGTGCACTACCACCAGCACAGCTAATAAGACCCCCTCAACTTTTTCCGGCCTAAGATAGCCGAGGGGCCCTGAAATCTGTCCACACATTTTGCTCTGCAAGCCTCGGATGCCTCCGGATTTGAGGGAACGGTCTCTCTACAGTCATAAACCGCGTCTCTCTGCTGCCCCCCTGTGGCCGCGAAACAGGCTCTCGCTTTCCTGCCCCTTCCTGGTTCGCCACGTTGGTGCCGCAGGGTGGGGTCCTGGCGCAGGTGCCCAAGCAGAGGTCGTAAACTAATTACCTTAGCTTATGTATGATGACTGGTACGGCACACACGTGGGCAATTAGGATCCCTGGCACGGAGACACCAAACAAAGGAATTGCTGTGGAGATGCGAAGGTAAGTCTTGCGTCAAGGGGTAAGCAAGTTCAAAGAACCAACAGCAGAGACAGGAGCTCTTCACTCCGCCCCTGGGGCCGTTTTTCTCCATAAATGGTGAAGTGGAGAAAGCAAATGAGGGTCACCCACAAATCAAAACCGATACCTTCCCCGGGCATGGTGGCGCACACCTATAATCCCAGCAATTTGGGAGCCGGAGGCAGGAGGATGGCACATCCGAGCCCAGCCTGGGCAACTACTTGTGACTTAGAGAGACCTTGTCCCAAAATTAAAAACTAAAAAAAGACCGGGGATGTAGCTGAGTGCAGAGGCCCTGAGTTCCATCACCAGCTCTCCTTCCTCAAAACAAAACAGCCTGGGATGGCTTTTATTCCCCTCCAGAGCCATGTAAAATGTTCTATTTCTGTTGGTTTTTAGCAATTTTGTAATTGCTAGAAAAAGTAATAACAGAGGGTATTAAGCTCTTCATTTTACTTATATAAATAATTCGGTATTGCGCTATATTTCAGTTTTATAACCACCTAAGGGAGACTGGGGGGGTGGGCGGAGGTGGTGTCGGCAAGAAAGAGCAAAGGAGAGGGGGTGCTCGCAGTCAGGACGGCGCTCCTTCAGGGCCGTGACATCAATGCCTCTGAACTCAGAGTAGAAGCTGTGACCGTTCTCATCTTCCGGACAGGAATCTGAGTTCGGGAAGGTTACGGAAGATGCTGCTGGGCGCCTAGTTTGTGAGTGGCACAAATGGGAATCGGGCTCATTTCCCAGCTGACTGCTCTAAAACCCTTCTCTTTTTAGACGGAAGGGACACTGGGAGCAAGAGCAGGAACCAGATGCTGAAAAAGAGACAAAGGAGCCCACAGAGCTCTTTTGTGTGCATAAGCAGCCCCCCAAACAGCCACGGGTGGGGTAGAAAGAGGGAGATCGAACTGTTGAATAACATTTTTCCCTGAAGCCTACAGGAGATTGTCACAAAAAGTAATCATACTATGTTGCGTTTCACAGCATTAGGTACAAACAATGAAATGAAAGACTCATACTGGTACCGGAGACCCCTCCCCTGACTTGTCCTTTCCAGAGACTCCCACACAGCCCCCATCCTGGGTCACCGTCGCTCATGGACTGGGTCTGGGTGGTGGGACAAGGCGATGCTCTTAGTTCTAACTGAAGATTGGTGTCTACACACGTCCACAGATAGCACCCACCCAAACTGTAGAAATACATAACCTGGGACAACTTGGACACGGCTGACTTGGCATTGAACTTGGCTTAGAGAGCTCTGTCTGCACAAGAGCAAATTAACAATAAAATGAACATTGGTCTGTGGGCCATAGGGAGAGAGAGGAAAGACAGCAGGGCTTGATAACTTTGCAAATGCAACTTCCAGGGGAAAGCAGTGTGCTTACACTGCATTACATTCAGGTTTGTTGATGAAACAGGTCCCCAAAAGAACACTACAGGACTTCCATGGGAAGGGTAGAATAGATTTTATTAGCCTAGTAAAAGTACTATGTTGAATTGTAGTTATACACTTCATACATGAACACATTTCCCTCATGAAAAAAATCACTACCCCAAGGATATAGTCACTTTCATGTTTTCTTCCTTTCTTCCTCTTATTAATCTGGTGTCTTTTCATTTATATTTTTTTTAGAATTTGATATTTCAGACCATTTCCTACCTCTTTAAGTATGCATACACATCTGCAGAAAATATGTAATCCTTGTTTGATTTATTTTGATGGTGTTGAGTTGTACAAAAATCTATCCAGAAGGGTTCACTCAGCTACATGCTTTTTATTCAACCCTATGTCTGGGAGAGCTGCCCATGAGAGTTTATGTAGACCTGCCTCATTCTCTTTTGCTTTGTTTTGTTTTTTGGCACTGGGGATCGAACTCTGGACCTTGTGCTTTCGAGGCAGGTGGCAGAACCACTGAGCTACATCCCCGGCTCCTGCCTCATTCTTTTAAACTCCTGCAAACTGTTATACTGAATACTATTACTGAATGGCCTTCCCATAATTCAAGATGCCATTTCCCTACTGAAAAATATTCAGCTTGTTTCCAATTATTTGCTTTCACACACCAGCACACCTTCAACCTCCTTGGGCACATGTCCTGACGTGTATGCACTTGATTTACTTTAAAATAATAGTGAGCTGTGGTAGAGCAGTCCTTCTCTATCCACACTTGCACTCTGTGCTTTCAGGTTCCTGCGTTCATAGACTATGACAGAGAAAATTCCAGAAAGAAATCATACAACAGTTTTAGATTGCATGCCATTCTCAGTAGCATTACAAAATCTCACGCTGTCTTGATCTCTTCCATTGGGGGTGGAAATCATTCCTGTGTCTAGTACATGCACACTGCATATGTTACCTGACCACGAGGAGCTGTCTTGGTTATCAGATCAACTGTCTGAGGTATACAGTGCTCGGGTTTAAGTAACTCTTATTTTGTTTAATTATGATGGTCCCAAAGTGCAAAAGTGACTCTGGAAACTTTATTGTACTTGACTGTTATGATTGTTCTATTTTATTATTAGTTGTTAGTAATCTCTGTGTCTAACTATAAATTAAACTTCATCATATATGGGAAAAAAACATAATACATGTAGGGTTTGGTATTATATCCGTAGTTTCAGATATCCATGAGGGCAGTGTGGGGAACATATTCCCTATGATGAGGGAGGAAATATTGTGCTTCTCCTTTAAGCACAGATTATAAGATGTGGGTGCTGGGCATTTATTAGCCCAAATTGCCTTCGAAAGTGGCTAGAGTCACTTAGCTCCTGACGTGTGTACACGAATTCTCATTTCCCCCACACTCTTGATGGTATGTGCTCGAAAGTCCTAAAGCTATGGTTATTCACTAAAATTCGATCCACTACACTTTTTATTAATTTGAGCTGAATGCCACCTGGTGAGGTCTAACAATTCTTTTAATTAATTCTGGTGAACCTGGTAAGGTATTCGTTTTATTCACAAGTACACTTTTCCCTTGGCCTTTAGATCTGATTTATAATTAGGCTCCTTCTGTGAGAAATACTGGCTCATTCAAAATTCTATGCATGGACTAGAAGGCTACAGGCTCATGCAAGAAAAGATTTTTACAAGAAGGGCAAGTGTTTACATCTCTGCCAATATGTCTGGGTTCCCTATTCCCACATATCCTGTGATCACAGTCCCTCCTTCTCTGGTTTCTGAAGTTTGGAATGACAATCTTTGCTCCTGAGACATGAGCTTCTCAATGAAAAAGAATGATTCAAACACCTTCATTAACTTGGTACTTACTGCTTGCACAGGGATTATAATTTTATTCCATTTTTACAACTCTTCCTTCTACCCTTTCGCAACTGTCATTTATAGACTAGAAAACCGAGGGTTGAGAATTAAATGACTGGCCCAAGGCGAAACCATAATGCCCACCCAGGCTTTTCGGACTCTTGAAAAGGACTTTTGTGATCCACTTTAATGCAGAAGAAGTTAAGTAGAAAATCAGACAATAGTGACACGAGATAACAGAAAGCCTAGAAATAGCATCTCCACAACAAATACGGGAAGGGAAGAAAGCCACTAACGAAATGAAGGCATGTGCTGTGCAGAGTGCTTTGTAGTTTATGAAAAGCTACGTGGTGCAGCATGACACAGTGATTAGGAGCACCCACTGGAGCCAGATGGCCTGGCTGCAAATGTCAGCTTTGTCACTTTTGAGCTGTGTGGCTTTAGGAACGTTAACTTCTCTGTGCTGCTGTTTTCTCAGCTATATAGTGGCGATAAAAATAGTGTCTATTTTTCAGTGGGTTGCTGTAATGATTAGATAGGATAGTTTAGAGGTGTGTGTGTGTGTGTGTGTGTGTGTGTGTGTGTGTGTGTGTGCTTGACAGGGTGTCACTATATAATTCAGGTTGGCCTTTAACTCACTTTGTAGCCCAGGCTGGCCTTGAACTTCTTCTCCCTCAGCCTCCCAAGTGCTGGGATTACAGGTGTGCATGTAATCATGCCCAGCTAACAGGATAGTATTTGCAAAGAAAATGGGATAGTGCCTGACACATAATCAGCGCGATAGGAGCATGTCACAGTTACCATTACAAAGGAATTTGGAGCTCCCTGTTGTTACTCCCGGGCTAACAACAAGGAAAAGGAAGCTAGAGGGAGGTAAGCAAATAACCCAAGATCATGGAGTTGGTTAGTGGCAGACCTGGATCAGAACCTAGGTCTCTGTCACTCTATTCAACTAAATAGAAGCAGAGGGGGTCACAGCAGGCTGGGGTGCACCTTTAGGAAAGGGTGAGCTTAGCCAGGCTGGTGATGCATGTCCGTAATCCCACTACTGGGGAAGCTGAGGCAGGAGGATTGCCATGAGGTCAAGGCCAGCATGCAGTCTGGGCTACATAGCGATTTCAAAGCCAGCCTGAACTATATAGTGAGACGCTATCTCCAGGGGGAAAATGGGCAAAGTAGCTACATACTTACCTGATATCTCCCTTTTCCGTGCTATAGAGGCAGTCATATTTGTACACGTAGGCATGATACGTCATTCCCCTGATTAAAACCTTGCAGTGGCTCACAGGACTCTGGGGACTTGAGCTAAACCCCTCCATTTGGCCTGCAAGATCCTGCCAGGTCTGGGTTATTTGAGTTCGTTTTGTATTGCTGCACCACCATATCCAAGGCTAGGTACTTTGTAAATAAATAGTTTGTTGGTCTACAGTTCTAATGGCTGGCAGGTGGCAAGGGGTGCCAGTGTCCTGGGAACTGTCCCCTGGCTGTGTCACAACCTGGCGGGGAGGTAGAAAGGGAACTGGCCTTGTGCAGAAGAGACCAAGGCATGGGGAGCTTCTCTTTACAACTACACGCTCTAGAAAGACAACGTTAATCCACTCATGAGGGTGGAGCTCTTGTGACCTTGTCACCTTCCACTAGGCCTCACCTCCGAAAGATTCCACCACCTTAACACTGCCACGATGGAGACCAGGCTTCCGGTACAGGAAACTTTAGCGCACAGGCCACATCGAAACCACAGCACGGGCCTCCTTCTGCTTCCTGCCTCCTGGCTCAAGCCCCGAGTTCTTCCTGTTCCTCAAAGCTCGGCTCCAGACTTGGAGAGGCACTTGGAGTTTTCTTAGTTCAGCCAAATTCTGTTCAGCCTTTAAGCTTCAGCTGAGGATTCCGTTTTTCTGGGAAGCTTTTTTGTATTTTTCGCTTCACTCTTCACTTTTTTTTTTCCCTCCTGACACTCTCTAACCTCCCTCCCCTTCCTTCCTCTTAGTTCTTTTCGCAGTACTGGGGACCAAACACAGGGCCTTTGCACTGAGCTCCATCCTTAGCCCTTTTTAATTTTTATTCTGAGAGAGGGGCTCACTAAATCACTAAGTTGCCCAGGCTCAGGTTGAACATGTGATCCTTCCGCCTCAGCTTCCTAGAGAGCTGGGATTGTAGGCCTGTGTCACAGCTTCTGGCACCACTTTTCCTTCTGGGTAGCAATTATTATTCAGCGCTATAATTGTTGTCTTCGCTCCCCAAAGGCAATTTTCTGTCTCTCATTCCATGCTATACCTGGCACCACGCAGAGGAATTAGAATTAACATACTGAGGAGTAGAAAATAGAGATGCAAGTCAAAATGGAAGAAGCTACTGTCAAAGGGAAACATGTTGCTAGGTGAGTATTATGGTATCTAGATGTCCCCACAAAGCCTCATGCACTCAGGTGGGGCTTGTCAGAAGTGGCTGGACCTAGGATATGTGAATTTGGATTAAAGGTATGCGATAACTAAATTACTCCACTGATTGGTTTAGCATAATTCTGGGTGTGGATAATAGGAAGGGTCCACCTCGGCGTGGGTGGCACCAACCAAAAGGCTCTTAGCCTGCATGGGATAAAAGGAAAAGGAAGGCTAGCTGTTTGCTGTTTCCTGCCTGCCATGCTATGGACTATTCTCCTCTGCCATGACCCTCTGCTCTGCTTTACAGCCCGATAACTATGAACTAAAACCTCTACAAACTGTGAGCAAAAAATAAACCTTACTTCCTTTCACTTTAGGTGCCATGTATTTTGTCTCAGCCACAAGAAAAGTAGCTAAGACAATGAGAAAATGGGATTATTAAAAGGAGAAACAGGAATATTTCTGGGCATAGTAAAAGAGTTTGGTTAGAATGTCCAAAGGAAAAGACATTGTGGGAAGAGGAGGGATAAGAAAGAAGGATCCGGATGAGGGAGAAAAGAGGAATATTGAGAGTTAGGTTCCAGAACAGGTAAGTGTGGTTTTGGGTGACCATTTACCTTGGTTTTCCCAGGACTGTCTCAATTTTAGAGCGAAAAGTCCTGCATCCCAGGAAAACTCTTAGTCCAGGCAAACCTACTTTGGTCAACCCTGAATGGAACTCAGATCACTGGAGGAATCATTAGTCTTGGGCAGAAGAGTTACCTTTTTCTTGAATTATAAGAGGAGGTGGAGAAATGGAGAAAACCAGGATTAAATAAACAAGTGTCTGCGTTTTGGAACCCGGGCCAAGGTCTACCTTTTACTTAGCTCTGTGATCTTGCAATTACTTAAGTTCAGTTTCCTGTAGTTTGGGGCTAATTCAACAAGAACGAATCATGTGCAAGGGCTTATCCCAGTTGAAGGCTCACTTCTTTTTTGTTTTCGTTTTTCCCTAACTCTTACTGTTACTCTCCTCTCTCACTCTTCTAGGGATGGTAACATCCTCCATCTTTGTCCTTGACCTTTTCCAGTTTTGTTCTCACTGCTCCAACCGGCTGCTCACTGAGTCGCTTCCACCGCTAGGGGGAAGAAGAGAACAAACCAAGACAGGTGTTTCTCTAGTCCTCCCAGGCGCTCTCTCTATGGCTCTAGCCGCGG
>NW_022900935.1:4066041-4157636 GCF_012274545.1 Fukomys damarensis
GCCGCTGTGCTGATGCGGTGTCCGGCGGCAGCGAGGCGCCCCACGCCCCGGGGCAGTGACCCCAGAGGCTCCTAGTGGGGGCAGACGCGGCGAGGAAACTAGAAATGGGTCCTGAGATAGAACGCTGGAGCCGAACAGAACGCCTGAGGTGACGTTTAAGCCGAAACTGGAAGGAATGAGGTGGAGCGGTCATAATGACGCTAAGACCCATAGATAGAGCTCCGCTGAGGATCCCCTGACCTTTGCTCTTGGCTGTGACTCCCTTCTCCACTTGGTAAATTAGGCTTGTGAGGTTCTGCAGCTTACCAAAGCTGAAGGCAACTTCTCTTGGCTTTACTTACACGGGCTTAGATTTCTCTATTAGCAAAAGTGCTTACCCACACTTGCGTGGGGCTTGGACTGGAATCCAAGGTCCTCTTTTTTAGAGAACACGGGATAAATGAAGGGAGGCTGGAGGGGAAGGGAAAGTGACTTTAGGACCGGAAGCGTGGACCTAGGAGCCTGGGTGGAAGAAGGAACACGATACAGGAGAGGGAGGAGAAAACAGCATCCCCATCGGTCTGGTTGCCAGGCGTGGTGCTGCAAGAGATGGAATTGATGATAAGGTGCCACCTTTTTCCTTCCTCCATCGGGGTGGGGTGCGGTTCAGGTTAGGCAGAGGAAAGAATAAGGTGAAGCTAAAAACCATATGGAGTCTCCGTAGGTATACATTGCGGAAGAATTGTTTTCTCAATTTTACGTTACATTGCAGCTCCAGACTGTAATAAATTCACCCTAGTTACCTGTCCCAGCTTTGCTTTCAGTGCTTTAGGCAGATTTGGTTTCTGTGCATTCAGAGTTTACCCCATCTGCCCGCCTTGGTATTTATTTTTGTTTAAGTTTCAATTAGAGCTTGATTGCATTTATTCACCATCACCCAGCACAGTGCCTCGAACATAGAAGCCATGCAGCGCAGTACATTTTTGCTGAGTGAATCATGAAGGTACAGAGGGTGAGTGGTCAGCTAGCCCACGTATAAGCAAGCACAAGACACTGCTGAATAAACCATAACACTAGTCGAATACAGTGGAGTTGAGGTGAGATCCTTTCTTGCAAATGTTTGGATTATTTGTGAGTTCGTGTGACGTACTTGGCAGCCTGTTTCTGTCCAGGTGGCCAGGAAACAAGTGCTAGGCAGAAGGTTGTTCACAGCAAGCCTCAGAGTACAGGGAATTGTAGAGTCCTGTGGGGGCTTTCATATGCTCCTGTCCTCTCCATCAGGGAGACCATACTTTTCCAGTTAGTTCATTCCATACTGTTAGGCAAGGCGGCTAAGATATGTAGGAAGTTCATAGCCTACTAAGGGAGAAACATAACAGTGGGTCCTAAACATTTTGGTTTTAGGACCCTTTTACATTCTTAAAAATTACTGAGGAATCCTAGACTTTTTTGTTCAATATTTATTAGAAAGTAAAACACATTTTTATTTTTTACTAGTTACTATTTTTTTTATGGTACTGGAAATTTAACTCAAGTCTTTGCACTAAGCTACATTATAAGCTCTTTTTAAGAGACAGACTCACAGAGTTGTTAAGTTACCCAGGCTAAGCTTGAGCTTGTAATCCTCCTGTCTCAGCCTACTGGAGTGCTGGGATAATGGATGTGCGCCACCATGCCCACTGTACAACACATTTTTAAAACACGGAAGCCTGCAAACAGTTCCATTAGCTGTCCATGCCCGCTGTATGAGTGCTATGTCACATATCAGGTAGCCTCTAGTGAATTCCATGGTGTGTTTGTGAGACAAGAAAGAAGAAAGTAAATTACATCTTGGTATTAAACTCACGGGTATCCTGAAAGGGTCTCAGAAGACCTTCCTACCTCCCTAACCCTCTGAGCTGCACTTTGGAAACATGTTATTGAAAAGCACTGTTTGAAGTAGTCCTAATATCTGTGACTGACTGTAGTACCCTTTGGAAGGGAGTGGCCAGGAGGGCCTTGCCGTTCTATTCAGCAGATACTCATTCCAGACCCTGCTAGAAACCTCTGAGGAGATTGTGCTGACTGGGTCACGGAGGTCAACGGGCATAACTAGGCGAACTCTGAAGGTTGAGCAGTAAATGCAGTGCCCTAGGGGCACATTGCGTTTGAACAGGTTATGTAGGACGGTGCAGGAGTTAGAATCCAAGGGTGCAGGCAGGGTCAGAGGCAGCTCCATGCATTTGTGTCCCACTTCTGAGCTTGTTCTTTGGGTAGTGTTAGAATGATCATGGTGTTTCCTCTTGTGTGGAGTTCATGAAGCTAACTGCCTTCTGCTCACACATTGTTCACTTGGGTGCCATGAGATGGACTGGTTCAGCCCTCTTCGAACATGGTGTTGTTGGTCTTTATCCGTGCAGAGGATGCTGTTTCCTATGTGATAGGTTAGGTAGTGTCAGCAGATTTTTTAATGTATTAGTATTTATTGAGTACTCAGGGTTATAGATAATGAAATTATGGTACTATGAAAAAGTTGACAATTTCCATTTTCTCTTTCCATTTTGGTCTGATTACAATTTGAGTAGCCTAAGAGAGCATCTCGCTATAAGCATGATCATTGTTGGCAAGGTGGTACCTGCAATATCGCATAACCAACTGAAGAATTTTGTGATCTCACATGTAAGACCTTGCCTATATCCTTAAAACACCGTGGCTGTCAAGCTGGGATGATATCCAGGAGATATTTGGCAGTGTCTGGAGATAAGTTTTGGTTGTCATACTGGTGGGGAGGAAGGTGGTGATGCGCCACTGGCATCTGGTGGGCAAATGCCAAGGATGCTTGTAATATACTACGGCACACAGAGCGGTGCTCACAGCAAAGAATAATCCCCAGACTGTAGTGTGGAGGTGGAGAAGCTCTGCTGTAGCACGGTAGTGAGCTTGTGGACTTGGGAAACAGCTGGGTCTCCTTGAAGTCCTCAGGGCAATGGCGTTGTGTTTGTTCTCCCAGCATCTCAGGTGCTTTTGCTGGGCTCCCTAGGGAGCCCAGGTTACTGAGGTATTTGTCATGTTTCCTGTGTCACTCCCTTGTAACTGTAATAGACAGACAAGTGATTTTGGCCTCTCCTGACTTGTTTTTAGTGGGTTCACAGAAAGTTTGGTGAGTGAAAAAAAAAAAGTATATAGAATAAATGTAACAGTTACTCCTATTACCTGTGGACAGCTACGGCTAATATTTTGGTGTTCACATCTGAGCAAGAGTGTGGGATAGAGCCAGGCTTCCTGGGTTTGAGTCCCAGCCCCCACCACTTACTAGTTTTGTGACCGGACAGGTTGCCCTTGGGGAATAATAATAGTTGTGAGGACTGAGTACATTTAGTTAAGTGGTCACAGCAGTCCTTGGTGTATTGTAAGAGCTATCTAGGTGGTTTCAGTGTTTTCTCCTTATGTACATCTCCGTGTGTCTCACCGTGCAGTGCACAGATGACCGTGGTCAAGCTCATGCAGTAGACAGTGTATATATGTGCTTTGGGGGCTTATATGGGGAACATTTGCCCATGGTACTAAGAGTTCTTAACGAGAATGTCTTTCTCTGTAGAATACTGTGGATTTTGGTATATTAAATAACTACATATGTAATTTTGTGCTAATTTATACTTCTTAGACTACATTAAAAAATGGACTTGTGGCAGATGCTAAAGGTTTAAGAAAAATTTGAGAGAAAAACTTGATATTGAAAATATTTTATCCATTAGCCTACTTTCCCCCAGTAGTTGAAAAAAGATTGCTGCTGTTAGATTTTAGCAATAGATGGCACCTCAGTCTAGTTTATAGAACTGTATATCCTGAATCCTTCTAGACTCTTGTCCCAGGTGGATGCACAGCTTCTTGGTTTCTAATGTATAGACTCCCCCTTATTTAAATTCTCCCTTCCTCCTGCCTTCCTCACCAAAGTATACATCCTTATGTATTAGAAGATATTCTTGCCTCTCTGTAACTTTCTATTAAAAACTTACTTTTCTGAGTTAAAAAGAGTATATTTCTCTCCTACACATTTAAGTCTGAAATTCTTCTGAAAGTAATGAATTTGTATTTTGGAATTAGAGTATCATTGTCTTTCATTTGGAAGCGTTAACAGTTAGGTGTGAAACTGGCTATTTGGTTTCAGAATGGTTTGTTTCCTTCAGTGTAGGGGACCAGGCTGTGTCTGTCTTCTTTTGGTCTCCGTGTATCTGGCTCTGTGTGATATATAGTTTGGAATTTTAGGAGTCTTTGAGGGATTTGAAAGTAAAGATAACTCTTGAAGTTTGCTACTGGTATTTGAATTTTAGAAAAACAAAATACAGTATTTATAAAGTTTTTGTTTTCAGGAATAACAGTATTATTGCTCCCTGGCTGATAGGTGAGGCGGCGAGGAGGGGAAAGTGTCTTTCTGTAGTATAACCAACCATTTGTCGTCTGTGTTTCCTATTCAGTCTGTAGTGGGAGCCTGACAGATTGCTATCTTTTGGGTACCCTTTGTTAAATGAGTCATTCCCTAGCTGAGCAGCTATAGTGAAACTTGGTTCAGAAAAGAGCTGGTAGATATGACATTATTTTGAAAGGAAATCTGAGAATCACAGTTCTTATCCCAGGATAAGGTCTGCACCCTGTATTCAGGCAGTTGGTCTGTTACCAACATCACTTATTGAAGCCCAGAGAAGTTAAATGATTTTCGTGAGCCAGTTGGTAAGTGGGTACTAGAATCCTTGTTTTGTTGCCTCTCAAGAAGTTAATGTGAGAATCAGTCCTAGGGCTCTACCCTCAGCCTTTGGGAAGAATCTTGGCACGTTAGGGTTGAGACTTTACCTCTTCTGAGCATAAAAGTTTTTCGTGGGTTGACTAGCATGGAGCATCATTGGTTTTTAGATGAACTAAGCTCGCTTTTGAAAGGTCTTGACCATCGTTTTTGTTTTGACAGCAATTGCCTGTTCAGAGCCCTTGGTGATCAACTGGAGGGACACTCGAGGAATCATCTGAAGCACAGACAGGAGACAGTGGACTACATGATAAAGCAGCGGGAAGATTTTGAGCCTTTTGTAGAAGATGATGTTCCTTTTGAGAAGCATGGTAGGTTCACCGTGGGACACTGGATCCTTCAGGAGTAATGCATTGGGTATGAAGTCCACTGGCACCCCGTCCTCCCTGCTGGGCATTTGATCATATAAATCGTGGCATTCGTTTATTCAACAGAGAACTTACTTGCATACTATGTAGTAGGTAATAATGCTAGGCAGTTGGAAAGCAATGGGCGAGGCAGGCTAGGCAGATTTAGATGTATTTACTCAATACAATGAATGGTGTTGGGGCCTGAGGGTGTAGCTCAGTGATATTGCTGGTATGCATGAGCCTTGGGTTTAATCCTTAGCACCCCCCCCAATGACATTAATTGGCCTGGAAAGCTGTTTATTACTTTTTAGCAATGGAGTGAAAAAAACAGACTATAAAATAGTGGGTATATACCCCAATATTTTATGGCTATTTCTCAGCTATTACTTTTCAGAACTGTCTTTAAGTTTCTGTAATAAGGAAACCATAAAATCATCTGTCTCATAGAGTTTTTTGGTGATGAATAAATAATGACAAAATTAAAATAAGTTCTTAATAAGTTAAGGATAATGGGCCTATGAATATTTTAAATTATCAGTAGGTTGTTTTATTATTTTTAAATGATTGTGTATTTTACATTTTAAGAAATTAATAAAGTTACCTAAAACCCAATCACAACTGATTTACTTTGAGGCAAGTCAGTTACTGATTTTAATTAGTTTCTATTCAAATCTATTTAAAAAATATACATGAACTTTTAAACTTTCAACACATACTTACTGGGCCCTCCCATGCCAGGAGCCAGTAGATTTATGTTCTCTTCCATCTGTCCTTATTTGGAAACAGACAGATTTGTTTCTGTATTGTAATCCCTGACTCTGAAGGCCATGTCAAGAGTAGATAAGGGGACAGCCGGGGATTTAGCTCAGCAGTTTGGTGGCCTGCCTTGCAAGCGCAAAGACCCGAGTTCAGTCCCCTATACCAAAGGAAAAACAAAAAAAAGAATAGATAAGGGGAGAGATCAGAAGGAGAAGCTAGTTAGGGCGTCTTCCCTTTTTTGACCAGGTGAGAACAAAGGAGGGTTTCCACCAAGGCAGCCACTGAGGATAGTGAGTAGGGCCCGATCCAAGATAAAGTCTCTTCCTCTCACTGCTGCCACCTCATAAAACTAGGCTTCCATTTCTGCTTTCTCAGGTTCCCTCAGTGCGGTGTGGATTGGCCCCTTTGCCTCTTGATGCAGAGGGTGGTTTGGGAAGGTTCCAAATACAAAGCTTCCGTTGTCTTTGGAAAGCATTACTGCCTGCCATTCCTGTGTGCGGTGTACTCAGTATTCTTAACCCAGAAAGCTTACCCTAACTTCAGTGTCAGTTCAACTTCATAGTTTTGGTTTGTTGTTTTATTGATTGACTGTTGGAGTGGTAAATGGTTGTTGTAAGATATGGTCCAGAGACCTGGTCCATTATGAATAACAGAGACACTATTGTCTCCTTTGGAACTTCCAGAGGTTTAGAGATTACCTCATGGGAGCCTGGGATAAAGGCTAGGCTTTCTTTGGACAAGGCATGTTCCTTACTCCACATGACTTTCCAGATGCCTTTATGCATCATTAGTGCCCATCTTCTGGTTGTGTGCTCTTGCTGGTTGGAAACTGTTGAGGGTTCACTGATGGAGCAGACAAAGAGCCAACGTTTTGGAGTCAGGCTGCCTGGGAGAAATCTCAGCTTGCCATGTATAGTCTGTGTGGCCATGGGCATATTCTATGCCTTAAGTTTCCTCATCTGTCAAGTGGCATGCCTAGTACCCCTACGTTATTTTGAGAACTAGAAGTAATAATCTCAAAAATTATTAGAGTAGTGCTTGGTGCGTGCATAATAAGCTTTCATTAGTGTGAACTGTGTGATTACTGTGTGTACCGTTGTATGTTCAGTGACTTATTCAGTTAGGCACATTGGAAGTATTCAGTAAATTTCTTTATTGAAAGAATAAATGAGTCCTTCTTTAATTGTTAGTGCTCATCTGAGTAGCAATCTGCATATTGTTTAACCAGTTAAATTCCTAAATAACTAATGGACTTTACAGATAATCTTGTTTCTCTTTTTTGGAACTAAATACTAAAGCATGCTTATATTTGGCTTTTCTATTTTAAAGACATTATTTTTCTCTCCTGTTTTCATGCAGTGGCCAGTTTGGCAAAGTCTGGTACTTTTGCTGGTAATGATGCAATTGTAGCATTTGCAAGAAACCATCAGTTGAATGTGGTGATTCATCAGCTTAATGCCCCTTTGTGGCAGGTAGGTCACCTATTCAGGAATTTATCTATAAATTAGCTTTTTGGATGGGGGCTTGACCCGTGACCCTGAGCTATGCAGAATAATTCGGACTGTGAGCCTGACCAAAGACAAGGATTTTGTGGTGATTTGGAGTTGACAAATGGAATCTAGAGTATAATTTAGAAATCCCTTTAGATGCTATAAATATTAATCCATTGGGTAATTTGGAGTCAGCCTAATGTGGAAATATTTTAAATAATTCCATAAAGTTGAGAATTTAAAGCATCAGTACATAAAAATTCTAGTTTTGCAGGATGCCCATTGCCCTGTATATTGCTGTGCTTTTTAGGTGGGTGGAAACAAAGACTAAATTTATTATAGTAAGTTTTGCTAAAAAAAAAAATACGTTCTCAGCAGCAATTAAATCTAGTTTATGGTGTAGGACATCATGTTCCGCCCAGCTATACATAATGGTTTCTTTGGGTCTCATACAGAAAACATAATTACAACAAATGTAACATTTGTGCTGTAAAATGGTAGCCCTGTAGTGACGTGTCGTGTTGTGTCGTGTCGTGCCCCCCGCAAAGTAAAGTATCTGTTCACTCGTTCACATTTGGTATCCTTAATTAACCATATATCTCAAATAGTTCCTCAGAGCAAACATTCTGGGGTATGGAAGATCAAAAGGTGGCCTGATGTATGTGTATTCCTTATTCTCTTATTCTCCTCCTTATTTTCTTCCTCCTCAGATTCACAGTATTCTTTGTCACTTTGTAGTTCAGCTCCTGAAGACTCAGCATGCAGCCTCTTTTACCCTCCCTACTACTGTCCTATTTCAAGGCAGGAAATTGATTTTTTGTTTTTTGTTGGTAGCAGGGTTCGAGCTCGGGACCTTGCGCTTGTGAGGCAGGTGGCGGAACCACTTGAGCTAAATAAATCCCCGGCCCACTACTGCCCTATTTCTAACTTTTTCCTCATTAGAAAGTTAAAATGTGTTAATTGTAAAAACTTTAAAAATTCAGAAAAGCTCATAAAGATAAGTAAAAATCACCCAGAGTTGCACTAGAGATGATTAACATTTTGATGATTAGTGATTAGTTGGTGTTTACATTTAAGGATTGATGTATACATGTGTGCCTTACGTATACCTATGTTTTATTATTATTATAAGGGTAATAGTGCCCTTTTTTATATGCTACCTCATGTACTCTTGTAAATTGCTTAGTCATAGCTTGTGCTTATGAAAAAAAAAAGGTCAGATATATAGAGAGATAATTTACTTACAGAGAATTCACCTTTCCGATATATGGTTCTGTGTTTTGAAGAACAGTCATGTTTAACTCTTGCCAGTCTAGGAATAATTCCACCACAAGGTTATCATGTGCCCTTGGTAGTCACTAATTTCCTCTCCCATCCCAGCCTCTTGTAGCCACTGTCTGATTTGTCTCTTTTGTATAATGTGGCTTTTCCAGAATGTTACATCAGTGGCCTTTTGTATCTGGCAGAAAACCTCATTTTAGTAAGATTTTACTAAAACAAAATAAATTAGATACTCGCTGGGTTGGTGAGGCATTTTACTTTACAGGGATAAAATGAGCAGGAGAGAAACAGTATCTGTGTGTTCTTTGGGGCCGTGTTGCCAGATGTCCTGACAACAGGTATAGCTATCAGATTTTCTGTGGTGTGCTCTCTTTCTAAGGATGATCTGCGAGCCTACAATATGAGTTACCCCTTTGATCCAGTTTTTTCTTGCTAAAGTACTGCTCAGCAGAAGTGAAAATCATTTGAATATATAGCAGAGTGAGCTTAATCTTAAAGGAAAATTCTCAGTGTTAACTCAGTAACCATAGTCTGCTTTTTCTTTCACTGATACTTTTTAAAGTTTCTTAGTTAGAATTTTTTCAGTTATTTCCATAGTGTTCTTGTTAATAAATTGCTGAACAATGAGAGTATATATTTTAAAACTAAATTTGTTTTATGTGTTGACTCTGCCCGCCCCCATGAAGTTTGTAAAAGTTTTAAGAATTGAAACTGTTGCTGTTGTCAAGGGTAAGAGCTCTTGAATTATTGATGGGTAGGCCTATACTTCTAACATGGCGATACTGAAACTTGCATTTTTTTCCTGGTTAGAAATAGAATATGTGCTCCTGTGAACAGCCTAGATAGATGTGTGTAACACAGGAAGGCAGAGTCCTCTGTGATCTGCCATGAAAATCACAGCTAACAGTTTGTTGAATACTCTTCTAGCGATTTTTTTCTGTTCATAATCTGTACATAAGAATGTATATAAGTACTTCAGGGTTTACATTATTCAGAGATCCCAATAAATTGTTTCCTAGTGTTCTTGCTGGGAGACAAATTGTGTTGTCACCGTATTCTGTTTGTCTGAAGTAGACTCTGTACTTTGACATTTGGGCATTCTGGAAATGACTTCCACAGTTCTGATGTCTGGATCTGTGTGGTTTGTTTGTTCCATGATTTTTGCTGTGCTTTTGGCGTGTATAGATTGTTTGATGGTAGTATTTGACTACTTGTGACTGCCAGTAAAAACAAGAAGGAGGTGTTAATGTTTTGGTGTTTTAAGAGATAGTTACTGGAGTTTCTAAGAGACAGAGTCAGAATTCCTTTAGATTTCTATGGAAGTGGAGGCTTTTGGTGATCTGCCTTAGGGCTTCTGCATTGCATGGCTCAGTTGTGCTGTACCCAGGGGTGCTGTTTACATGGAGTACCTTGGGAGTGGTGCTTCTGGGGTTGTGCAGTGTGGTAGTCCTGCTTTACTGTGTATGATTTTGCTCTGAAGTTGAAATAACTTTGTTGCTGATATTATGTCTCACCATATAGTTGATGGAAAGTGCTCTTTTTCTTTTAAGAACAGGGAAGCTTAAGCTTACTTAACTTCATTGTAAACCTGCCCGTTTTTTAATGTTTTGCTATGATTTATTTCTGTATTGTTACATATCAAGTAAAGCGTGCTGAAGCATACAAGGGTGGGAGGAGGATAATTCTGAGATTGTAGTGCCATATCCCAGCCTCATCCCTGTTTAATTTCTGTCTGGAGCCCGCCGACTGGGGTTGCTGGCAGTCCAGGAAGGCGTTTCTGCTCGGAGGTTGACATCAGCCAGATCCTCTTCAGTGTCTTTCCCTCTCATGCCTGCAGATTCGAGGTACTGACAAAAGTAGTGTGCGGGAGCTGCACATCGCCTACCGGTACGGAGAGCACTATGACAGCGTTCGGAGGATCAACGACAACTCAGAAGCACCTGCGCATCTGCAGACTGATGTGAGTGAGTGCCCTGCCCGTCCTTCTTCTGCATTCAGAACCCTAGGGAAACGAGCACTGCGTGCCCGACCTAAAAGCTCATAGTGTTTTTGTTGTTGTTTTGAGACAGGGTCTCACTTTATAGTTCAGGCTGGCCCTGAACTCATTATGTAGCCCAGGCTGGCCTCAAGCTCATGACAATCTACCTGCCTCTGCCTCCCCGGTGCTGGGATTACAGGTGTGAGCCACTATGCCTGACTCTTTTTTTTTTTTTTAATGGAAAATTGGCTTTAAGAATCTAAAGAGTTGAGTTTTTAAACATTTCTCACTTTTTATCTCAGATGAGAGATGCAGATAAATTTGCTTATCTTTTTGTTTTTTATATCAGCTGATAGGGTTCTATGCATACAAAACCTACCAAATTTTAAAATTACTTTTAATATTGATATTAATTTGTGGCTGTTAAATGAAATTTGGAAACTATAGAAAAGGTAAAAAAATAAACTATAAAAGCACATAAAATCAGCTACCTGGATGTAGACTTTAGGATTTCAGTGGATTTCCTTTCAGTCATCTGATGCATTAAGGACGATTAATATTATATTATTCTATAGCCTTGTTTGTTCCTTTTTTTCCCGTTAATCCACATTACTGCATAAACCTTTCTTCATATTAATATCTACTTTCTGATGATGTTATTTTAAAACAATTTTATTTTTGGAGTAGGACCATGGGTCAGAATTAAAAATGTGTAGCGGGAGATGTTGTGAGTGTTACCCTCCTTTCCTGTTCTTTGTCTGTATAGTCACCCTCCCTGGGTGTTTATAAAGTATAGAGATCTATAAATTAAAAATATATACATACAAAAATAACAAACTATCTGTACAAAAATCTCAGATGTGTGTATGTGTGCACTGTTCCACTTCTGCTACTTTTTATACTCCCCCCATCCCCAGTGGTAGTATCCTGTGCACACTGCCCATCCTAACAGCCACTCTGCACTACTTTTTAATGTAGGTTTTAATTTGTGACAGTACATAAGAAGTTCTCTGTGTCTTCTTTAGAGGCTGCCTGGTCTCTTGAACAGATGCATTGTAGCGGGTCGACCAGTCGTTCCTTGATGGACTTCTTGATGTTTTTGAAATTTTGCTATTAAAACCAGCTTGCGGTTCCTTATATGTATCTCATTTCATACATGTGTGAATGTATTTTCAGGCTAAATTCATAGAAAGTCCTGCATCAGAGGCTTTTGATAGATAACTGCCAAATTATTTCTGTTGATGTTTTACCAGTTTATAGTCTCACTTTACCAGTACCTTTGCCAGCATGCTGTCAAGTTTTTTAATATGTTTTCTTAACATAGTTTTAATTTGAATTTCTTTGTACTAGTCAATTTATGCATTTTTACCTGTTTTTAGACCTATTTGTATTTCCTTTTTTATGGACTGTATTTATTTTCTTTGCCCATTTTTTCTTACTAAAATTATCTTAATGATCTTGAGGAGCTTTTTGTATATTAGAGAAATTAGCCTTCCTGTGATAAAAATTTCAAATATTTTTTCAGTTTGTCATTTGTATTCTTCTGCCTTATGTGGTATTTGCTATGAGTTTTTCAGTCTTTTATGTGGGTAAATTTATTAACATTTCTTTCTCTTCTTTAATTTATTAATGTTTTCCTCTCCTTTCCCCTTCTCCCCTCCGCCTCACCCCTCCCTTCCCTTCTCTTCTTTCTTTTGGTTAATTTATCACTGTTTCTCTCTTTCCCCTTCCCCTTCCCCTTCCTTATGGTGCTGTGGATCAAACCTAGGTCTGTATATATGTTAGGCAAGCACTCTACTACTGAGCTACATCCCCACCCTATCATACTATTTTCTTACATGCCTTTGGGTTTGGGGTTATAACTAGGAAGAATTTATATTCTCTGAGGTTAAAAAGAATTCTCCCATAGTTTACTATATAGTTCTTTTATAGTTCAATTAAAACATTTTTTCCCTTTGTACTGGGGATTGAACCTAGTCCCTTTACACTGAGCTACATCCCTAGCCCTTTTTATTTTGAGACAGCATCTTGCTAAGTTGCCCAGGTGGGGCTTGAATTTAAGATCATCTACCTCAACTTCCCAGAGTGCTGGGATTGCAGGCGTATATCACTACGCCTGGTGTGGCTTTCTTTGAAATTTATATTCTCTAACTGTGAGATTAGGAATCCAACCTTATGTTTTCTTTGTGATTGCACAATTGTACACAAACTGTTTATTCACTATGCATTTTTCTTTGCTTATTTAAAATGCCACATTCCCTACCCCCTACTAAATTCTGGTATGTGTTTGGGTAGGTTTTTAGACATTTCATTCTGTTCCACTGATCTGTTTATGTATTGATGCTCCATTATTTTAATTAGTTCATTTTAAAATCTGGTAGAAGTTTTCACTCATAATTACTTAAAAAAATAATTTCCTATATATTCTTTTTAAAAAATCAAAATATTGGGCTGGGGATTTAGCTCAGTGGTTCCGGTGCCTGCCTCGCAAGCACAAGGGCCCAAGTTCGATCCCCAGTACCAAAAATAATAAAAATAAAAATACTAGAAGCAGTATGTCAAGTTAAAAAGTCTGTTGTGCTTTTTAATTGGAATCTCATTAAGTTAGTAAATTAACTTAGGGAAAACTTGACATCTTTATGATACTGAGTCTTGCTACCAAGGATTGGGTACATTTTTAAAATTTGGTTGAGTTGAGCATTTTCATGTAGGTTTTGCCTACTTTTTGATAATTTTATTCTTAGGTGGTTTTGTGTTGTTTGTTCCTAAGGTATAGAAAGGATCTTTTTCCTTTTCATATTTATTTTCTGGGTGCTTATCTATCATTTGTACATGAGAGCTACTAACAAAATGCCAGTTGTATACATAGATATCCTACAGAATTATCTTCTTAAAGAAATTGAAATAAAAGACACATAACATAAAACAGACCATTTAGAAGCATAGAAGTTAGCAGCACTTGGTCCTCCCCATGCTGTACTAGTACTTCCTCTGCCTAGTTCCAAAACATTTTTGTCACCGTCAAAGGAAACCCCGCTCCATGAAGCAGCTGTTCTGTCCCCACTTGCCCAGCAACCATGGAGACTGCCTCCTGGTCTCTCTGCATTTACCTACTCTGGACATGTGTGGGTGTAGCCTGATATGTGACCTCTCCTGTCTGCCTTCATTGAGTGTAATGTTTTTGAAATTTATCCATGTTGTAGCATGTATCACTACTTTTTAAAAAATGTCTGAATAATATTCCATTGCATGACTGTATCTCCTTTAGTTTATCTAATCATCCTTTGATGGGCATTTGGGTTGTTCTCACCTTTGGGCCCTTGAGAATGGTACGGCTGTGAGTGTGTATATATTTGTTCAGAACTTGTTTTAGATCTTGGGAGATATACCTGGGAGTGGCATTGCTGGGTTAGGTGGTACTTTCTAAATGTAACTTTCTGAGGAACTGCCATCCTCTTCTTCAGAGTGGCCAAATCATTTTACGTCAAATTTCTCTACATTCTCTCTAATGGCCACCCTAGTATTCTCATGGTTTTAATTTGGATTTTCTTTATGACTAATGATGTTGAACATTTTTTATGCTTTTTGCCATTTGTATCTTTGGAGAAATAACTATTCGAGTCCCCTTGCCTGTTTTTTAATTAGGTTGTCTGTTTTCTTACTGTATTTTAGATACGAGATTCTTATCAGGTGAACGATTTGCCACGTTTATTCTTTTTAATGAGTAACAAGATTTATTAGTAATAATTTTCTTACAAAAAAGTTCAGAGCCAGGTTACTGCAGAATTCTGATATTAAAAAAAAGAAAATACAAATTCTTCAAAAATTTGAAGTGGAGAAAATTCTTCAAATTCATTCTTTCATCCCGTGTTAGTCACTTTTCCCTCCTTGTTGAGACAGAATACCTGATGCCCAAAGTTAGAGGGTGGTTTATTTGGCTCACAGTTTTCAGAGGTTTCTGCCCATTGTCAGCTGGCTCCAAGGCGGGGATGGCAAACAGGCCTGGCAGGGGAGAGACGGTGTGGTGCGCGCAAGGTAGCAAAGGCAACAAGAGGAGTTTGACCGTCTTTCTGCCCCCTTTATCGTACTCACACTACTGGGATTAGGACGGTGCCAAACTAATCATTCAGATGCAGTGGTTTAGTAATCACTAGCCCTTGACCCCAGCGTCAGACATTCCAGATTCAACTACCTCTGAAAAGAAAGTCCCACCTCATCCACTTGAGGCTTTCGGGGGGACATCTGAATACAAACCATAGCATTCCACCCCTGGCCCCGCAGATTCTCATACATACTCCTTTATGTGAAAAAGCATTTAGTCCCTCTCTTAAGAGCTGCCAAAATCCTAATAGTTTCAGCATTGCTAAACAGTCCAAGTCTAAAGTCTCTTCTGAGACTTAAGGCAAACTCTTAGCTGTGAGCTCTTGTACAAATGAAAAGAAAGTCAGATATTTCCAACATTCAGTGGCACGAGACAGACATTATTATTTTTATTTGTAGTAGTTTTATTTTTGTTGTTGATTTTTTTTCAGGTACAGAAACCACAGGAGCTCTGATGATGTTCTCGCTGAGTGGTTCATCTCTCTTCTTAGGGCTTTTCATTCTTCTGTGGTGGCCCGGTGCCTCGGTGTGTAGATGAAAATTAGCCTACTCACTGCTGTTCCCTTCAGCTTACCCTTATGTGTAGATAGATGTCTTGAGATTATAGTGTCTTTCTGCGTTGAAGTTTCTGAGTGGCATTTCCTGGAGTTTGATAATTATGCTATTTGTTCCTTTTAGTTTCAGATACTTCATCAAGATGAATCAAATAAAAGAGAAAAAATAAAGACAAAAGGAGTTGACTTAGAAGATAACCTGAAAGATGAAGTAGAAGATGCTGTCCAGAAAGTTTGTAATGCAACTGGATGTTCAGTCAGTATTCCTGCCATGATGTGACACTTTATAAACAAGTGTGGCTGTTTCAATTTACTTGCTAGTTTTGTAGCCTCTCTTTAGCATGCCATCCTGTGATAGGCCAGTCAGGTCTAGTTTTAGGTTTTATGATATGATTTAATGAGAACTGTTTATTCATTTCTCTCTTTTTTGCTACACTTTACCCAATATTGCTCCGCAGTCTAAGGAGTGGATTTATTTTTTTCCGGACTGATGTTCACAGTGTAACATGTATAGTTTTGTAAAGAAAATTTATTTGCAGATGTATCTTTTTTTTGTTTTTGTTTTTGTTTTTTTTTGTACTTGGGATCAAACTTGGGACCTTGTGCTTGCAAGGCAGGCAGCAGAACCACTTGTATTTTGTTTTTTTAAAGTAGCCAACCTATTTTGAGATTGAGGGTCTTGAAACCTTGTGTCGGTCATTGTGGCTACATGTTTGTGTTTAGGACTGGTTGGGAAAGTATATCCAGAGCCTTGAAGTGTTTCTTTGTTTCTTGAATAGGATTTTGATTTAATAGTCCAGAACTTGGAAGCTGAAAATTATAATATTGAATCTGCAATAATGGCAATGCTTCAGATGAACCTGGGGAAGAGAAACAGTAAGTCCATTACTGTTACTTATAAGTCTTTAAAATGATTGAATTGGTAATTTTCCAAATACTTGTATTTCTTAATTTTAGTTTTATTGTTTATTTTTTTGCAGTACTAGGGATTGAACTCAGGAGCTTTGTCCTGAGCTACATCTCCAGCCCTTTTTAAATTTTTTGACACCGGGTCTTGCTGAGTTGTTCAGTTGCCTGGGATGACAGCCTCCAAATGTAGATTTTGAGTCAGCTCACAGGTAGTGGTTGCACTGATAATCCATTCACTCAGCAGTTGCTTACTGAGTGCTTCCTGTACGATGGCATTTTTCATGAGGTCCTGGCTCTGCATTAAGAGTTTGGCGGGTGGGGAGAGGATGGTGGCGACAGATAGGTGGCCTGGGTAATGTAATAATACCTAATGGGGTCGGGCGGGGAGCGCTAGGAGAATACATGAGTATTGAGGCCTAACCCACTCTTGGAGAGTTGGAGCATTTCTGAGAGGATCCTTTCTAGAAATAAGATCTTATAACACTTGTTTTTCTGGTGGAAATGTTTAGAGTCTTGGCACCTATCAACTAATGATAATTCAGATTTTTTTGCCTTGAATTGAGTTTAATTTTGTGACATAGAGGAGGGAAGAAAGGTTTAGCATCTTAATTTCTTGAATCATTTACTTAAAGTGATGTCAATAAATACTTATTGCCAGACATTGTATGCCATTTACTCACTGTTCCTGACATGATAGTTTTCCAAGTGGTTAATATTTTGTACCCATTTTGTATAATCAGCATGCCATCTTCAAAAGCCATAAGTAACTGGGCCTTTCGGACATTGATCAGCATTATTTGGTATCTGCTGTTTAGTATGATGTGTGTACAGATGGAGGGAGAGTGAGATTGGCAGTGACATTTTAAGTATTACTTAATCTTAATTCAAATTTTAGTAGCTACAGGTTATTTAAAAATGTATCCATGGGCCCAAGATTTAGATCAGTGTTGTTACCCTCTGCCTCACAAGTGTAGAATCCTGAGTTCGATCCCTGATAACCCCCCAAAAAATGTATCCAAATTTTACCAGTCATTTTGTCCCCATGTTTTTCACTGTACTGACTTGACACTAGAATTTCTGTCTTAAGGAATTACTTGAGACAGGATCGTTTCTTCCTAAATGACAGTCATTTGGGGATCCGGGTGAAGTTGGAATCATTTAACACAGGAAGCACATTATATAAGTCTGTTAGGTTCTCAGTTTTAATGAAATAACCTTCTTTTGGGAAGACACAGAGGAGAATCCTGAGCCCAATGGCCGAGCTCTCAAGCAGTGTGACCCTTTATGGGAGGAGGGTGGCACCGGCATCAGAATCTTTGGAAATCAGAATTTAAACGGAGGCAAGACCGAAAACAGTAAGGCACGGGCCAGCCCTAGTGAAGAAAACAGAACCCATAACCAGCTCCCAAAGGTAGGAAGGAGGGGCTTGAAAGGGCTAAGGTGGGCTGCTGAAATTCTGTTGCAGTGGTGGGAACTTGAGTTTCATTTTAGTTAGTGTTTTTCTCCTGGTTTTTAAAAGTAGTTTTTGTGACAAATCTGAGGGATGAAGAAAGGTTTATCAAGAAGCAGAATGAAGACGTTACCTTGTTTGGTGTGCACAGAGATAACCAGAGGATGCACGTGCTGACACTTAACCTCTGTGTACAGACAGGGAGCCTTCTGCCCCCTGCATGTGGGTTCTTCCCACGTTAGTCTGCGCCTGGCATGAATGTCACATCTGCAGTGAACAGCTTTGTATCTGTATCTTTGTGTTTTGGATTATTTTCTTGTGTAGAATCCCAGGAGTGTAGTTAAAGGGCGTGGATAACTAAATCTTTTTAAGGCTTTTGGTAAATTGTGAGATGCTTTCCAGAAAAGTTGTACATTTCCCTCCTGCTTCCCACTCCCACAAGTAGATGTGACATCATTTTACTGAATTTGGAGCTCATTTAAAAGACATTTATCAAGAAGTTCTGAATTTATTATTTCTTCTTTGTTTTTTGAGACAGGGTCTCACTATGTAGTTGAGACTGACCTGGAGCTCACTATGTATGTAGCCCAGGCTGGTCTCGAACTCACAGTGATCCTCCTGCCTCAGCCTTCCGAGTGCTGGGATTACAGGCGTGCGCCACCACGCCCAGGAAGAAGTTCTGAATTTAAAATGCTACCTATGGTAAAAAGCCATAGGCAGAGGCAAAGATGTGAGTTTTGAGTATTTTATTATATTTACCTGGGCTCCTAAAATAGGGAAAAGGCCCCCTGCCCTTATGAGTGTTGTCTCTTTAGGTCACTTTTTGAATTGGTTTATGAGGAGAATGGGATTGATTTTGTCTGCTAGTTCAGATATACAAAGGGATATGCATTTCGGTGTAAATTGGAGCGATAATGGAAAATAGATAGTTTTTAGTCCCTTAGGCTGGTTCTGTTCTTGCTGAGAAGCAGTCCAAACCCTGTGCATCTCCTCGCAGCAGGCAGCATGCTGGCTGACTTGAGCAGTGTTCTCTTTCAGGTCTCAAACAAGCACAGGAGGGAGCAGCAGCGGCTGGAGAAGAAGAAACGACAAGAAGAAAGGCATCGTCTCAAAGCCTTGGAGAGCAGGAGCAGCCACAGGGACAACAACAGAAGTGAGGCAGATGTGAACGCACAAGTCACCTTGGTGAAGACCTTTGCTGCTCTGAACATCTGACTCGGGCCTCCTGGGAACTGTGAGAAGCAGAGGGAAGACGGAGTACGGCAAGCCAGGCTTTCCAGTGAGGCCATTCTTTGACAAAGTGAAACATAACCGACAAAACCCACACAGAAAGAAATTCACACTGAATTAGTTTCCTTCAAGCTTCCTCTTTTTTGTAGAATTTTGTCAGTGCTGTGTTTTTGTTTCATGAAAATGCAGTGAAGCCATTCATATTCTGTAATACCAACTTAAAATACTGAGTTTTAGGGGTAGATAGGTGAGGAAAACCTTTTTAAGTGTGGCTTTATTTGCCCTCGAAATCAGAGTTCATTGACCATGGGATCTTCCCTTAACTCATGGGGTGAGTTTTGCTGTAATTGTTCATGAAGTAGTTTAGAGTAATTATTAGAAATTCAGAATGTTAAATTAGTTTCTCTTTCAGACAGATATCAACATACATAGGGTGGCTTATAAATGGTTTTTATCTCAGGAAAATAATTAGATTTAATTTCATTCTTATCCAGGTTACTCAGAAATTAATTCAGATAGTGTTTTCCCAAAGTAATGCAATATCAGGGGTGGCCTGCAGCTGTCTGGGTAGAAATTAAAGAACTGTGTCTCTCTCCTTCCTGACTGATGTCATTTCAGATGGTTTCATTGGAACTCAAGCCATAGGATGAGTGCGTCTGACTGTCAGGGAGGCCTGGACTCTGCTAAGAAGTTGGCAGTGGTATTGTTTTGGGTATTGTCTCCCAAACAACTAATGTAGCACTACTTGTGAGGCAGTTCTGGGATTCTGATTATCTGTGGAGTAGAGTTTGTGGTTGTAAAGTCGGGACTCCTGAGTTTCTGCCTAGCCAGAGCCTAAAAATTACTCGTTTTTATAGGAGGGGAAGTCTAGAAGGGTATCTGAAGTGTTTTTGTGTGTTCTCAATTTAAGTAATGGTGTATTCTTCCCGTTTATTCTAGACTTCAGAGAAGTAAAAGGTTACTTGACCATTTAGGTCGCTACATTTTCTTAGTGTTGTAGAAATGAAGTCCCTAGAAGTTGACATTTATTTATTTTTATTTAAGCCCCTCTGGGGATTTTGATGTCAGGAAAACTCCAGCTTTGCCTGAGGCTGGCGATGACTTAGGTTAGACCACCAGGGAAGGGGCCTCCCTTGGTTAAGGCCCGCAGTTGACTCCACAGTTCTGAAAGAGATTGAGGCAGTACACAGATCACATTCCCGAAATGGAGTGGGGTGGATGTGAACTTTAAAATTGTCACATGTGAGGTAGCCAGTCCTAGACAGGGTTCTTTGCCTTCTGGGAACCTAGTATTTGGGTAGATAATGTATCCTAACTCAAAAGGTAAATGGTTTGTTATCTCCTTTACCCCTAGATTTCAAAATTGTAAGAGTGGAGGCGAAGGGAAATATGCAGAGTTCGGTATGTGTGGGTTATGTCATTATCTGTGCAGGCTCTGGATCTATCGCACTGTTACTGTCAGCATCCTGTTTGCTTTCTTCAGTTTTAATGACATCTTTCATTACTTTGTTTTACTTTGGGACTGTGTGGTTGGAGCATTAGAAGTCTGTTGGAATTGCTCCCAGGACGTTGTAACGTGGGCTTTTTCCTGGTGACAGTGAACCACAGTATTTCACAGATTTTAAAACTGCACAGCATTTTTTCTCTGTACGTTGCTGAGTACCACCTTCGAGACTCTGGGACTCAGTCCAAACAAAGGAAGGCACTCTGTTACCCTCCTCTAGGGGTGTGGATCGGGTGCTTGAGGATCGAGTCTTCTCCCTTTCACCTCTAGGCAGGTTCCTGGCTGGCTGAGCCTCTCCGAGCGAACAGCTTTCTTACCTCCTTTGTACTGCTTAAGTGCAGAAGACCAGTTCCTCTCAGAAAGATCAAGACTGTGTACCAGAAACTCAGAATTCAAAGTAGAAATAGTGTACAGGAGGCCCATTGTCAACAGTAGTAGAATTGCTTTATTAACTTGGTTAATGAAGTAGCCTTGGGCCTACTGGGCTTTTGAAGTTTTTAGAAGCTGCTAAAGTCACTAGACAATATGGGGAACATTTATTTATAAATTACCTACTTCTGATAATAGGCTTTATCATTTCTGGGGTATAGCGACAGTGGTTTTAAAAAACGAATCCAATGGTTTTAGCAATCTTTTATTACCATTTCACAGCTTTCAGTTGTTTTGTGTTTAGTGTGTTAATTATTAGAAGTGGGTACAAGCATCCACCTTCCTTGCTACCTTCTCAGTAAGCGTCTGAATTTAGACTTCGTTGCCGTAATCTCACTGAAATGAGAGACAGGGAACCTGGAGGCCTGGCTGCCTCAGCACGCGATCGCTTCTTCGGCAGCCACATTGGAGGCCCTGCATGGTTGGTTTTTGGGTGACGACGGTTTTTAGCTGATTGTTACTTGCGTGGGTCTCTATGGGGACTGAATGCAGCAGCTTCCAGGGTCACATCTTGGCTAGAAAGGGTTAATTCAGGGCGAGATTGTCTTGGTGGCCTGCATTAGAGCCCGGAGAAAGAGGGGCAGCAGTGGTGTATAGCTGCTCACTGGCCTTACCAACTACATACAAAGGTTTTGTGGATTTTAAGAAAGCCTTTTTTTAAAAGGTCAAAAGAAGAGAAAAAAAAATGTTAAAATGTTAGCGGCAGTGGCTTTGAACTAGAGGTAGATATATTAAAACAACATAGAACCACAACTTTTAAATAGTATAGTTGCCACCAGGAGATATAAATGTATATGTACATTTAATTTTTCAGTGATATAAACATGCCCTTTCTGGAAGAAAATCTGCTTGAGGAATTGTGGTAGAAGAATCCTCAGTGTTAGAAGTTGTCAATAGTCTTCATGAGCTCTGGAACACTTCTGAGCCTTCCTGGTTACGAGGGCTGGGAAGTGGGCTCTCCCATGTGGAGCCGCTGGAGCTATAACCCTGCCTCCTTCCCTGGGGAGAGGGTACAGCATGAAGCTGGGCTGGGCTGGGGCGTCCTGTGCAGGTGAGGTGAGCCGTGAGCACGTTATGTGGTTGAGTTGGGTGGACTTCGGCAGTGAGGCCCTGTAGTCAGGGTGCAATTTTTCCCCTTCTGGAAACTAGAATCTGCCTGTGTTTTACTGGACTGACATAGGATGCCCTCAGTTTACCTCTGAAATGTTCAGCTTCAATATTTTAGTTTGACACAGAGAACACTTGAAACCCTGGTCAGAACTGACGAATTCCCATCCGACTGGGGGCACTTTGTGGGCAGGGAGAGAACGGGGCTTCCTGATTGTGTTGCCTCTGTCGCCCTCCTCATGCCCATGTTGAGTAGATACATAGCTCTCACCTCTGTACCTCAGTGCACGCTCTGCTCTCCCGGAGCCTCAGGGTCTGATGCCTTGTGTCAGTTTTGTCATTCTCGTTAGTCAAGGTTTTACTCACCTTCACTCGGAGACCAGGGATTTGCTCAAACTCTGGGCCTTCCATGGTCCTCTGAGCTCATTTAAATAATGGGATTTTTTACAAGTTGTGTTTCCCCGACTCTAAAGCAAGTTGTACTTTCCGGCTGTCATCCTTGAATTGAAGTTCTAAATGATAATGAAGTTATGATACATCTGCCCTCATGTGTTAGAAGGGGAAGGTTGAGCATTTCTAGTGATGGAGATAAGACCGAGTCTCCATGGCAGGCATGTGTCCAGTGTGTCACTCCTGCACCACAAAGACCATGCCTTGTGGATGGCCTGGCCCTCCTGGTCTCCCAGGTAAAATTCTCTTTCAGAGCCTTAGGCTCTTTGCAATTTCTTCCAAGCGTTCTTTGTAGAGCCTCTCTGTTTAACTGTTCTCATAAGGACTACTTTGTAGCTCAGTTAAAATGTTGAGTACCCTTCCAAAGTTACTTGAGAAGGGGCTGGTTCAGTGCAAGGATAATTCCCACGAAAGTACTTACTTTTGCACAGTGAGCTTAAGCAGGGCATACCCACGATTTGGAGTTTCTCCTTGCTGTGCTGGGCTTCATGGAAGCTCCCGATCCCTGGAGGAAACCTCTGGGGTGTGACTCCTATCCTTTGCCTGTTAACATCTAGCAGGTCCCTGATGCCAGCTGTCCATGACAATCAGGCTCAGTCACAGACCTCCGCCTGGGGTTTGATCCCCTGGCACGTCTCTCAGCTGACACTTGAGCCAAGCTGATGTGAGGCTCCTAACATCTTCCCACCTCTGGGGTTCAGTTTCTACGACATCTGCCCTCCCAGAGTCCCTCTCCAGCACTAAGCACAGAGGAGGGGTGAAGAGAGCTGGAGATCAGACTTAGCACCTCTGTGCTCTCCTTCCTGCTGTCAAACTGCTGATGTGCTCAGTTCCTCTGGGAAGTTGGGCAGGAGTGTCTGGGGAAGGGGCCTTCTCTTTGTCCTAATTGCACTATTCTTGTTCTAGCTTCGGTTTGAAGATATTTAAGACCTCTATGGGGTCATGATCCGTAGACTTAGCAAGTCTGCCTTAGCTGTGGAGCTCGGGGTGAGAAACACGACCATGTCTGATGTCCATAGTTCCTTTTCCCTAGGCTGTTTCTTTCCTCAGATTGTGTTCACCTGAACCATTTTATTTTTTATTTACCAAAGTACTGTACTGGGCTGTTTGCAGTGTTTTCAAAACCAAATGTTTCTTTTTGTGTTTTTAATCTTCAATACTTGGTGCAATAGAAGCTGCAAAGATGTGCCACTTATCTATGAAATGGAGTTTTGTATACCAGTAAATTCCTGTTTAAAAACAAAGTTTCAGGCTGCATGTGTGTTTTCTGTATTGTGGTGTTGGGGGTTGAACCCAGGACTCTGTGCACTCTAGACAGGCAGTCTGCCCCTGCGCTGTGTCCCCAGCTCGAGTTGTCTTATCAACATCGGGCCAACATTTGAGTGAAGGAGAGGGACCACGAGAGCATGCTGGGAAGTGTCCTTGTGAGGGATCTTTGCTCGCAGGTCGTGCGCGCATGTGTGTGTGCTTGTGGGTTAGGTGGTGTTCTGGTTCCATGGCCTCTTGGGAGCTGGCATCGATGAAGCTTCACTACAGGTAAGTGGCCACAGCACACATCGGCATACCTAAACCCAGTACCTCAGAGCAGCTCTGTGTTACACAGCTGTCGGCACACTGAGCGCTGTCAGGTGTCACTTTGGGGTTTCTCTAGGGCCCTGAGTTGGCTTGATCCAGTCTGGGAGGAGGCTCTTATCCTCAGTCACACCTCGACAGCAGTGACTGGGACAGACTCCCCTAGAAGTGGCCCACAGAGGAGCAAGGAGAACAGTGGATATAGAAAATCAGGAGGAGGGGCAGCCCCAGGTCTTCCAGCAGGGCCAGTCCATGTCAGGTCTCCGGCCAGTCAAGAGGGGCTGGGGCTGGCTCACTAGACCTCCCTGTCCTTATGACTGACCTCAACTCCTCCTGTTGCCTGTTTTCAATTTTGTACTCAAAATGCAGCTTTCTGAATTGGCTCTTTAGAGCAAAAGGGCCAGAAAATATTCTGGTTACTGGCAGAGAAATCCGCCCATCCTCACTTAAACCTTCCTCATGTTATTTTAGACTCAGTCCACACGCGAGACACTGGGCATCTCGGGGTGAACATAAATTATCCAGTTTCTGAGCCTCTGGGGTTCATTCAGGAGGATCGGGTAAGGGACCAGAGTGATGTCTCAGTTTAAGTCCCGGCCCCATTGCAAAACTTCAGTGGCCTCAGTTCCATTCCAAGAGTTCAGCTGGGCCAGGTCCTCTTTCCTGGGGGCCAGAGGGGTTTCATGTCTAGGGTAGGGGACCTATCAGGCCTTCTAACAGGGAGGCTGGATGAGTCAGGATGGAGTGTTTTCAAAACAGGTGGGCACGAGTGGTCATGCCCTTGTTCACAGGTCCCTTCATGGCAACTGCTCACGTGTGGTTCAGTACCAGGGCTTTCGAGTTACCCATCGGCCAGAAACTCCATGAGCTCCTGGTTACCTCCCCTCACTGCACATTCGCAAAGTATTGTGGCTTGTACAATACTTCCTAAAATGCCCTGTGTCGGTGTGCTTCTAGCTGGGCAGCTGGAGAAAAGTACTCTCAGACCATAGTTAGGCAGAGATTTACAACTCTTTGATTGAAAAGGGTTGAAACCAGTCCCGCCACTTGATAGATTCTGTCTTGGTAGAAGGAAGCATTTCCAACTTACTGAATAAGCTTGTTGGAACTTCCCTGTGGTATAAGGACACTCCTTGATGCTGTGCTTGCTGAGTGAATTCTAAAAGTCCAGTGTACTCAGTCTAGCCTGCTGAGTTTTCAGTGTGTGGCATTGGCTCAGCCATGCACTCTGACCTGGGACATCAGGGAGAGCAGCCCTCCAGGGAAAATGCTGTGTTGTCTTTGCAGCCGCTTTCACCTGTTGGGCTTGGGAACCATAAGATAAATGAGGAGCGCTCAGCTGGTAGTGTAGTAGCCCAGAGGCCGTTCTAATGAATTAGTACAGCATTTATCCTATCTGTAGTGCCGCTTCTTTGAATAATTCCGGTTGTCATATGCCCATGAATTCAGCTGAGCAGATCCTTCTTTAGCTTCGGTGTAATGAATGCAATAGGGGAGGCAAGAAATAGAGGGGGATGGAACACAGATGGGGTGTCTGTAATGTCCCTGGCACTTGAATACATCGTCTCGGTCTTCAGACCATCAGTGAGGCTGAGGCTTCTATCTACATTTCACTGACGTAAACAACTGGCCTGAGATCACACCTTGGTAACAGGCAGGATTTGAACCCAAGGCCACTGCCTCCACTGTAGAGAAACCAAGTAAGTGGGTAAGCAGCATTGGGAAAGATCTAAACACAGGGCTGGGCAGTTCAGAGGAGGTTGAGTCTCCAGTTGGAAAGGCGAAATCTGTAAAGCACTCAATGCATGTGTGAGCAAAGGAAACGGGTGAAGAGAAGCTGCCGCATGAAAGAAAGGCACAGGGTAGGTGGGCATGTCCACGATGGGTGGGAAGGACAGATAGCAATGGTGGGATTAGAGACAGAAAGTTGGAGCCCAGCCATGGTTTGGGGGGACGGGGGAGAGCAACGCGATGGAAATGAAGCCATCAGTGGCCAGGGTAGAAACTAGATGGAGGATGGCGGTCCGAGAACCTTTGGTCCTAGTACCTCCTTAGCTTTGGCCTAGAACTGCCTTGAACACTTGGCATCTGTTTGTCAGTTGAATGGATCTTAATTTTTCTGGATCGCCAGCATCCAGCAAAAGTCCAGAAGCATAGTTTATATGACACTTACCAAAGAAAAAAATGAACTTTAATAAGGTACTCGGTTCAGTTCCCCAGTGGTGACAATGCAGAGAGCCCCGAAGGAGCAGACAAGTGTCTGTGAAATCGTAATCACTCTTTGGTTAGCTCAGAAATTCCATCGTGCTTTCTAAGCACTTACTCATCAAGTTAATTGAACACACTTCAAACAGCTTTTGTTGGAGGCTAAGTAGAAACAAAGCAAAACCAATATAAAGCCTGTCATCAAAACTGGAGAGGTGAGCTAGGAAACACTCCGGTAACAACATCCCCTCCCCAGCCTTGCCCCACCCATCCGTCCGTCTGTCCGTCCGTCCGTCCAGTGAATGGATACACATAAAGCACCTAGAACAGTGCCCTAAAAATACCAAGTGCTTAATACATGTTACCTATTATTGTTATGCTGTTTCATTCATTCATTGATCCATTCGTTCATTCACAGGACACAAATACGCATCATGTTTGTAGTGGGCCTATAACCGTGCTTTCGTGTACACCGACTCATTTAAATCTTGCCACAACCAAATTGCCAGAGAAATGTCACTGTTCCATTTCGCAGATGTAGAGATGAAAGTTGTAACCCCTTGGAAGCGTGCCTTAGGTTTTCATATGTAGTCAGGTCGTGTTGGCCGACTGATGCTGATTCAGCAGGTCTGGGGTCAGCTCAGGATTCCTGCCTTTCTAATAAGGTGCTGCTGCTATCCATGGGCCCCGCCGAGTATTGAGGCCTCCAGCACGGTGGGAAAACCAAATGGTGGGGAACCTGGAGCCCCTGACTTCAGGTTCAGGAGTCTCCTTTCCTTTTTCAGTCCTGTTTACAAGTCTGTGGCTGGAAGTCAAGGGGTGGTACTGTGGATACACACATGTGCGAGTGGAATGTAGACAGACTACTTGATTTCATTCATTGTTCATTTATTGCACCCTGCACAAACAAAGGATAAGACTGGTCTGTAGCCAAGCAGCCTACAACTTGCTTGGGGAGAAAACAAAGAGTCAGGATAGGCCACACGGAATTCTTGTTCCTAACTTGTAATTTTCAGTTTGTTGAACAGTTCCACAACTATAAGATCACCGGGTACTCATCCTGTTGTACCAGAAGTCCACGGTGCCCGGAAAGAACCTCTCCATCCCACCCACATCGGCGTTTTCCTGAGTTTCTTGTTTTGGGGCAGGAACTATCATTGTAAGGTTGTTGCGAGGTATTCTCTTGGTGATCTCTCAGCATATTTATTATTGAAAACAAACACCCAGAAGTTTACCTGGCCCACAAGCATGCTGCCCACTTGAAATCCAGGTATAAGACAAATTCAGGTTTCTGCCTAATACAAGATGGCACCAGAGGGCGCCCCACGACCACTTTTCCTGACAAATGCTGGTCTTGCTTACCCTCAGTGTAAGCCATTTTTGCTCTGAGACACCGCCTGCCAGTGATTGGAGGGTCGCAGCGGCAGAAGCACACATACACAGGTCCACCGCCAACTTCACGTGTTAGCACGGAGCTTCTTCACCTTTTGAAGTTCATGGCAAAACATCTCTCTGATTTCTTAGTCCTGACGGTTGTGCACAGGTCATGAGAAGGATGAGGGAGGACCATGTTTTCTGGGCTTGGGCTGTGAGCTTTGCCCAGCATGGCACATTTGATACCCTTCGTCTCCTTAAGTCAGTTCACCTTGTGGCTTGCGGAGTTGCTGTAGCTGTCGTTGGGAGTAAAACCTGCTAAAACACATTACTCCCAGACTAGGCTGTGTGCCTCTTCTTGGTGGGAATCCTTTAGCCTGTGATGTTGAACTCTCCTCCTCGCTGTCTGGAGTCTTACCAGCTTCATCTTCTCACAGCTGACCTGTCTGGGACCCCTGGTCTCTCCAAGGTGGCAATTGTAGGATGTTGGTAGGTGATGCTACTTTTTTGAGGAAATGAAGGACCCAAGGAGAGGGCCCAGGGAGAGGGCTCCCCTCCATAGGGCATCCTGTCTCTGACCCCCAGGTGCCTATCATTGACAAAATGAGCTAGATCTACAGCTGCTTTTCTCCCTAAAGCAGTTTTTGCCAGTGTGCGTGTTCTGAGGCCTGACGATGGGGAATAATATTTTTAGGTTGATATTTTTCATGCTTTTCACATTAAACCATACAGCCAGAAATATCCCTCCCAGGAATTGGCATGGTTTTCTTGGGTAAGATTGTAGAAGATTAGAGGAAAAGAGTCACAGAAACTTAACTGTTGTGGAAAAGTAAAAGGACTTCATGTTGGCACTGTAGACAGGGGCCATGGTGCCGGACTTGTTTCCACTGCGTTCCAGTGTGTAGAATGGAGCTGGCACAAGGTAGGTGCTCAAAATAATGAATGAATGAATGAAACGGTAGGCCCTAAATCCTAGGGTGTCAGAATCTGAGAATCAAAGAGTATTCGGGAAATTATAGGGAAATACTGTTCAGTTCTTCAGAAGAGGGATCCTGGGGGAGGGGGAGCGAGCTTTGTGGGTACCAGAGGGTCCCATGGCTCCTCCCCGGGGGAGACAGGGAAGCCCAGGAAGCCACAGCCCAGGAGTGCTGTGGGAAGGACAGGTGTGCAGGAAAGGAATTTCCCAGAGGGAGGGCTTTGGTTCTGAGCTTCCCCTGGCCTGGGATTACAGCAGTCAGAGGCTGGGCCGAGGAGATGGGCAGGGTGGGGTGGGTCCCGTGCACAGCTTGTTGGGGTAATTGACATATTTGTGGTCGAAGGTGTCCAGGTTCTGGCGGAAGCAGAGCGCAGCCTCCTTGTCACACTCGCAGGTCTGCCTCTGGCATGTGGTCCTGCCGGCTGCATGGGACAAAGTCAGAGACTTGTGGATGGAGGTTCGGGCCTCCCGCTCTCCGACACAGATGGGGCGGCTCCTGGATGCCGGTGGGTCCCTGATCTTGACCCCATCACCCACCCCACGCTCATAGGAGTCCCGGCTCTTGGGGGATGCGTCAGGGACTGGTGAGGGGCAGGGGCAGGGCATGGGAGGGCCTGCTGGGGCCCAGGATACTGAGCTGGCCAGAAGTTGCTCTTGTGTCCTTTCTCCCCCAAGTGCACTGTGATGGCCCTTAGCTCTATCCTGCACGGCAATTACTCACTATCACCTGCCCATTTTGTGGGTACCAGAGGGTCCCATGGCTCCTCCCCGGGGGAGACAGGGCAGCCCAGGAAGCCACAGCCCAGGAGTGCTGTGGGAAGGACAGGTGTGCAGGAAAGGAATTTCCCAGAGGGAGGGCTTTGGTTCTGAGCTTCCCCTGGCCTGGGATTACAGCAGTCAGAGGCTGGGCCGAGGAGATGGGCAGGGTGGGGTGGGTCCCGTGCACAGCTTGTTGGGGTAATTGACATATTTGTGGTCGAAGGTGTCCAGGTTCTGGCGGAAGCAGAGCGCAGCCTCCTTGTCACACTCGCAGGTCTGCCTCTGGCATGTGGTCCTGCCGGCTGCATGGGACAAAGTCAGAGACTTGTGGATGGAGGTTCGGGCCTCCCGCTCTCCGACACAGATGGGGCGGCTCCTGGATGCCGGTGGGTCCCTGATCTTGACCCCATCACCCACCCCACACTCATAGGAGTCCCGGCTCTTGGGGGATGCGTCAGGGACTGGTGAGGGGCAGGGGCAGGGCACGGGAGGGCCTGCTGGGGCCCAGGATACTGAGCTGGCCAGAAGTTGCTCTTGTGTCCTTTCTCCCCCAAGTGCACTGTGATGGCCCTTAGCTCTATCCTGCACGGCAATTACTCACTATCACCTGCCCCTGCCCAGGGGATTTCTAGGCCACCCCTTCCCTGTGACTGTGTACTATGGCCATAAGCAAAGGGAAGCTAAGAAATGCTGCACTCAACTCCAGAAGGCCTGTGTGAGCCTCCGAGTGGCCCGTGTCCAGGCTTGCGCTGTTAGGCCCCTCTGCTGCAGCTGTCTCTCTGACCAAAGTAACTCTGGCTCCCTTTTGTTCTGCGAAAACATTCCCCTGTCCAGAAGGGTCCTGGTGCCTCACTTCCTACTCCAAGGGAAGACTCAATTGCATGGGATTCTGCCCACACCCGCTATTTCCGCAGGACTGAGCGGAAGGGGCGTGGTTCCCTGACAGCCTCTTTGCGAGTCTCACCCGGAACTGGACTCAGCTGGCGAAGCGGGCATGGGAGCTGGGGAAGTGGACGCTTTGTAGGGGCTGTCACCTGTCCCAAGGCACATGGGGGGCAGAAGGTGAAGCCCCAAGAAGACCCAGAACCTGTCGGACCTATCTGAAACCTCCCTCCCCTCATTCGCTCAGCACCATCATGACAGCGGATTATGCCAAACTTGCACGAACCCTCCGCGAAGCGGGAGCGCACTACCTAACAAAGCTGCCTTGCTGAGTGGACCGACTGCGGAAACAAGAAGCTCTGAGTCAGCTCAGCCTCGGTCTGGTGTCCCAGGTCCTTCTCTGCACCGCACCTGCTAGGCCCTGCCCTCCCTCCAGGCTGCGCTTGACTTTACAGCAGGAAGAAGGCTTGATTGATCCTTTGATCTGCACACCCTGGGCACTCTCGTGGCCTGGGCTGCTTCCCCATGTGGGCCCCAGAGGAAAGCTAATTGGTCCAAATAGGCATTGGCTATGGATATGGCTGAGTGGAGCAAAATGGGCCCGGTCTTACAACCCTCCTGGGGAAGTCAGCCCTTGGGAACAGGAGCCCTGGCTCACATGAACGTTGCTGTTGGCTCCATCCTAGGGCTGGGCGTGAGTCCAGCTGCTGTGGATGTGGTGTCTCTGGCTGGAAGCACTAGAGCTGAGGTGTGGTGCGGACTGCAGTGAAGGGCCACGGAGTTTTCCAGCCCCAGTGCCCAGCGGCATCTGGGCAGACGGACAGACCTCTCTAGTCTTACGTGATGATGGGACCCTCATGCCTCCAGCCCGGGTTCTGGCTCTGACAAGGTCAAAGCTCGCTATCAGGAGGGGCTTCCTGCTTCACGCTGTACCCAACCGCTCCCAGTGTCTGGGCCGCTCTAGGGTTCTCTTACCACAGACGATGCTACCCTGGCTGACAGAGAAGAGATACTTCTCTAGCTTGGGTTCACAGCCCAGCTTCTCCACTCGCCCATAGCAGCAGTCGTGGGCATGGCAGCACCTGTGGGGTCACAGTCAACCTGCAGGGGTCTGTGAGCCAGGCTGGGTAGGACCCGGGGCTGTCCAGGCCCCAGGCCCCAGGCCCCAAAGGAGCTTGAAGGAGAGGGTCAGTCTTTGTGTCCAGGTGCCCTCAGATCCTCCCTCCTCTGGGGATGCTCTGGCTCCTCCTCCGCCCAGGGGTCCCTGCGGGCTACTTCCTCACCAATCAGTCTGGTCCACAGGCCTATGGGCGCCACCAAGGCCACAATAGCAGCCGTAGTCGTTGTACTGCAGTGCTGACTTCCCTGTCATCTTTTCAATCATTATCCCAAACTGCACCAGGTTCCCGCTGGCCAGAGCCGCTGTGGAGGGACAGGGCAGAGGCCAGTAGTTCCCTCAGGACCACCGAACATCTCATCCAGGGTCCAACCCTGAGGTCTCCTCAAATCTAATTCCAGACATCTCAGCTGTCCAGTGAAACTCCCGTCCACAAAGCGCCCAAAAACCAACAATAGTGACATGACAGTAAGTAATTTTGCACCCTAATCCCTTAATCCTGCCCCATCAGATCCACGTCACCCACCCCGTGTGCCCCACTGACTCCCAGAATATTGCTCGCTCACCCCTTCTGGGTTCTCCCCACTGGCTGTTCAAACCTCTCCCAAAGAATCGTTACTTTTTCCCCAAAGAATTGTTGTTTTTGGCCCCTGTATGTCCCCCTAGATCTCACCAGACACCACTAGATATATTTCCTAACCACCTTGATGAATCTCTCTGAATTCCTCAGGGTCCTTCTGATTCAGTCTTGGTGAGGGTGGGAGGTGTCCAAGACAGGCTGGAGCCAGAAACAGAAGCCAGCGTGGTGGAGGAGCCCTGTGTGTACCGCCGGGGTCCCGTGCCCCTCGCCTCTTCTCAGGCTGCATTTCCCGCCTCTCCCTCCCCTCTCCTCCTGTAGCCACTGCTAGGTTATTCCAAGCTGGCCTCAGTATCACCCTGGTTAGTGGCATGAAGGAGGTGACCTTCACATTTCGTGCCCATGATGCTCTCAGCAGAGCCCGGCTCAGGGACATCCAAGGAGCTGGGGTTGCCAGTTGGGGTAGGGACGGGGAAGGTCATGGAGGTCACTTACCCAGGACACAAAGGAAGGTCAGGACAGGGGGAGGTTTCATCCTGGAAGGGAGGTGAGGAGCGGGCAGAAGAGCCTGCAGCAGCAGAAGGAAGGGAGCAGGGTCGCCTCTGATCTGGGCACCTCCCAGTTAAATACTATGTCCTGTCCACTCCCCACCATTAACCCCCGAGTGCCCGATGATGCAATAATCCTTCCAGGTCTGACACTTGGGCCAGGTCCCCGGGGGAGGGGCCTGGCAGCATGGGAGTGAGAGTGAGGCCATCCCGGGCTCTCTCCCTTCTGCCCTCCCCACTGCCCACCTCTTCCGAATCACCGCCCCAGCTCCCACGGACTGAGCCAGGGGCCACTGGCCGTGCTGTGCTTTTCATTCTTGGCATCTCTTCCTCCATCCTATTTTTCCCGATTCGGCCGCTGAGACATGGAGAGGCAGGGAGACTTCAGTTCTCCCAGCCTGGGAGGGCCCAGTGCCGAGCCTGTCATTTCCATGGTTCCACTGGGCCGAACCGGAGGCAGGATGTCCTCCCCTGCCTTCCCTGTTCCCTACCTGCAACTGGGATAACTCGACTGTCCACTTTTGTCAGTGTTCGGGGCTTGCTGAGTCTGTGGCCAGTCCTGGCATCTCTGCTTATTACGTGGCCTTGGGCAGGTCCTTTCCTTGCTAGCGCCTCAGTCTTCCTATCAGTGTCACAGGCCTGGAAGACCTCGCCTCTCTCCTGCCGCTAAGTAGCTGGACTTCTCTAGGTATGTCCGAGGCACAATGCAACACCCCAAGGGATCCCAGCAAACCCTCAACAGCCCTCCCATTCTCCAGAGAGGAACCTGGAGCGCGTGCCTAAATAAATGCTGAGCCACAATTTGGGCTCAGACATCCCAAAGGAAAAATTATCCCAGGAAGGAAAAGTTATCTACCAGGCAAAGAAGGCACAGTGCCTACTGCCTATGGAACTTTGGGGGTGTCCCCCAAAATCTTCTAATTTCTTACAAAATCAGAAGAATGGTCTGGATTATATTTGTCTTTACATTACTGCAATTGTAAAATTTAGTTTTGTTTTTTTTTTTAATCTGGAAGAAAGACATGTCCAAGGCCCCCAGATAAAGATTATGCTGAGTTTGAACGGAAGCTGGCTTCGGGCCCTGATTTGGGGCCTGGGTCACCCTCCTTGCTGGAAGAAGAGACCCAGGAGCTGCCAGTGGCTGGGACTCCCAGGAAGGAATCCAGACAACCTGTGTGGGCTAAGAGGCTGGAGCCCCCTTGGGGAGGTTTTGCCTTGAAGTCAGACAGGGACAGAGGCTGAGCCTCAAAGATTCCTGGGCCTCCACTTGGGCTTAAAGCTCACCTGCCTCCTTGCTTGCCCCTTCACTCCTGCTGATGACTCCCCCGGGCCTCTCCTTGCTGTGTTCTCACCCTGTGGTACAGAAGACTAGGGGCTGGGGGGCCAGAGAGGGGAGTACACCTGCCCTGGAGCTCCCAGCGGCTGTGAGTCGTGCTCTTCTGGGGTGAGGGTGCCCTCTGCTCACCATTTCCTTTTGATTTTAATGAGGGTACCTCGTGGCAGACCCTGGCTCCTGGCCTGGGTCACCAGAGCTCAAACAGTGAGTCACCAAGGATCTGCCTCCTCCTAAATAGCTGAAAATTAGCTTTGGTCCCTGGGGTGGCTTGGATCACTGCTGTTCCTGCACAGCCGGACTGGTCCCAGGGAGAGTCAGGTGTTAGAGACAATCGCCTCTGTGACCCATTTTAAGGATGAGCCTGGGCAAGACCCTGCCTGTCTGTGCCTCTGGCAGAAAAACCCAGGGTGTTGTCCAGAGCCTGGCGGGGGTAACACAGCAACTGAGAGACTGCTATGCTGCAATAGTGGTAGGACCTGGACCTGGAGGGTGGCTGTAGGCATCTGGAAAAGGTCATCGGCATGATGGTTTTCACACCACCAGTGCAGTGCAGCAATGCACCAGCCAGAGCAAGTCTTGGGGGAAAAAAAAAAAGTAGGGCTGGGGATTTAGCTCAGTGGTTCCACCTCCTGCCTCACAAGTGCAAGGACCCGAGTGCCATCCCCAGTACCCAAAAAAGAGCAAGTCTTGGGTGTTGGCCCCCCCCACTTAGGGGGAGCTTCCATCACCTCCCTAAGCTCCCTAAGCATCATCATTCAGAAAATGAAGATGATTGAACTGATCTTTCAGGGACGTAGACCAGACAGAAAGAAAACGAGAGGTGGAAGACCCTTGTCGGGAGGTCTTGCCCACAGGAGGGCCTGTAACACCGTGTCCCTCCTTCCTTCCACCCTTACCAGGTCACAGAGGAGGCATCTGCTGTCCCAGAGCTCAAAGCACGTACGAGCATGCAGCTGGGCCCCCCAAGTGACAGGTGGAGGGTGTGGAGGTGGCTGGGAGGTGAGCGGGGCTGTGGGGGATGGGTGGCGAAGCTGGCACGGAGGCTGGGGTAGAGACCTGGGCAGAGGTGAGTAGCTGGGCACTATCTGTTCCGATACGAATATGTCTCAGCCTGGTCATCATCATCATCATCGTTGTCATCGTCGTCCTAATAATGAAAATGGCAAAAGCAAATGACTACCATTTACTAATGGGACACGCCTCGCATTTGCCAAGTGCTTGGTGTTGTGGACACTGTACTGAGAGCCCTTATTCTTCATATGGCTTCTTGCTACAGCCTTCTGTTGCTTCCCTCAGACCATGAAGGGTCCTTCAGACCATAAAGCCTGGAAGAAGTCATTGCTCATTCAGTCAGTGCAATATCTGAGGACCCACTATGTGCCAGGGACACAATGCTCAGCGAGGCCAGACATGGTTCCCTATTGGCTGAAGTCAGTGAAGAGCCTGCAGTTAACGGGGCTTTCAGACACGCTGAGATCAAGACTCTGGTTCTGTCTCCTTTGCAGTTCTATCCACCTGGCTTCTTTCCAGTAGCACCTTTGTCCATGAGCTGACTTCTCTCATGGTTGGAAGAAGGCTGTGCCACTAGGGCCTTCCACTTTTGAATATTCCTTGGGGAAGACAGGAGGCAAAATTTCCCAGTCATCACAGCAAGTCTCTAGTTCTGTTCTACAGGACCAGCCTGGCCTGATCTTTGTTGCAAAGGGGAGAAGATGAGGCTGCTTGGCTTGTCCTTTGAGGCCCATCCTTGGACCTGGGGAAGGGGAAATACATCACTCAGCTACACAAGGGCCATGCAATATAGAAGCACTGGCTTTCCAGATTAAAATCTAGGTTCTGTTGGCCACGGATGAAGAGGGTGAGCAGATGCTACAGAAAGGACCACGGTGCATCCCTCTCACTTCTGTGTTTGCAGAAATAAGGGCGTTTCTAGAAACACCATTAGAAACAAAAAAACAACCCAGAATGACTATTAAATTGGAAGTGGGTGAGGAGAAGGGCCTGCTCTCCTGATGTTGGGGAGAAAAGCTAAATCCAAACCGATTCAGTAAAAACGTGGAGCCCAAACCACACTAGTTCCACAGAAAAATACAGGTTTGGGCAGTGCCGGAGATATTTTCTGTAAACCCCAGATTCTTAATTCAGAAATATGAGTTCTGCTGTAATAAATTGTTGAAAGATACGTGGAAAGTTAGCATACCAGCCAGAACACACAACCAATGGTTGAGTTCCCTTACACAAAGAGAAAGGACAAATTGGGAGAAAACCCAGCAAGATGAGATACACCAAACAAAGAGCTCAAACCTAGAACAAACCAGGGCAGTTGTCCCCAGAAACATCTTCTAACACAAGTAGAAAAGCTGCCAGAAGTCAGAGAGAAACTGCCAGGCCACCAGGAAGCCCCTCCCACCAGAGCTGCCTGGTTAGAAACAGGTGCAAATTACTGGTTATGAAGTCTTGACACAGTGAGAAAAGATTTCATCCCACTCAATCTGGCAATCATGTTTCCAACGTTGTGTTGGTTGAGAAGATGGAAAGATTTTGTGCTGATTCCAGTGGGCACGGATAAGCCATATGTGTGCATGGGCAACAGAGGTGTGGTGTAGGGTCTGAGAGCCTCAGAGTAGCGGACAACTACTTCTGCCTGGGAAGCCTTCCTATAGAGCTGTGGAGAGGAGCTGCCACCAGAGCTGGAGCCTTTAAGGATGATCAGGGTTCAGTCGATGGTCCACAGGCAGGTAAAGCAGGAGCCACGGGTACCCAGGCCTAGCCCTCTGAATATCTCTGTTCTGCTCTGGGCAGCAGCCTTTGACATCACCACACTGGTCTTTCTTTGGGGAACTCACTCCTTCTATACGAATGGCCTCAATCACAATGAAGTCCCAGCCCCAAAGGTAGACACATGACCAAAGTCAGCCCATCAAACTCTCTCTGGGCACTCTATGTCTTTGGCAGTTTTATGAGATTCACAGATGGGACAGAGCCCTTCCGCCTTTGATATCATAAAGAGACTATCTGAGGAGCTGCTACCAAGACTCCCTGGGTCCTGTCATTCTCAAAGCATGGTGGATCAGGTCATTCAGCTTTCTTTCATCAATATTTTTTGTTTAGCTACCCAAAATAAGTCTCTATAGTATCAGTACACACCCATATTCCTGTCACTCTGAGAGGCATGGGCAGGAGGATTGAAAGTTTGAGCCCAGCCTGGACAATTTAGTGGAACCCTGTCTCAAAAGGGCTGGGGATGTATCTCAGTGAAAAAGTCGGGGTTCAGTCCCCATTACAACTGCTATAGCTTACAGCTAGAAGAACTTCAGTTGATATGGAAATTGGTACCAGGATGAGGACTGCAGACAATAGGCCCTGAGGGAAAGGAGAAATCAGGCACAGGTTATTGGGAAGACATGGGCAGTGACTTGGAACATTAGCTACCCATGGTATCGCAGTTGCTAAATAGCCAACTGCTTACCAAGGACAAAGCTGGGTGGTGTTGGCGGTGACTGACAGAGAGAGAGAGAGAGAGAGAAAGAGAGAGAGAGAGATCTCCTGGTGTTGTTACCAGGCATCGTAGTGACCAGCAGCAGTGATACTTTCTAGCTTCTTACTGTCCTGTTCAAAGATTTGGACAGGACAACTGATACATGCGGAAGTTTAATGTTTATTAGGGCAAAAGAAGAAGAAAAGGAAATTCAGAAGAAGTGATCAAGAAGAAAAAGTTCTGTGAAGGAAAGAGAGAGGTTACGCCCTGCATGCAGGGCAGGTCTCCGCGAGAACAAGCGGGTAGTGGCAGCAAAGTTAATAGCTGTCATCCTTTATATCTTCTATCTGATGTCAAAAACCTGCCAGATCTTGCACCAGAAGATTGGTACCAGGTGCAGAGCTCAGCTGGTTTTCATGCCGGAAGAACTGAGGGCAGCGCCCTCTGACTGGCATCAGGTGCAGGGAGATTGGCTCGCTCCTGTGAAGATCCCATGCTGGGAGGGTTGAAGAAAGCATTTCCTGTGTCCTGAATCTCTGCGGTTAACAAAGCTCCCTGGTTGACAGGCCACGCTCAACTGCCCAGCCTCTTTGCCCTGCCCTCATCTCCTGCCTCAGTGAGATGGCTCCTTTGACGACATCCGGTCTATGAAGGAGGGAAATACTTATCACCCCTGGGACCATCACATTTAGCACTTGTTTATTTCTTCTGTTCTTCTCTGACAGAAGTTGGCACGGAGTAGGCACTTAAGCAGTCAGTGAGCAAATGCATGTGTGAATTTGCAAGCTCAAAGCTTAGGAATTCTGGAATGAAAACAGAAGGGTTGTCCGGGGGTCAGGGATGGAAGGAATTTGCTGATTTATATTATCAAAAATGGGGGAGAAGTTATGGGAATAAATTGTGAGGGTCCTCCACCATGAAAAAGATTGGAATCAGGTTGAATTTATTACTATGGGCGTCCTGGCCCAAGATTCTGCAACTCAGTATGCTAACATGGGTATCTCTTATGAGTTAAATGTTGCCTAGGCTGGCAAATTCAAATGCTGGTCTACTTCCCAGGACATGGAAAGCCAGGCTCCATAGTCTTAATGAGGAAGGAAGAATGAAACAGCACTTAGGAGACACGAACTCCTGGAGGCACCTCCCTGCCTCCCACTCACCTCCCACTGTCCCCTTGAGAAGGCCCCAGTTCCTTTGCTATTAGCCTCACTTCGAGAATGAGGTTGGTGTGGGGAGCATACATTTTTGAAAAAAATCTTGTTTCAGGCTTCTCTTTCTTAACTGAGGATGAAAGTGGGAGATGCTGCAGCTGAGATTCTTTCAGTCCGGCTGAGGGATGCTGAGGTCAGCCCGTCCAGCCAATCGGGAGGCAGCAGTCACCAGGGCCAAGAAGAGTGCAGTCATCGTGGATGTGGCCTTCAGATCCTGGACCCTGGGAATAACTAGAACCGAAATGGGCAGGCAGCCAAACGAGGTCAGTTATGTGAATACACAGGATCTCAACTTCAGTGGACCCTTTGGGTACACAGGTCTGGGATCTGTCACAAAGTCTTCTCCCAATTAGAAGAAAACACAGACTGGCATGAAATTCTTATCAGTGACAGCTGCCATTCAACCAGGGACACTTTTTTTTAATGGTCAGAACCAAAATTTTCTTCACACCATCACCTTAGCTTACTTTCTTATGTTGTTGGACTACATCTTCAGGTAGTTTTCTACAAAACTAAAAAAGTGGCAGGTGTGCATGGTGGGGCATGTCTGTAATCCCAGCACTCAGGGAGGCTGAGGTAGGAGGATTGCAAGTTTGAGCCCAGCCCCGGCAACTTAGTGTCTTAGCCAGATTCCACCTCAAATTAAAAAATAAAAGTAAAACAAAAATTTAAAAAGGGCTAGGGATGTAGCTCAGTGGTGCAGTAGCTGTCCAGCAAGTGTGAGGCTCTGGGTTATATCACTGGTACCAAAAAAAGAAAAGAAGAAAACCTCCCCACAGGGAAAACAAAAACAAAACCCTTGCTGGTGTGGTGATGAACATCTATAATCCCAGTATTAGGGAGGTAGAAATATAAGAATTTCCATCCTGGGCTACATAGAGAGATTAAGGCCAGTAGTAAGACCCTGTCTCAAAACAACAACAACAATAACAAAAGCAAAAACAAACCCAAAACCAAACCAACCAAACCAGAAATCCCCCAAACCTCAAACAAAACAAAAACCTCCAAGTCATTTCCACACCATTAAAAAAAAAAATCTTGGTTGCATCATATTTCCATCAAATATACATTTTTTTTGAGAGAGGTTCACACCTTGTGGTCTAGGCTAGCCTTGACTTGTGGTGATCTTTCCTCAGCCTTTCAAGTGCCGGAATGACAGGAGGGCATTACTGCACCTGGCTAGAGCAGAAATTGGCAAACCATGACCCATGGACCAAATCCAGCCTGCCACGGTTTTGTTAATAAAGTTTTATTGGAACACAGCACATAACATCTGCTAAGTAGGCTATTTTTCATTACAAAAAAGAATGGACGTTCTTATGTGGCGGGGGAACATTCTTATGCTTTGTTCCTGATGTTTCTTTTCAACATATAAAGTAACACGGGTATAACACTCCTGGTGTCCCTCTGTCACCAATCAGGTAAGGGTTCCTTTGTGGCAATGGCCCTCAGCCCTTTGCGTTGCAGCTGTGGGCCCTGATGCCTCTGGTCATACTCGTTAACACTAGAGACCATCAGTGACACTGCTGGTTGCCGGTCTTTGCTGCTGCCAGCCATCACTGGCTAATGCTGGACACCATTGGCAACACTGCTGATGGGTCAACACTCTGAGCTCTTCAGAGCCAACAGCCTCAAGAGTTTAGAGCTCTTTTGAAAGTGACCACTCTGCCCATACTTACGAATCTCAAGTAGATGTCCAATCCCACACCACCCAAGAGAAATAAATTATGAATAGCTTTATAGCATGTGCTGGTCATCATTCCCATTGCTGGACACAATGTCTGACACCCACAACGTAAAGGAGGAGAGATCTACTGTCCTTCATTTTACTCACCTTTTAAGGAAATTCAGCCCATGGTCAGCTGACTCCAAGGCAGACACATCATGGGTGAAGGACGTGGTGGACCAAAGCTGCTTATTTTATGGTGGCTTGAAAGCAGAGCATGGGAACAATGCCAGAGAAGGGGTAGAAATCAAACATAGACTCCCAAAGCCACGCCTCCACAGCCCATCCAGACACACCCAGAAGTGCACTCCGCAGTTCATCTCTAGGTGGATTCCAGAGCAAATCAAGGGGACACCCCACCCATCTTATGGCCACCACATAAGATTGCCACAGTGAGGCCTCGTTTGAACAGGGCCGGTGCTGCAGCACAGGGATATCAGTGTATAAGAGGGAGCCCTCCTAGGCAAATCTGAAAGGTGTGAGAGAAGTGTAGCTTATATTGCCTGTCACTGGTTAAAATTCAAGCCTACTGATGGATCTGAATTGGTTTAAGTCCAAGTCTTTCTATTCAAACTTACTGATTGGCCCAAATTCAATTCTATTGCTTAGTTCAAATTCAAGCCTGCCTGGATCAGGGCAGACATCTCCCGGAATGGGTATGGGGCGTCCAGGATAGTCACAGCCGTCACGACAGCAGTTTGGGTAACCTCGGGGAGAAGCGGCCGCTTGACTGACAGCTGGTGCATCTCGGTGCAAATGACAGTGCTCAAACTGAGGGATCTTCAGGAGGGATAGCTGCGTTAATCATACCTTATCAGGGTTTGGGGATACTGTGGATGTTAATCCTGGACCCAAGTCCCTCCCTCAGCTTTGCTGTCTTATGCTTGGTTTCCCAGCAGCTTCAGAGAGGAAGGAGCAGCATCTGAGATAACAAGACCAGATGAAGGGCACTGTGGCTGACAGCTGAGCAGTGTCTCTGGCCAGGGTGGCCTGGAGAACAGCTAGGAAGTAAATTTCAGGGTGATGGGCGGGCATTGAGGCACGTTGTTCCAGTCTATCCCCAGGGAACTGAGAGGCAAAGAGGGGAACAGTGGGGAAGGGCATGACAGCTGTCGGTCAATGACGCCCTTACCCCTGGCAGTCAGGAGAAAGACTCAGACAATTCTTCTGTTTTCCTCCACCTATTCCCTCATTTTTCCCTAGATGATTGCTAAGTTGGAAGGAGAAACTGGGCATGTCCAGGGCAGGCCCTCCCCTCTCTCCTTCGGCTGCCTGCCTGTGGAAGGCATATGCTCTGGTCTGTTTCGGGTTGTGTGTCTGGCTTAGCCGTACCGGCTCTGCCCCTCTGGTTGTTCAGCTTTGTCTGTGACTAGGTCTGTTAGTCATCTAACTCTTGGAAGTGGAATTAGGAAGCTTGTTGTGTCCATAGTCATAACAGCCTCCAATTTAGCCTTAGTCAGTATTTTTTAAAGTCCAAAGTAATTTGATCTTTACCTGCCTGACTCATTTGTCCCTTAAATGGTCAAAATATGGACAAGGAAACAATGCATTATTTAATGATCTTGCTTCCAAACGCCAAAGCTGATGAGTTAGCTAGGAACTTAAAATGTGAATGAGAAGTCGAACTAGGGAAACAAAGGACAAGAGGCATCTGAGGTGAGCTACTGTGACAGTCTCAGTGGATTCAGAAAAGCGCGTAAGTAAGGACTTAGCAGAATGTGAGTGCCAAGGCCCAGCAAAGGTCGGAACCATCCAGGCCTTAGCATGTAGTCTATTGCAACTTGACCTTGAACCGAGGGATCTGGCCTCAGCACACGGGCAGGGAATAAGTGAGGTTTTATTGCAAAGGGTTTAGGGGCATGCATAGCTGAGGCAAGGACTCATTATAGGGGAAAGAAATGCTTCCTGTGCGCAAGTCCCCTAGTCACTGGGGGCAGAACAGTGATTGGCTGTGTTTCCCGTGCTTCTTCACATTGGCTTTCAAGCCCAGACTCTATCTCCAGCTATATTCCAGTGTGCTTTTACTGGGCATTACTTCTCAAGCTTGAATGAGGGTTTTGCTGAAATGCAGGTCCTGGTTCATTTGGCCTGGGTTGGAGGCTAAGATGTCTCCTTTGTGTACCAAGGGAACCCTACTGCCGACCTCCTGAATAAGGAGATGCATTTTGACAGGATTCCCTGGGTGATTTTCAGGCACATTACATTTTGAGTACTAGGGCTTTAACTTTTGGCACTAAAAACCTTTGTATTTTTGCGAGGGAGAGGGCACCTTACTCCCTTGCCCCTTGAAGTTTGATATTTCGAATCTGAGAAACTGACATTAGATCAATTCACAGGAAGGAAGGCCTACAATTTATTATATGTGTGTGCATCGCAGGAAGGTGAGTACCCAGTAATCCAATGACATTTAGAAACTTTCCTACCTAGGGAGGAGGAATTGGGGATAGAAGGTAATTTGGAGGGAGAATACATTTTCGGGGAGATGTACATCCTGAAGACAAGGACCTGTGACAAAGTTCAGTTGGACTTTGGGTGTGGGGTCAGATTTAGTCTTTCCTCCTGTGAATTAATCTTCTAGAGCAGTGATGATGGACCTTTTAGAACTTTCAGTAATCTAAACAGCCTGCTGAGGCATGCATGCCATACGTTCACCACCACTGTTCAGGAGAATCCATCCTTTACGTGGACAGGAGAATTTCAGAAAAAAACTGCTGCCAATCTTTTGCTTAATTCTAAGTGCCTTTATTTAAAAAGTATCTGAGTATTAGTCAGCTTTCCCATCACCGGGACAAAATACCTGAATGTACAACTTAAAGAAGGGGAGGTTTGTTTTGCCTCATAGTTTTCCGAGGATTCAGTCATGGTTGGCTGCCTCTTAGCCAGAAAGGCATGGGGAAGAATGCGGCTCACCTCATGACAGCCGGCAAGCAGGGAGAGAAGGGAGGAGCCAGGGACAAGAATATACCCTTCCAGGCTGTGACCCCAGTGACCTACCTCCAACCACGCCCTACCTCCTAACAGCAGCTCATCAATGGATTATTCCACTGCTGAGTACAGCACACACATTACCCAGTCATCTTCTAAAAGCTTTACCTCTTGTTGGGAATACATCCCCAAACTCAATTTGTTGGTGCAGAGAATAAAGCACTCAGACACCAAGAAATCTCAACAAGGCAAAGTCATTTTACTTCTGCAGAAGGGTATGAGCATGCTTTAACATGAGGTAGCAAGAGCACAGAGACACAGCAACAAACTCTTTTTATTTTCTAGTGCTTGAGGAGCAGCTGACCTTCTGCCCATTGGCTGCTTTGAAAGTTCACGGTCTATCCCAATTGGCTATTTTAAGCAGCATGAAGGGAAGGCCTGAAGGATTACTGGGCAGGGCTGCTAAAAGAGAGGAGCATAAGGTATGGGGAACTGAAAGTCCTTGGCTGTTGATAAGTTATCTTTGGTGGTCAGTCATGTTCCTGGAATCTAAACTGAGCAAACTTTTCCCGTAACTCTGGTGTAAGAGGAAAAGGCAGCCTAGATTGACTAGAGTTTAAGATGGAGATATTCTCTTGTTCATGTGTTTGATAAAAAAAAAAAAGAAAGACCTGGTTTCTTACATTCTGAATACATGAAACTTCGGGGGACAATTTAGATTTAAACTATAACCATCAACATATCAATATGTCATGCATTAGAGTGGCATTCCTGGATTCCCTTGGATTGACACAGATGGGCCCCTCAAATTCCATTCTGTTTACATTGGCTGGAGAGGCATCAGGGAAAAAGGACTAAACTGTAGAACAGCATTCTTAACTAGGGGCAATTTTGGCCCTAGGGGGCATTTGGAAATAGCTGGAGATGTATTTGTCATAACTCTGAGAATGCTACTGGCATCTCGTGGCTGCAGGCCAGGGGTGCTGCTAAACATCTTACAATGCCCAGGACAATTCTCACGATGAAGAATGGTCTACTCCAAAATGTCACTAATGGTGAGCTTGAGGAGCCCAGCTACAGAGACTGGCCTTGAATTTAGATGGCTCATCCATTTGAAGTATCAAATTGACCCTAGGTCTTTCTTTCTTTCTCTCTGCCCCTGAGCTACATCCTGAGCCTTAGATTTCTTAATTAGCAGAAGTCAGACCATGGCCAAGTATTTGATTTTCCCATAGAATGATGGTAGATTTTACAAAGGAGAAAAAACTGTGGGCACTCTCATTATAAATATAGCATGTCATCTACCTATATTGGGGTGGAGATATGAGGAAATCCAGTTATTGTTGACTTGAGGGTTAAGGAAGTAATTACAACAGCTTGTACCTGTTACACTTTTTCCTCTAGGATCCAGATTGCACAGGAAATTTTAAAAGAGACCAGAATTATTTGAGACATGTGACTCAGTACATTTTTAAAACAGGATCTGAACAAGAGCACTAGAAAATGGTGAAAAGAAAAAAAAAACCCCACAAAAGATAGGAAAAAAAATCTCCTCGGGTTGGTGCTTCTCAAAACATGGTTCCCTACCAGTAGCATACAAGCATCACTTGGGAACCTGGTAAAAATTCAGGTCTATTGAATCAGAAGCTCTAGGTATTGGGCCCTGGAATTAAGTTTTACAAACCCTCTGGGTAATTCTGATGCTTGCTCAGCTGGGAAAATCACTGCCTTGGGAGAAAGGTTGAGATGTTAGGCCACTGATCAGAACATGGGAATACCAGCTTTTGATGGTTAGACATCCACAGTCCTCTAGCTGAACCCATTCTGGCAGACTGCAGCAGTGGGAGGAGAGGTCAGCGTACCAGCCCTTGCAGGCACAGCCTCTTCTGGAGTGGGGAGGGAGGAGCAGGTTATACAGTGGCAGGGGACGGGAGTGGGACATGGCAGGAAGTTGGGCAAGGCTCCCTGGCAAGTGCTCCGTGGTGGCACGTAGGGGAGCAGGGAGTCAAATGCCAGGCTGCTGCTAGGCCATGGGGTCCCTAGTCTCCACTGATTTTTCTTACCCTTCCGGGTGGCTTTGCCGAAACTATGGGTGTCTGGGTGTTATAGGGTCCTTACAGAGAGTCCCAGGTTCTTGTCCCGAACAAAGAACTGGACAAGAAATGTGCAGAATGTAGTGAAATTTTACACGTACTGAAAGTGTTAAAGGTAGGAAAAGTACGCTCTGCAGTGTGCAGAGTGGGCCACGGAAAGCGCTGACAGCAGCAATGAGGCTAACGGCGGCCATCTTTTGTATCACCGCTCTGATGTCACATCGAGGCCGTTCTGTTAAAACCCCGGTTATTTCGCGCCGGAAGAATTGAAGATAGCATTCTTTGATTGGTCCCAGGTTCAGGGCCTGGCTGCATGTGTCCTGTATTTCTGTTACTGATAGGTCAGGCCCGCTTGCCCAGCCATCTGTCCATGCCCTACTCTCCTGTCTCGGTGGTACATCCAAAGTACTCTGAGTGGCCAGTCCAGAGGCCTCCCCAAGTGTCAGCGCCACCTTTCCTCACACAGTTATTCTGAGTGGCCACGGCCAGGCCCTGGCTGTCTGCCCAGCTGTGCACAGGAAGGCACTTGTACATCTCTTTGTTCATTCCTCCTGCGCTCTGCCTTACCCATTCCAGTACAGACTTGGCTCTCAACATTGTTCTACCACTGCGTGCCATCCTGTTTGCTTTTCTTGTTTTGATTCTTTCTTTTTCCTCATTGAGTTTATTGGTACATTCTAGGTAGACAGTACAGTTACATTCATCATTGGGATCTTGTATCTTTACATGGCAGGTCTTGGTTCTCATTTTTTCCCCTTGTCCCTGCCCTCCCTTCACTTCCTCCTCCCTTCCTTATTTACAAATACTTTATTTCCATTTTCTCATTTTTTTTCTTTTCCCTTATTACCTTTTCCTTAGCCTCCCCACTTCCCCTACACCTTTAGCCCTTTTCTTCCTATTTCACATTGTCAGTTATATCGTTAGGATCTTATAGTTTTTCATTATAGTTTTTCACACCAGAGAAACTATTCGGTATTTATACATGTGTGACTTATTTATTTCACTTAGGAGTATATCCTCAATATGCATCCATTTTCCTATGAATGACTTTAATTTCTCATTCTTTATGGCTGAGTACTATTCCATTTTAGAGAAAAACCACATCTTTATCCAGTCTCCAACTGATGGGCAAATCAACCAATAGCAAATGCTGGTGGGGCTGTGGGGAGAAAGGAACCCTTCTCCATTGTTGGTGGGAGTGCAGACTGGTGCAACCACTACGGAAATCAATATGGAGGTACATTTGAGGTATCTTTGAATTGGGAATAGTGGTTCCATGTTACCCAGCCATCCCTCTGCTGGGTATCTTTCCAAATGAATTAAAAGAATCATATCACAGTGATATATGCGCACCTATGTTTGTATCGGCACAGTTTGTAATAGCCAAAACTTGGAAACAGCCCATCTGCCCATCACTTATTTTGATTCTTGGTAACAGTGGCTTTCGTTTTCCCACCTAAATCAACTGCCAGAACATGGAGGTACTGGGAACCTCAGGTGTCTTGACCCCTTGAGAGTAGAGCAGGGCTTGCTGTGGGGTTTCAGCTTGCCTCGCTGGTCATTATCCATCTGCATTGTCTCCTTTGCCCCCTCCACTAGGAGACCAGAAGTCCGACATCTGCTTCATTTTTTCCCCTCATTGAGTTTATTGGTACTTTTTAAGTACACAGTACAGTTACATTTATCACTGGGATCTTGTACCTTTACATGACAGGTCTTGGTTCTCATTTTTTCCCCTCGTCCCTGCCCTCCCTTCACCCCCTCCACTCTCCCCTATTTACAAAGACTTTGTTTCCATTTTTTCCTTTTCTGATATTTTTCTTTCTTTCTTTCTTTCTTTTATTTTTTTTGGTTTTTTTGAGACAGGGTCTAACTATGTAGTTGAGACTGACCTGGAACTCACTGTGTAGCCCAGGCTGGTCTCAAACTCACAGTGATCCTCCTGCCTCAGCCTCCCGAGTGCTGGGATTACAGGCGTGCACCACCATGCCCAGCTCATATTTTTGTCTTTTCCCTTATTTCATTTCCCCTACCCTTTCCACTTCCCCTACACCTTTAGCTCTTTTATTCCTATTTCACATTGTCAGCTATACAATTTGGATCTTATTTAGACTTTTAGTTTTTCACACCAGAGAAACTATTTGGTATTTACACATGTGTGGCTTATTTATTCCACTTAAGAGTATGGCCTCAATATGCATCCATTTTCCTATGAATGACCCTAGTTTCTCATTCTTTATGGCTGAGTAGTAGTCCATTTTATAGAAAAACCACATCTTTATCCAGTCCCCAGTTGATGAGCAGTTGGGCTGTTTCCAAGTTTTTACTATTAGAAACTGTGCTGCTATAAACATGGGTGAGCATATATCACTGTGATATGATTCTTTTAATTCATTTGGGAAGATACTCAGCAGAGGGATGACTGGGTCAGATGGAACCTCTAGTCCTAGTTCTGTGAGTTATCTCCATATTGATTTCCACAGTGGTTGTACCAGTCTGCACTCCCACCAACAATGGAGAAGGGTTCCTTTCTCCCCACAGCCCCGCCAACATTTTATTGGTTGATTTCTGGACAGCAGCCATTCTTTCTGGGGTGAGGTGGAATCTCAGTGTTGTTTTCATCTGCATCTCTCGAATGACCAGTGATGTGGAACATTTTTTCATATATTTATTTGCTGCTTTTACTTCTTTGTCTGAGAAATGTCTGTTCATTTCAAATGCCCATTTTTGAATAGGGTCTTCTGCAGGGGGCTGATTTTTTTTTAGTTCTTTTCATATTCTAGATAATAGTCTTTTGTCTGAGGAGCAGCTGGTAAAAATTTTTCCCATATTGTAGGTTGTCTCTTAGCTCTGTTGGTGATTTTTTTGCAGTGCAGAAACTTTTCAATAAGATGAGATCCCAGTTGTTGATTCTTTGTGCTAGTTCCTGTGCTACTGAGGATTTGTTCATAAAGTCTTTTCCTATGCCAATGTCTTCGAGAGTTCTGCCTAACTTATCTTCCAGCAAGTTTAGTGTTTTTTAATAGACATCTGCTTTCTTGGTAGCTTCTGCCTGCCCACAGCCTGCTATTACACAAACTGCCAATCATCAGTAGCCACCTGTCTCTCCTGCCTGGCCCTCCAGGCCCTCCAACCCACCTGTGCGTGTCAGTCTCTGTCTTAATTTTCTATAACTGCATAGCAAAGCGTTGCAAACTTGGTGGCTTAAAATAACATACATTCTCTTACAGCTCTGGAGGTCAGAAGTTCAAATTCAGTTTCAATGTGTGCAAAGCCAGGTGGAGTCAGGGCCACACCTCTGGAGGCTCCAGGGTGAATCTTGCCTTTCCAGCTTCCAGGGTTGCATTCCTCCATTTGCAGCCTGGCCTCTTGCTTTCTTTTGTGGTAACTTCCCTCTGCCTCCATTTTATACTAATGACACTTTCTGATTTCATTTAGGGCCCACCCAGATAAACCAGGATAATCTCTCTTCATGAGTTCTTTCATTTAATCTCTTCTACAAAGTCCCTTTTGCCAGATAAGGTGACATTCACAGGTTCCATGGAACGGGACCTATATGCAAAGCCTACCACAGTCTCCACCTCCAAAACCTCTCCCCAGGATGCTCAACCCTGGAGGAGGCAGGTGTTCTGGCCCTGACCCCTGCCTCATATCTTATGAGTGCCAAGCTATCCAAAGTTGGGGTGCCTATGGAGGCTGTGGCCTTGTCCCTTTCCTGTGAACCAGGGCCCCTGAGGGGTAGAACCTGAGTCTCGCGGTGATTGAACGTCCACCTCCACTCCGTGGCTTTGCCACGTCCCACCCGTGAGACAGTTCCCCTTCTGGTGGCCGTCATGTATGCATCCCCTGCATTCTGCTGCAGGGAGATGCCACTCTTCACTCTGCCCCTGGTACTGTACGCAGGATCTTCCTGAGAAGAGCTGAGGGATTTTCCCTCTGTCAATTTAGAGGTAAGGTGGAGGTTCTGTTCCAGGTTGAAGCTTCCATTCTGGAATCTCCCTTGATCCCACCCAGTAGCGCTGCTCTTTCTGCCTCCCTGGGATGGTATTTGAACTCACTAGGGGTTTCTTAGGCCCCTCCTCCAGGTTTCCCCCAGTTTCCAGAGTTCTCCTCATGGTTACCGTACCTCCTTTCAGCCGTATTTTCTTTCCTCTCTTCACCATTCCAGTCCTCCATCGCCCCCTGTGGTGCAACCAGTGTAATGCATGTACCTCTCTCCACCCAGGCTGAGGAGAGGCCCAGCAGGTGCCATCTTGGAAGAGTAGCAGTGGACGTTTGTTTAACTCAAGCATGGCACATGAGTGAGCTAAATCTCCTCCATGCTACTGCTGATGTCCTCTCATAGCACACCTGTTGCGCCAAATATTTTTTTCCATAAGGCTGAGAGTAAGAGAGGTCACAGAAGCCTATCTTCTGTCAGCTTTCCCTCAGTCCAACTGCTTGGTGGTGTCCAGCCCAGAGGAGGGGTGGGACAGCATGAAATGATCACAGAAAGTCCATGAGTGGTGTTCTTCTCTTTCAATAAGAAAATGGAGGCTCAGAGAAGTAATTTGCTCTCGATGGCACAGCTGGTCAACAGAGCTAAGATTCAAGACCAGCGTGGGCAACACAGTGTTCCCATCCCTTAAAACAAACAGGCCTGGAGATGTGGCTTCAGTGGGACAGTGCTTGCTGAACGCACAAAGCCCTGGGGTCATGAGACTACCTGGTCAGTCCATCGTGAGGTTGACAGGTAAGGAACTCTAGTGTCAGCTCAGCTCTGTCTCGCTCTTTGATGAGGTGCGCTCAGACTGCCTGCCCTCCAAATTTAGGCTTCAAACCAACTCTGTATGCTCAGTGAGCCCTGTGTCTCCAGTAAGCTCTGTCTGCACTGTAATCTTATCTGGTCACTTGTGGTGATTTTTACATCTCCATGGGCTCTGTGTCTTGGCTCTCGGCTCTGCCTCTTCAAATTTCGAAGCCCCTGCTAACCCTTTTTAGCTGCTCTCTCTATATTATTATGTGATGTGTGTGTGTGTGTGTGTGTGTGTGTGTGTGTGTGTGTTTGTGTGTGTTGGGAGAGTGTTATAAATATTAAGTAATTAAGATTGGAATAAATAAGCCTGTGATTGCCTGGCTCATTGGCTGTCAAGTGAAATCTTAAGGCTGACAAAATTGACAAAGTTCGTGAATTCATTGTTATCCCATACATTCTGATATTGCGGAGACACACAAATGTGTCCTGACTACGTTAGTTGTATAATTTGCTCATGACAATGGATGAGCCTTTCTGTGTGGCGGGGACTCTGCCGTAGTCCAGAGGTACCTAGGCGTGGCCACTGTGTAGTTACTTCCCTTGTTGCTGGGACAGAATGTGCATCTGTACTTGTGGGGCTCGAGGGAAACTCACCCTGGACTTGGCCATGGAGTCGGGCCCTGCATGCCTTTGCCCCAACCCCCCACACCTGAAAGGGCTCCTTCCCTTTGGGTGAACGTCAAAAAGGACCCTTTCTCCAAGTCTAGCTCAGGCCGGGCCTTCCAGAGCCCCCAGTGTGGACATGCTCCTGCTCCTGGTTGTGCCTGTGACCTGCAGTGAGCACTGACCTGTGACCTCTGACCTCTACCGCATCTGAACCCCCAGAGGACTAGTGGGGTGGTGGGGGTGGTAATGGAGGACCTGGGTCCAGGGCTTCATGGCTCTGTCAGCTGGGGGAACCTGTTAGACTCCTGCATGACGATAGAACGCTAGTCTTCTGGCATTGTGTTCTCGATGGCTGCTGGTGTGGCTTGGGAGCAACGGAGAGCCCTGAGGCAGGGAGGTTGGTGAAGCTGTCCTGTCCTTCCTTCTGTGAGCAGTCAGGAGGCAGCGAATGGTACAGTTGTGTGTGTGTGTGGGGAACATTGGGCAGAGGCGGCCCCAGCAGCACAGACCCTCAAGAATGTCTAGCTGAGGTGTACACACCCATTATCCAGATGGGAACCTAAAGCCCTGGGAGAAGGGACATTTGCAGGCCCATGACAGCAAGTGACAGAGGTGGGCTTTAATTCAGGCGTCCCGACCCCCGCTCCGCTCCTTTCCCTTACACCTGGATGGTTTCCTCTTTGCCCCTCCTCCTCGCGTTCTCTCGGGGCGCTCACTTACTCCGACAGTCATTCCGGAAGCAATGGCTGAACACCTACGGTGGGCAGTCTCTGCTCCAGGCCCTAAGGACACTGCAGGGAGCAGCAACTCCTGCTTCCAAGGAGGTGACAACCTAGAGAAGCTCCACCTGCAGAGGAAACTCAGTGCCTCTTGTTCACTTTCTGGTTCTTCCTGCGTTTAACAACCACTTGTTGCTGCTCACACTGGGCTGGACGCTGAAAATACAGGGTTACCAAGATATTTCCATTGTAGACTCACACTGTGCGATATAGTAGCTCCTAGACCTGGGGGGCTCTTTAAGCTTAAATCAGTTGAAATTAAATTAAGATTAAAATCCAATCCCTTGGTCACACTGGCCACGTTTCAAGTGCTCAGTAGCCATCTGTGACTAGTGGCTCCCATACTGGCTGATGGGAAAAAAATGTGTCCATCATTACAAAGGGTTCAGCGGGGCTGTGTGTGTTTAGATCCATCCCTCAGCACCTCGGAATGTGGTTGAGTTTGCAGATAGTGTCTTTAAAGAGGTGATTGGGTTAAAATCAGCACCAGCATGGGACCTCATCTAATACGACTTCTGTCTCATCGGAAGGGTGTGTGACATAGGCCTACCGAGGAGGAGATAGGAGGACCCCCAGGGGAAGATGGCCACACATAGGCCAAGAGAGAAACTTCAGGAGGAATCAACACTGCGGACCCCTCGATTCAGATTTCCAGGCTCCAGAATTGTGAGGGAAGACATTTCTGGTTTGGTGGTAGTTATGGCAGTCTTAGGAAACCAACACAGTAAAGGGGCTTGACCAGGATGGGGAAAAGGTACCCACCAGTCTGTGTTCATCCCTCTGCTATATGAACCACCCTTCAATCAGCTTCCCAACAAGGCGGCCCTTTTGAGCAACACTCCACCATCTTCCAATCAGCTAGCTCATTCTAGCAAAGCTCTTGCTCCGCTGCTGTCTTGCCTCTTGACTAGTTGGCTTTGTTGTGTGCCTAGCCTGTGTGCACAATGCTCTCCCCCGCCTTCCTCTCCGTCTCCTCTTTCTTTTGTCTTCCTCTTCTTACTCTTATTATTTCCCAAAGCCTCCCGCTAGCTGTGCATCCCTTGCCACATTTTATTCTAGGCACTCGGGATTGTTTTTGTTTTGTTTTGCTCTGTTTATCTACTTGAGAAGAGGCTTCACACAGACCCGGTTCTGTCCTGGCCATACCCACTCCCTCTGCCTGGATTTATCTTCTCCTGGGCCATCCGATAGGGCTGACTCGTATTGTGCAGAGGTTCGGACTTGCCCTCTGAAGGTTTGATAATTAAGTCGGCTTCCACAAACGATAACAGACTAATCAACAGGAGAAAAGCTATACAGATTTGTCAATATGCACACGCGCACAGGAGCCTCACAAAATATAGAAACTCAGTGATGAGCCATGTGGTTGGTAAATAAGGAGAACCAGTGAATTTGAGAGGAGTAAATGATCTTTAGGGGAGACCCTAGTAACAGATGCAGATTGTAAATGACTCTTTGCAAACGGAAAGGGATGGAAGACTGGACCACGGCTTAGGACAGTCTGTCCTTAGTATGGCCAATTATGGAGAGGATTCCAAGGTATTGTATTCTTTCTGGAAGGATTTCTGAAAAGGGAAGACCGGAAGGGAGGAATGGAAAAAGAGACAGAGAGGAGATCTGTTATCCTGTGCTCAGATAGAGAAATGATGGAAGGCTAGAGAAACCTTGCTTCTAATGCAACTTCTAAGACTTTCAGTCCCCTCTGATTCAAAGTGCTCAGCATGTCCGTGTCATATTTTTCAGTATTGTTTTCTGAGTCCCAACAATACCAGGCATGAGCTCACTTTCAATGGCTTTTCCTACGTAGCACCTGACCTGGCCTCTCTACCTCAAACATGTCTTTCCTTGCCCCTGCCCTTCTTATACTTCTGCTTTGATTTTCATATATATATATTTCTAGATTTTTTTCCCCCATAGCATTTCTTTACTGGCTGCATCTCTTTCTTCTCAGTGACTTGTAAGTGGCAAGAGACAAGGACCATGGCTTTCAGGCTTGCACTACCCCCGGAGTGTTGAAAGCGCTCAGCTGATATTCTGTGGGATGAATGAGTATAAAGTAGAGGTCAGCGACATCATCTACCACACAGAATTATCGAGAGGATTGAGTGAGAAAATGGATTCAAAGTAGCCCAGAACCTGCTGTAAAGTCGTGCTCAGTAAGGGGAGTGTTATGACTTATATCTAGAGCCCCCCCAGGCCTCATGTGCTCATGGTGCGGGTTTGGGGTGGTGGATGGATCATGGAGGTGTGATGCTCGTCAGTAGATCGTCCACAGATGAGTTTATAGCTAAATGTGCTGTTGGAGGAAGTGGGTCACTGGGGGGTGGCCTGAGTCTATCTCTTCCCAGCTTCTCCCTAGATGTTTCTCTCTGCTTTTCTTCCCTCACTGTGAGCTGGCTCTTTGCCTTGCCCCTCAGCCACACCTTGAAGCCAGAGGACTGGAAACTAAAATTCTACAAACTGTGAGCCAAAATAAACTTTTCTCCCTCATAGATGTGAGTGTCAGGTATCGTGTCTCAGCGACAAGTAGCTGAGACAGGGGAGGTTGTTGAGACCCCGAACTGTCACTCTTGTCGCATAATCAACATTTGTGCTTTTGAGCACCTTTCTCCTTTGTGCTTTCACTTAGGAAGCTTCCTCCTGCTCAACTCATAACCAACATCTCATCTCCTCAACCCCGATGAGGTGACAGACTGTGCAGATGCTGCCCCCAGGAGGTTAGAGCTGTTTCCTTTCCCAGGAAGGGGAGAGAGCTGAGGTCGGCGGGAGGGATCCCACAAACCTGGAGATGTGTGCTGCCTTGTGTTGCCTTGTTACATTCCCTCTCCCTCTGAAAATACCTGTGCACACCTGGACATGGTGAGGTGGTGGTTTGAGGCAGATGAGATCCTTTCCCCTCTCCTTGGAGTTCACTTTGAAAAAAAAAATCCTTTTCCCTTTCACCCAAATAAATGGCCTTCTTTGGTCAGTGGTAAGCACACAAACTTGGACATATGAACCTAAGTGGCCAGTAACACACTGGCCAGCCAGAAGGTAAATCCTGGCACCTAAGAGGCACGGGTCTCCTGGTTTCCTGCTAGACAGGCAGCAGGCCCTTGGGAAGAACTTATGATTGAGGCTTCAAGAACATTTTAGCAGCTTCCAGGAAGGCTATTGACCCTGGAAATCTCACTTTTCTCCTGTTCATAGCATTAGCTGCCTATAAACACTTTTTGGTTAAGAAAAAAATAAAGGTTGTTTGAGGAGCTGACAGGCTCTGCCTCATTTCCTTCTGGAAAGTGCACTACCAGGAGCTACTGTCTCCATCGTTAGAACTTTCATTTGGATTGCTCAGTGGTGGCTTTTGGGGTGAGGTAAGCACCTTCACCATTTGGAGTTATCCGGACTGACTATAGGTCATTTGGGGGCACTGACTAGTGTGAGAAATGACTCAGAGTTAGAAACATGTTCCAAATATTTTTTGTTTATTTGTTTGGAGCAGTCTGTCTTTGGTTTGCTTTGGTTTCTTTTATCCTTCTCTTCTTATAATCACCTTTATTTTAGGGTGGACAGCAAGATTTTAGTACCATCCAGAAGATACAGACTAACTGGGCAGACGACGGTCGGGATTCTATAATGAGGAGCTACTAGAGCTGCAATTCCTCTAACACATAATGCAAGGCAGGAAAGTTCTCTTCCTGAAAGACTCTACAGAGCACTCATTTGGTCAAGGAACTTCCCATTCCAGGGGAAAAATACCCTCTAAGGAAATGTTCGGTTGGAAATTTAGATCTATCATGTAGAGACATCTGGTCTTGTCCCTGAACTGGAAATAAGGAAGCTAACACACCAGACCCATCAAACAGGCTTAGCAGGCTCACCAACTCCCTTTGCAGAAAAGGAACTTTTAAGATTAGTCAATAAGAGGCACAGGATGGCTTTATTAGGCAGAAATTTTAGCACCCACTCAAGAGTGGAGTACAGGCTTTCAGAGGAGATGCATTATTTCCCGCAACAAGGAACATTTGTGTTTCTCTTGAGGCGGTGGAAACCTTGGCAAAAGGTGGCCACCCCTAGAAGAGTACTAGCCCACTCTACAGGTATGGATCCAGTTGTTTTTTAAAAAAAAATCAGTAATTTAAACATTCTTTGGATTTTCTCAACCTGTCCCTTTATGTTAGAGTCAAGTTCCTGCTCTTTATTTTGCAAGTAGCCTATTTATAGAGTTTCAGTATTCCTGAGAAATTTTGGGTATGAGGAGTCTGGAAGTGAAGGAGCCTAAATTTAACCAAATAATTGCTCATATGGATCACCTTGAATAATTTTGGCTGGGTCCTGAAAATTACAGTAATCTTAAAAGTATAGTTTTTAGTATGATTTTCTTATCTCCTTTCTACTCTTTTATTTTTTCTATCCTATCTCAATCTTTCCCTTTTCTTCTTTTTGGGGGTTCTTATAAAGCCATGTATGGCTTTATATGAGCCATTTGGGGGTTCAGGAGCCAATTTGAGAGGTCCAGTTTCTTTGATGTGTTTGACAGGAAAGTTTAGTTTAAGAGACATTAAGAGGATAGAGATATTGGGATATGTTTGGAAATCTCTGTTGTTATTGTAGACAGCTGAGCTAATTAGACATGTTGTAGGCAGTAAACTAGGGCCAGGCCCTCCAGGGAGTCAGTACAGAAGATAATTGAGGCCCATTCACTCAAGGCCAAGCCTCAAAAAGAATAAGTAGTACATTCATATACTTCCTCTAGCGATAAATCGCAGTGATTGATACTCTAAACAGACATCAGTCACCTCAAGTGGAGACCAAAATCTCCCTGATCTACTTCCTTTCCAGAAACTCCTTGTTCATTCTATGTATGCTTGCTATGTGACTTGTTTCCCCATTTGATCCCGATTTAATCAATATTACCTGGGCAACTGTACTTATAATCTTATTGGCTGACTGTAGTTTTGTCCCACCTCATATCCACCTTGTGATTTTCCATTGGATCTTATTGGTTGACTGTAGTTTTGTCCCACTTTGTACCTACCTCACCTCATGGCTTTGTTCCATAAACACCCCCTAAGAAATGGGGTCCTAGGCAACTTGCTTTCTGAGCATCCCCTCCTGTTCCTCTCAGGCAGTAGCTGTTGTTCCTTCTTCAATGCATATTTCCTATTCTTAACCTCTGTTGTTCCTAGAATTCATTCTTTGATTTTTAGAGAACACAAACTTGTGTTTCAGATATCTAGCAGGTTGGGAGTTACTTTCCCTTATTTGGATTATCTGGCACATTATACCATTTGGAGGTCCCACTGAGGTTATTGGATGGAGGTTAAGAATTTGCTCTTGTTTCACAGATTCTAACTTTCTGTTTTTCTTTTTTGTTGTTGTTTGTTTCATAGATCCTGGCCTTTGCTTTATGCATTCTGACCTTTTGTTTCATAGATTCTGACCTTTTGTTTCATAGATTCTGGCTTTTGTTTCAAAATTGTCTTAAATTTTAGGTTGTATGTCTTGAATTTTTTATGAATTGCTTGTTTCTCTTATGGTGCGTTGTCCTTGTTAAAATTACATTTTATTTCTGTTTTTGATATGCTGCATTTGGGCTTAATTGCTGAATTTGCTAGCATTCTTTGTTTTGCTAGACAATAACACTAGTGAAATACTGCCAGTGCGTGACTTAGCTGTCTTTCATGGTGACTACAATTAAACCTAGAAAATTCTGGAGAAGGGTCTTTTTATGGAATCTAGTTTATATTTAAGAAATATACATGCCTATTAATAAATCATGGGACCCCATTCATCAGTTAAAAGATGATAGGTTGGCGGCCATTCTTAAGACTTGGGGTACAGTTTTCACTAAGATGTTCCAGTTCAATCCCTCTGTGTACCCTAGAGAAGATGTTGAGCTCATTCTGCCTCAGTTTCCTCTCTGATCTGATTTTCTGCTGGAGAAGGGGCGATCTTAGCTCTTGAGATTCCCCATTCTTGCCTTTCCAGGCTGAGACTGATGACTCAGGAGCAAGCTCTCTTCAATAACTCATGGTGAGCATGAGAAGAAAAGACCCCCTTCCCCGTTCTCATTTCCACTTTTCCTTGCCACTTTACACTTTCCTTATGGAGGGATGTAAAATTAGAAAAAGGAAGAAGGATCTCTAGTAAATTTAAGAGGGCGTCTCAACCCTCTCTCTCTCTCCCCCTCCCCTCTAGATATGTTTTTCATCATTTGTGTGTGTATGAGAGGAAAATACCTTTGCTAATCAGTTATGGATTAAACACCTTTACTGTAAATTTGTAAAATGCTATGTAATGATTTGGGGCGATTTTTTTGGCAGCTTGGCTCTTTATTTCTCCAACTCATTGGGAGTTAACCTTAGAAGGCTGTTGTAGTCAGATGTCTCTCCTTCCAGGAAGTCAAGCTAAGGCATCTTGCAACAGCTGTTTTGTCTTACACAGAGGGAAATAGCAATCAGCTAGTGACTTACACTTGTGTTTTTGTTGTTGCTGTTGTTTTTATTTTGGTACCAGGGATCGAATTTGGGACCTTGCGCTTGTAAGGCAGAGGCAGATGGTGGAACCACTAGACTAAATCCCTGGCCCTACACTTGTATTTTTTTATATGTTAACTAGAATAAAAAGGGATTTTAGTCAGCCTTTCTCTACTTTTCATGTGTGTGTAGAAAACTGATAGATGTACCTTTACTAACATATGAATTGTGGTTGCTAGATAATGAACGTAAGTGTATCCTCTGAGTTTCAAAAACTCAGTGATTTAAAAATGGACCTTGAATGATGCACATCTTGTCTTGCTGCTAAGGAAGGTTGCCTTTCCCATCTGGCCAGACTGTCATCTCCACTGAGGAGCCTCAGGTAATCATGACTGTAGCGGGAAAAGAAAACAGCCTATTTTTTACACTGGCATATGTCTCTTAGGGCTTCTCTTCAACTCTAGCCTTCCTTCCAGCCATCATACATCAGTGAGAGAAGTCACTGGGGAAGAGGTGACTATTTCTCACAACATTTAGGCTGTAATTGGGATGGCTTTCTCTTCTCCTATTCCTTTTTAATTATGCCTAAAACTCCAGCTCCCCTCCTTGGGGGAGATATTGTATCTGGCTTAAAAGCTGCAGTATATATGCACCCAGGTCAAGTACACTGCCTTCCCCTTGTAGAGTCAGAAGTAAATCCTGAAGTGTGGGCAACTAAAGGTAGGATAGGTAGAGCAATAAAACCTATTTTAATACAAACACATCTCAAAGATTGTACTATTTTTCCTTACCAGAGACAGTATCCTCTAAGGTCTGAAGTAAAAAAGGGATTATTGCCTATAGTTGACAATTTAAGAGCACGAGGTTTACTTACAGTTTGTAATAGCCCATGAAACACTCCAATCTTAGGAGTTCAAAATCCAATGGAAGAATGGAGGTTGGTACAGGACCATAGATTAATAAATGAGGCAGTAGTGCCAATCCACCTAATGGTACCTAATCCATACACTCTCCTCTCTCAGATCCTGGAAGATGCCAGTGAGTTCTCAGTGTTGAATTTAAAAGACACCTTCTTTTGTATTTGTTTACATGCAGATTCTGTTACTTTTTGCCTTTGAAAATCCTCATGACAGGGCCTCTCAATTGACTTGGACTGTGCTTCATCAAGGATTCAGAGATAGTCCTCACCTTTTTGGGCAAGCGCTTTCTCAAGACTTGGCATGTTTTGAATGTTCCAAGGTTACAGTCTTATAATTATAGATAATATACTGTTATTCATGCCCTCAGAAGAGTGTTCTAGCCAAGGCACCTGTGCTCTGCCAAATTTTCTAGCAGACGGGTTATACGTTTCTAGATCTAAGGAATAACTTTGCAGCCTTGAGGTGAAGTATTTGGGCCTTATCATACCTAAATGAACTTGAATACTAGGGGAAGAAAGAATTAAGCTAATTCTTCCCTTCCCACAGCCTGAGACTCTAAAACAGCTAAGGGGAATCCTAGGAATTACAGGCTTTTGTCACTTTTGGAGAGTGAGACATAGTGAAATTGCACAACCCTTCTATCAGCTCATAAGAGAAGCCCAAAAGACAAAATACCCATATTTTCACCTGGGAATCTGATTCCCAGACCACATTCCAGGAGCTCAAACAAATGCTTCTAACTGCCCCAGCAGGGAGCTTGCCAACGGGACATTGTTTCAATCTGTATGTTGATGAAAGGTGGGGCGTGGCTTTGGATTGAGGACGTGCTCAACAGCCTGTAGGGTATCTGAGTCATGAATTTGACATTGCAGCAAAGGGATGGACTGCGTGCCTTAGAGCTATGGCTGCAGTAGCTCTCTTATTGCCAGAGGCATCCTAGCTGATTTCAGGCAGAAATCTCACCTCACAATGTGGCAGGACTTCTTTCCTCCAAAGGGAACCTATGGATATTGGACCATGGCAATTTAAGATACCTCTCGACAGGGGGAAACAATGTAGGTAGCTAAATTAGGTAGAAGTATTATAGGCAGTAAATAGGGCTAAGTCCTTGAGAGGGTCAGGACAAATGTACAAACACGTCACAACAGTGGCTGGAAACATACCTGTTGGAGACCAGGCCTCAAGATAAAGATGAAATGACCAGGCCTGCATACTTCCTCAAAAGACATACACTGGGCCTCACGAAGTCTACCTGAACATCAGTCACTCTGGCAGGTGACCAAGATCTCTGGACCCATCATTTCTTAGAAAAAAGGCTTTGTTCTTTCCATGCACCCTTGTTGTGGGACTTGTTTCCCCAGTGGATCATCATTACCTAAGTGACTGTACTTGTAAGCTTATTGGTTATTCATAGCTGTAAACCCATGTTGTACCACATGGGTTTTGCTCTATAAAACTTCCCTGTAAAGTGGGGTCCCTGACTATCCATTTGGGTGCCCTTCTGCCTCTCAGGAGCTATCCTCTCAATAAATATTCTCTTACTATTAACCTCTGTTGTTCCTAGAACTCATTCTTCTATTTTAGAGGACACAGACTTGGTGTATTAGACATCTAAAAGGTTGGGAGATATAATATTTTCATATTTCATCTCCAATTTCAAAACCAGCATGAAAAAATGGCATTTTAGAAGTTAGATATTTTTCTTTTAGGTATAAAGAGCTTTTCCTTTAAGAGATAAGCTGCCTCTCCCAATTTCTTCCTGATGAGCACATAGCCAACATTCCCTCCTATCCTCACTCCGGATGACATGTCAGACTACACAAATACTGGCCCCAGGAGGTTGGAGCCCCATTTCCTTTCCGCAGGAGAGGGAGAGAGCTGAAGAAGGCTGAGAGTGATAAAGCAGTCTTGGAGATGTCTGTGGTTTCATTGTACTCCCCATGTCCTCTGCTTCTTACTGCCAAAGACCTTCGCTACACTGGGACGCAGAGATGGTGATTTTAGGCAAACGAGATTTCTCCAACTCCTCAGAGCTATCTTTCAATAAAATATTTTTCCTTCTCACCAAAATAAATCCTTTAATTCTGTTAACAGTGAGTGTATGGATCTATAGGGCTAGTAATGAAGCCAAAAGAAAGAGCAAGTTAGGCAGATAGGGCACAGGTCCCAAATAGTTAACCTGAAGTAAACTAAAAGTCTGGGTTTAGGTGAATTAATAGTCAAAGGGCTCAAATAGGTAACTTACGCAAACTGATTATCAGGGACTAATGGAATGCAAGGGACAAAGAACAGGTCCCTAAACAAATAAAGCCCTGAAGGAAGTGAAATGCAAACAAAAAACTTGCTTTCTGGACATCAAAGGCCTACCTGCAACCTGGTGCATCCCTGCGTTCTGTAATGTTCAGGCTGTACCAAAGGCCTCTGGAGTTAAACATCTAGTGTCCACCTTATAAAACCCTTACCTAGTAGGCAGGGAGCTTTTCCTTTCATTCTTTCTAATGAACATGCATTTGGCCATTCCCCAAGACTTGCTGCTTGCTGTTCTATCAGCTTCAATCTTCATTGTCCCAAAACAAGGATCCAGATCACAGCCCATGAGGGAGCTGATTACAGTTAACACTATTTGTTTTACAGGTGATGGCTATCATATTAAAATATTGTCCCCATTGTTTGCTGCAAGTCGTGTTCCTGCAGAATATTAACTGCTACAGAGTCTTGCAAAGAAAATGCAAAACAAAAATTAACGGAGAAAATACACAGAATATAATCAACAAATCTATTTGTCAGAAAGTTGTATCTAAAGTATTTGTCAGTTCCCCTTGATTAGAATGCTCTTGTTTAGAGATGCAGTTTTTAGGTGACTAACGGCCAATCTTTCAATTATTGCAGTAGCACTACACAGAGTACATAGTGTTTAAATACATCTAATTGTTATAGAATACAATTAGAAACACATAATCATAAGCTGAAAAAGTCTATCACTACAAATACTTTGAGTTTGGAGGATACCAGTTTAGTTAGTTGACAAGTAGGCAGTCAGCAAAAGGATAGCCTAAAATAGAGTTGGCTGGATAAAAAGGAAATAGCATACTATTAACAAACTGAGTTAAGAGTTAATTCAAGCCATGCAGCTAATTAATTTTAGAAATGTAAAAGTAAGCACAGGAGAAAAGGATTAAAAAGTTAAGACAGGGATGGGCACTAATAAAAAATAAGGACCATTTTATTCTAGGAAAGAGACTTAGCTGAATAAAATAAATTAGTTGGCTGAACTTCAAGGAAATACAAAGTAATTGTTTTCCTTTAAACTTGTTTCTTTGAACTCAGCCAGCTGAGTGACTTTTTCCTCACACTCTGCTTATCCATATAAATCCAGGAAAAAGAAATCATTCTATACTTCTACTTTCAAAATTCCCTCCTAGAACTTCAAATCCTGGAGCTTTCTTATGTCCAATAAACACTCTCCTAACTTCCTCCTTTTGTCCATGATCTCAACTTTCAACTTTGTGAAACAATAAGCTTGGATTTATGTAGTTGATAAAGACATAACTGGCTCCCCAATATGACAAAATGTTTTCCTAATCTTTGCATTTTTTTGGACACAAGTTCTCACTATGTAGTTCAGGATGGTCTTGAACTCACTATGTAGCCCAGGATGACTTTGAATTCTCAATGATCCTCCTACCTTAGCCTCCCAAGTGCTGGGAATACAGGCATGTGTCATCATATCCAGCTAGCTTTGCATTTTAGAGTGTACACTTGGGAATATGAATGCATTTAAAACAAAAATCAGTAATAATTAGCATTATGGCTACAAAAAATGTCTTTCCAGATTAGGATTTACTTTTGAGGTTCTGCATAGGGAGAAAGCACAGAAAGGCATCAAAAGATAGCTTTAGATTTCCTACAAGTTTGTGAAACAGTGTTTCCCAAATAGACTCATTACCCATTGTACAAGAGTATCTCACTTGTACAATAAAAATGTTTATCTAGTCAAAGCCTATTGATGCAGACCATGTTTTAAATGGCACAATTAATAGAGTTCAAGGACCTTTTATATTAGGCTTATTAGAATCTATTCTGGGGATGCTCAAGATCTGAACAAGACCAAATACTGTGTTAGAGCCCCAAAGCCAGTGAATATAGTCTGCATACTCTATGGAGAAAAACAAAAAAGCATGGGCTGGCCCCAAGCCAAAACACCTCAGCCTGAGGTTAAATGTTCAAAGTAAAAAAAGATGTGGCTGTGTCCTGCCAGGCATAAGGGGGTTACAAGAAAAATTAAATCACAAAGTTTAGCTAAAGTATTAATGTACTTTTGGTTTCCAATTTGAATTGATGTTTAATTAGTGTGCTTAAAATATTTCTTATACAAGTTCTTAAATTATAATTATAGGGTTAACTTGCTCTTTACTCTCTCATCCCTAGTTCAAGGTTGCTCAGAGACCTATTGGAAGCCAGTCAAATTTAAAATATAACAATCTAAGAAAAAAAGGGGGGGCACTTTAAAATCTAAGTGCCTGCAGCAAAGTTTGTTATAAAAGGTTTATAGTGAGACAAAACAAAACAAAACAAAAAACCGTCAACCTAGGCCTCACCTTAAAACTTTTTGTGTTTATAGGTGTAAAAGGTTTTCATTCCTTCTGATTCTAATTACAAGAGATCTCTATTAATTGATCTACAAAAAGTCCTGACAAGGGCTAGGGATTTGGCTCAGTGGTGCCACTGCCTGCCTCGCAAGTTCAAGGTCCTGAGTTCAATCCCTGGTACAAAAAAGAAAGAAAAGTCCTGAGAAGTATTATTTGTAGGTACATACCTAAAAACTATAAAAGTATTATTATAATTCAACTTGGCTATATACATCTGAGTACACTCTAGTTTTGTAGACAAATTGTCTCATATGTGTGTTTGTCCATTTGTCTGTCTAGTTCTATGCTATTTTGTTTGCTCTCAACGAATTTTTTCCTTTTTAAATCACCTTTTGAGATTTTAAAAATATTTGCCTATAACTTAAGTTGGCTTATAGATAAATGTCATTAGAGTTAAAGACATGCTTCCCTCCCTCAGGCTGCCAGCTGGTCAAAATGATGTCAAAGCTGGTTTTACAAATGCAGTGCACATTGTTTTCTGTGCATAATAACTCAGAAATCCTTTATTAGTCACTTTTCCATTCTAATGCTTATATTTTGATCATATGTGCTCTAATTTCTTGAAAATATTTATTCTTGCTGCCAAACATCAAGTGATCATATAAATAAAACCGATGACAAATGTGCTAGACTCCTTTTACCAGGATCTACCAGACTGATTTTAAACAGAGACTTCATAGCTAGTAAAGTACAACATGACTTTTAAGGCCTATTAAATTATCTCCCAGGAGAGGGCCCCTTACTGTGGTCTCCCCTACATTGACTCTGCAGCTCAAAGCAGTTAGATAGAAACTATGCTCCTCCCCGCAACCACAGTTAGGGATGGCTCTTCAGAGAGGGAAATGTTATAGACAGCGAAGTCAGTTAGAAACATCGTTGGTCTTTATAATCCACAGGGACAGGCTATTGTTAAATGTATACACATCCCTAAAAGCACGATTACAAAAACAAAAAGAAAGAGTATGGCTGCCTCCACAGGCACAATTAGATCTTTCAATCTTTAAATTTTAAAAAATCCACTTGTAGACACTAAATACATTCTAGCAGAACTCCATTTGCACAAGAACGAATCCATAGACCCAAGGTTTTGATGAGCAAGCTCAAGATTGGGATAAATTTGCCAGTACCTTTAACTAACAACCAACGGAATTATCTCAAGGTTCACTTTAGATTTTATACCTGATTGATTATACTAATGTGTGTGTGTCTTACACTTCTATTTCTAGTCTTCTACAAAGGAAGCCAAATCCAACAATGCCTAGACTCTCTACAAACTGAAGTCACACGATATCAACTTCTGCAATTACAAAAACAAAAAGGGGGCACTGTTGGAGACTAGGCTACATGACTTTGGTCCCACACTGTCTAAGGCTGATGTAATTTGCTTCAGGAACAGAAAAGTTGGTGAAAAACCAAAGGTTTCCTAGATGTGTGCAGATAACTCATAAACATAGCACTCCTGGGGCAAGATGACATTTGAGGACAATACAAAGAATGCAGACATCTGGGTAGAGGGAAGTACCTGTTCCCTTCTTATATAATCCCCTCATAAAAATTTAACCTGATCTGTTTTTCAAAACGTTTCCCAACTGTTATTGTCCCATGAATGACACATGGCTCCTTCTATTCCCTTTGTGCTTCTTGCTGGCTAATAAAAATGGGTCAACTGTGGAGATCATCTTGACTGTCCACTAGAGGCATAGCTCCTCCCAGTTCCCCTAAACTTTGAAATTTGCTTCAGTTTTTCTTTATTCCCTGTTGACCACCCACCAAAAGGTATCTGGGCATCTCATCAGCCCCTGGTGCATATACATTTTAGAATTGCATTTTGTAGTTCTGTGAGTAATGCTGTTGCTATTTTGTTTGGGATTGCATTAAATCTATGTAACTGTTTTGGTAGTACAGCCATTTCACATTACTGGTTCTGCCTATCAAGGAACAGGTGACACCATTCAACTTTCTGATGTCCTCTTGTACCTCCTTTTGAAAAGTAGCACTACAGTTTGTTATAATGGTATTTCACTTTATTAGTTTGGTCAATTCCTAAGTATTTAATTTTTCTTGAGGCTATTGTGAATTGTTATATTTTCCTGATTTCCTAATGGATCCATTATTGGTATACAAGGATGCTATTGCTTTTTGTGTTTTGATTTTGTGTCCTGAAACATTGCTGAAATTGGTTAATTTTAGGAATGTTTTTGGCAGAATTTTTTGAATCTTCTACATAAAGGATCGCATCATCTGTGAATAAGGATGGTTTGGCTGCTTTCTTTCCTATGTGAGTTCCTTTCATTGCTTTATTTTGCATGATTCTTCTAGCCAGCATTTATTTAAAATCTTCCAAGTACATTTTATTTTTATATTTTTCATTAAATTTATTGGTACATTTTAGGTGCACATAGTGTTCACATTTATCTTCGGGAATTTGTGCCTTTACATGATATATCTTGGTTCTTCTTTTTTCTCCATTCCCCTTCCTTCCTTTCCACACATCCACACTTCCTTATTTACAAAAATCTTTATTTCTGTTTTTTCCTTCTTTTCTCATACTTTTTTCTTTTCATTCTTTCCTTTCCTCTTCCCTTCCCCCACATTACCTTCCACTTTGAGACTTTTCTTCCCATTTCACATTATCTACTATGCATTCTGGTCCCCATTTACACTTTCAGCTTTTCACACCAGAGAAAAAAATTCATTATTTACGCATTGTATCCTATTTATTTCACTTAAGAATATGGCCTCAATGTGCATCCATTTAACTATAAATGTCTCTAGTTTCTCATTATTTATGGCTGAGTAGTACTCCATTTTATAAAAAAAACCCAAAACACATCTTCTTTATCCTGTCACCAGTTGATGGGCAACTGGGCTGTTTCCAAGTGTTAGCTATTAGAAATTGTGTTGCTGTAGACATAGGTGCACATATATTTCTGTGGTATGATGCTTTTAATTCTTTTGGGAAGATATCCAGCAGAGGAATACGTGGGTCAAATGGAACCTCTAATCCTAGTTTTTTGAGGTATCTCCATACTGATTTCCACAGTGGTTGCACCAGTCTGCACTCCCACCAATAGCAGAGAAGAGGTCCTTTCTTCCCACAACCCCACCAGCATTTGTTATTGGTTGATTTCTTGATAGCAGCCATTCTTTCTGAGGTGAGGTAGAATCTCAGCGTTGTTTTCATCTGCATCTCTCGAATGACCAGTGGTGTTGAACATTTTTTTCATATATTTATTTGCTGCTTTTACTTGTTTGTCTGAGAAATACCTGTTCATTTCAGATGCCCATTTTTGAATTGGGTCTTTATATTTGGGAGGCCTGATTTCTTTTGAATTCTTTATATATTCTAGATAATAGTCCTTTGTCTGAGGAGCAGATGGTAAAAAAATTTTTCCCATATTGTAGGTTGTCTCTTAGCTCTGTTGGTGGTTTCTTTTGCAGTGGTTGAATTTAGGATTGTTTCATGTTGACCCCTGGATATCTCTTTGCTCTTGAAGTTTGGATTTGCATTGTTTAAGTGTCTTCTCATTTTTATATTTATTTATTATTTTTTTGGTACCTGGGATTGAACTTGGGACCTTGTGCTTGTGAGTCAGCTAGTGGCTCCACTGAACTAAATCCCTGGCCCTATGTTTTTTTTATTATTGAAGTTTTTATTTAATTCATGGGTTGCTGCTTATAAATAGCTTATTGCAAGTATCTTTACCGCTAGTATTTAGAGCCTTTAAGGAATGTTTGCTTCTTCTATTGTCTTCCAGGTATAGGAGGCTTTTGGGTTTTGAGTCTGTAACGGCCCTTAAGCAATCTCAGTCTTGGTATACTACAAAGGACAGATGACTAGAACAATCATCTTTTCTTGGCTAAAGTTATACAATCAGTTCAATAATAGCCTCAAACAGCTTATAAAATGACAAATTGTTGTAGTTATTATAAGACCTAAAGTCTCACTTTTACTCCGTGGAGCGTGAACAGCCAAAAGGCCTCCACCATGCTGAACCCTAAAGCTCAACAAGGCTCCAAGAGCTTGTCGGACAGCGAGAGTCACCCAGGAAGGAACACACCAGGCTGGTTGGCAAATAGACCTTTATTAGTCTGGCCAGACGGCACTCCCAGAGCCAAGCAGCTCAGAGAGGAAACTAGCTCAGAATCAGAGGCTATTTTATATAGGGCTATGGAGGGGGGTTTACACTTGAAACTTGCAGGAAGGGGACAAAGGCAAGTGGTCATCAATCATGTACTTGACTGTTACGTACTAATGATCAGCAGATCGATTATCCATTGTTTTATAGATTGTGGTGTTCAGAACATTCAGTTATGGGCAAACAAGGAGTGGAGTGATTTATTTTGGGTCTCTATGTTTGTTACGGTTTCTATCTAGTTTCCAAGCTACTGCAAAGCAGTTACCTAGTAATTCACAATTAATCATTACTTATCCTATAAGGGGTGGGGGAACTATAGTCTCTGGGTCATTTGCTGGTCAACATGGAGTCACTCTAGTTCAGTAAGGCTCTTACAGTTTTTATTCTGACACCTTTAACCACATCAAGTAGATTTTTTTATATATCAAAATCAAGAACAAGCCAGAAATATGTTTACTCTAAGTAAGCCCTTCAATATAGCGGCTTTACTCTTCAGGAAGAAGACTTAGTGGAGTTGGGGAGGAAACGGAGTTAGAGGGAGGAGTGGTTAGAAATAGGGATATAGGACATAGGAACTTCATGAAAACTTTGGAAAACTGGTGAAAGCAGGGGAGAAAGACAAGGAAGGTACAAAAACAAGAACAGCAACAGGAAAATTAGAAAATGTATTCACACTCTATAACAATAAAAGCAATCAAGAGAAAAAAACCAGAATAAGACAAAAACAGAAACAGGAAAGGAGAGAAATGGAGAAGAAAAGAGAAAGAAAACAAAAGAAAAAGAAAAAGGTGCCCTTTGAGGTGTGTCCCTGCTGTCGTTTGTATACAAAGTGGGCTGAAGTGTGCCGAATGGAATTGATTAATCTCAGTGAGCCAGCCATAGTCCAATGAGATTCAGGCTGGTGTCTGGCTGCAAGGCCGGAATTGAGCTCCCTGACCTTCTCTGGGTTAGACCTCTACAAGATTCTATTGCAGGTTTGAGTGCCCCTTCCCCCATAGCAGGTGTGGTTCAGTAGGAGGTGCTGGTTCCAGCCCCTCACCAGCTGCTGTAGTCTGCTCCATCTTTGTTCTCCCAGTGGGCTGCAGTGTTCAACAGTGAGCCTCAGAGAAGCCCTCTCTCTACTGCTCACCACCGCATTGTTGTCCTGAGCTCATAGCAATGGCTCTCTGGCCTCAGGTGCCTCTGCTGCATGGTTCTGGATCCCTGTGGACACAGGAGGCCCTTGTGGGCACAGGTGGGCACACATCTCATGGTGCCTGGGTGGGCAGGTGCATATCTCCTGGCTAGATTTGATTATTTTATTGAACAGGAGTAATGATAGAGGAGATCCTTGTCTTGTTCCTGATTTAGAGGGAAACATTTCAGCTCTTCCCCATTTAATGTAGTGTTGACAGTAGATTTGTTATAATGGCTTATAGCAGACAGAGATAAGGTTCTTCTATACCTATTTTCTTAGAAGTTTTTGTCATGAATTGATGTTAGATTTTTTATCCAATGCTTTTTCTACATTTACTGAGACAATAATGTGGTTTTTATTTTTACTTTTTTATGTGATATTTGTTTATTTATTGTTTTTTGAGACAGGATCTTGCCATGTAGTTCAGGCTGGCCTAGAATCATGGTGCTCCTCTTGCCTCAGCCTTCCAAGGGCTGGGATTATAGGTGTGTGCCACCATGTCTGGCTATTTTATGTTATTGGCTTATTTGTATTGGACTATCCATGCATCCTTGGCACAAAGCCTACTTGGTCATGATCTATGATATTTATAATCATTTGTTTTTTGCATCCTGTTTGCCAGTATCTTGTTGAGAACTTTGCATGCAGATTCTTTTAAAAAATTGGCTTAAAGTTTTCCTTTTTAATTGTGTCCCTATCTGGATTTGGTAATGCTAGCGTCAAGAAATGATTTTGGAAGTATTCCTTCCATTTCAGTTTCATTAAAGTATTTGAGGAGAATTGGTATTACGTCTTTCCTTAAGTTGTTATAGAATTTACTGGTGAAACCACTGGGTTCTGGGCTTTTCTTAGCTTTTTCAAAATTACCAAGTCAATTTCATTGCCTATTATTGTACTGTTCATGGTTTGTATGACTTTTCAGTTCATTTTGGTGGTTCATATCTGTCTAGGAATCTGTCCATTTTTTCTCTTAAATTTATTGGAGTATAGGCTTTTCAAAGTAGTTACTAATAATCTACATTTCATCAATGTTCATTATCATTTTGCCTTTTTTATTTCTAATTTCATTGAGATGGGTCTTTTATTTCCTCATTTAGAGAATTTGGCTAAGGGCTTATCTATTTTGTTTGTTCTTTGAAGAACCAGCTCTTCGATTCATTGATCCTTTGTATTTTTTTGTCTCAATTTTATTAATTTCTTCTCTAATCTTTATAATATCCTTCATTGTACTAGCTTTGGATTCTGATGTTGTTTTTCTATGACCTTAAGTTGCATTATTAGGTTATTTATTTGGGCTTGCTATGTTTTTCTAATGTGGGCTTTCACAGCAATAAAATTCCCTCTTAAGACACTTCCATTGTGTCCCACAAGTTCTAGTATGTTGCACTGGCATGATTTGATTCTAGAAATTGTTTAATTTCTTCCTTGATTTCTTCTATGGCCCATTTCTTTTTCAAATGTGTATTATTTATTCTTTAGGTGTTTCCATAACTTTTGTTTTCTTTTGCCATTGATTTCTAGTTTCAATGATAGCCCTATGATAAGATAGTGTACGTGATATAATTTTGATTCTTTTGTATTTATTCAAGCAAGATTTATGGCCTAGTATGTGGTCTATTTTGAAAAAATTTCCATGTTCTGCTGAGAAGAATATATGTTCTGTTGTGGATATCTATTAAGTCCGTTTGTTCGAAGATGTCATTCAACTCTGATGTTTGTTATTGATGTTTTATCTAGTTGATCTACATGTGAAAGTCATTTATTCAGGTACCCCACTATGATTATTTTGATGTTTATTTGATCTTTTAGCTCTAATAGTGCTTATTTTATGAAATTGGGTGTGCTGGTATTTGGTGTGTGTATATTTATATTTTTTATTAGTTCTTGTTAAATTGTTCCATTTACTAATATATAATGATCTTCTTTGCCTCTTCTGTTAGGTTTTGCCTTGAAGCCCACTTTGAAAATAAGATAGCCACTCCTGCTTGCTTATGGACTCCTATTGCATGAGACAATAATTATTGTCTTTAGTTTTAGTCTGAATTTCTTTTGAATTAGACGTGTCTCTTGTTTGGAGTATATCATTGAGTCTTGTTTTTTGATCCAAACTGCCAATCTTTGTCTTTTGATTAGGAGTTCAGGCCATTTATATCGAGAGTTATTGCTGAAAGGTATCAACTTATTCCTGTCATTGGATTTATTTTATTTTATTTTTTTATGGGGACTCAAACTCAGGACTTCACACTTGCTGGGCAGGTGCTGTGCTGCTGAGCAACATCCTGGCCCTTGTTGGTTTAGTTTTATTTTGTTGGCTTATTTTTTTACTTATTTATTTAACTGCTCATCCTACTTGATGAGTTCTTTCCATCAGACATTTAGGCATTTTTGGTCTTGTTATCTTTATCTAGGCTATCCTTGAGATTTTTTGGAGTGCTTGTTTGGTGGTCATGAATTTCTTGAGGTTTTCTGTGTCATACAATGTTTTCATTTCTTCATCAATTTTGAAAGACAGTTTTGCAGGTTATATCAGCTTGGATTAAAAGGCTTTGTTTTCTTTTAGCTTGAAACACTTCAAGCTTTCCTGACCTTTAATGTTTGTGTTGAAAAATCTGCTGTAGTCTTAATGGGTTTGCCTTTGTAAGTGATTTGCTCCTTCTCTCTAACATCTTAAGATTCTGTACTTGTGTTGGACTTTGGGGATTTTGACTATGACATGTTGTGGAGTTCTTCTCTGGTCATGGCTATGTGGTTATGTATGCATCACTTACTTGTGTATTAAATTATTTCCTCATACTTGAAAAAGTTTGCTAAAATTTTTCTAGACAGATTGTTTTATTTCATGAATGCTGTCCTTTGACTTTTCTGTAACTCCAGTTAGCCCTAGGTTTGCGTTCTTTGTGTCATTTGGTAGCCACTGGATCAATTTTCCTTGCTCCCTAGTTGTTTTTAAAGTTTCTCTGAGAATATGCCTTATGTATCAGACTTACCTTGTCGACCTGAAGTTCTCTCCTCACACTGATCACTTATGTTTTCAATAGAATTCTTTATCTCCTGAAGTTTTATTCATGGGCTCTAATTCTTTGGTAAAAATTTCATTCACATTTTGCACTGTTTTAGTTAGCTGTTCTGATTTTTTTGGGAGGAAGGCAGGTACATACTATGTAACAGGCTGACCTAAAACTATTATGTTTGTTTGTTTGTTTGTTTTTTGGTAGCGGGCATTGAACTCGGGTCCTTGCACTTGCAAGGCACGCCACTGAACCGCTGAGCTAAATCCCTGGCCCTCAAACTCATTATGTAGCCTAGGCTGGCTTCAAACTCATGATAATCCTCATACCTCAGCCTCCTGAGTGTTGAGATTACAGGCATGCACCATCATGCTAACTCTAATTTTTATTTGAATCATAATCAAAGCTCATGGATCAGTTTGTTTATTAAATTCAATATTTGTTTGGTGATTTTTTTTTTAGTTTATTCAGGTTCTTTGCTTTATCTTTGATCATTGGAAGTAATTCAGCACTTGGCTTTTGCTTTCGTCCCATCAGTGCCCTTTGGCCTTTGGATCTGCTATGGGGGAATTGGGAGTTTTAGAAGGCCTTGGAGTTTTTGTTGCCTTGTTTTCTCATATTTATGTGTGTGTGTGTGCGCATGTGCACGTGTGCACTGAGGGTTGAGAATCAAATAGAACAAAAATACTCTGGCTAGTATGGAGATCCTTTTAGCTATTGTCTGATTTCCAGTGGTGTGATCTTGGATTTCTTTGCTTCTTGGTATTGTTTACCGCTTCAACCTACTCAGTTTAATAGAATTGGACCCAGTAATTGTGTTGCAAGAAGAGAATTTCTACAGATTATAACATCAAAAGGTCCAATCAAGCATACTGGAACTTGTTATAGAAAATTTATCCTTTTGTCAATACCCCTTTCAGGCTGAACTATACTTGTATCTACAATTAGATTGGGATATGGAGGGAGGGAGAAGGAAAAAACAGGGGAAAAGAAGAGGGTAAATCAGTAAGAAGAGAGGTGGAGAACAGAAATGGCAATAGGTGAAAAAATAAACAGGAGAGAAGACTCTATTGGAACTATTTTTGGAGCTAGAGAACAGGACCAGTGCTGAGCAGGGCTGAGAGAGACTTGTGGGAGCAGGAGTAGGAATGCAGAGGGAAGGAGATATAGAGATTGAGGGAGAACTGTAAGAGGCCAAGAATACTTGAATTTACATTTAGCAATGGATGACTCAGATGTTATAAACAGTTATAAGATAAATATTATCCTCACTGGCTAGCAGCCTAGGCACAATTTACATATGTTAGTAAGTTTAAAGATTCTTTCAAAGATATCTAACTTATCTTACCAGCCAATTTAAATTAATTGTTAAAGATCTACCTATGTCATGTGAACAAAAGGCTTTTAAGCTGATTATGTGAGCATTTATTTACATAAGACTGTAAGACTGATCCCTACATAGCAATGGCTGAATTTTACAGAGGCCTATTTAAAATTATTATTTTTTTAATGTCAAGTGAGTTTGTTAACTCACGAATACCTGCATATCAGCCCACAGAGGGTGGGAAACAAACAGACAAACAAGCAAGCAAAAAAACAGTACAGAGCTAGAAGCCTATAAGGCCAAAAAAAATCATATAGAAAAAATAAGATGAGCACTAAAAAAAAAAAAAAAAAAAGTAAGACATGGAGTAGTTGTAGGTACTTTAGTCAAATATAGAAGACTGGAAAATTTTCCTTGGAAAGCTTTGAATTAAACCCCTTTTAACTGTCTGGAGAGGGGCCGGGTGGGGGGCAGCAGCAAGAGGTCATGGTAAAGAATTAAACTGTTGCTGTCAGCTGTCATATTTTCTTAAACCAATCATCACAAATGCAGATTAAGGAGAGACAAACAGAAAAGACACATAAAATAATCACATAAATCAAGGTGCATTTTTAGATGCTCTAGTCCTGCTGGATTATTATTATGAAAGTCTTCATTCCTTATTTTAAGTTTATAATGATAAACACATTACTCAAAATTCTTCCTAGGAAATATTGATTAGTGCCTTTTATTTCTCATTTATTTGTCATGTAAAAGAAGGCAGATTTTCTCTAATATTCCAGGCTGCTCTGAGTGCTTTTTCTTTTCACTAGTAAATAGCACAACTGATTCAGTAGGCTTCAGAGTGGAGAAAGAAAAATTTCAGATTATCAGATGGAAGTTCTGTCCATTTTAAATCAAGTTTCAGGCAGCCATGTTTTTCTACTCTCTAACTTGTGTGCCAAGTTTCTCTGAATTACAGAGAAAAATCAAATTTCTTTTTTTTTTATTGAGTTTATTGGTACATTCTAGGTATACAGTACAGTTACATTCATTACTGGGATTTTGTACCTTTACATGACAGGCCTTGATTCTCATTTTTTCCCCTTGTCCCTGCCCTCCCTTCACCCCCTCCTCCCCTCCCCATTTACAAACACTTTAATTCCATTTTTTCATTTTCTCACATTGTTTTCTTTTCCCTTATTCCCCTTCCCCTACCCTTCCCACTTTCCCTACACCTTTAGCCCTTTTCTTCCTATTTCACATTGTTAATTATCCCATTAGGATCTTGAATACTATTATAGTTTTTCACACCAGAGAAACTATTTGGTATTTACACGTGTGACTTATTGAAAAATCAAATTTCTTAAAAAAATTTTTTTTTAATCTTCTGTTTTCAAACAGTCACAGTTTAAAAAAATACAACCTAACGGTTATGTTTTGGGGATAGATATTGAGATACCCACAACCCTTCTGAGACAGGAGATTAGAGCATCGTGAACCTGCTGGAGAAGTGGGTGTGATTTGTTGATTACAAAGTTCCAAGACACACCTGTAGAGTAGTTCCCAAAGCCCCGCCCTTGAACTTCTTCGAGGACTTGATAGGACGGTCTAGACCTGATGTCAGCTTAAGGAGTGGGAGATACCGAATGACAGTCATCACTGAGCTCTCTGCTGCTGTGCCCTTTACAGCCTCGTGCTGTGGAGTCGTGAGGGCAAACCTTTTAGAGACTGAATGCGGAAACTGCAACCCAAAGCCCACTTCATTATCACAAAGTGCTAATGCTGCAAGTAAACCTGAACACCAAGGTTTCAGTTTAGAAGAAAAAAACAACTGTTATCCAATGCTCGGCTGCTGGGGCAACTTGGCCTGTGTACCAACAGAGAGGGCTTTGATTCGCCATAGATTCGCCACCGCTGCTGCAGAACGTACTTTGTTTTCTGCTTTTACTTGGTCCAATCTTGCTCTGCAGAGCACGTTTCTTTTAATAAACATAAAAGGTAGCAGCTACCTTCTAAACTTGTCATGAATAATTCTCTGTTCAGGACAGGAAGAACCTAGAAAACACCTCTAGAAGGACACTCCAGAACCCTTAAAACCTGTAACACTTCTGTTCTGAAAAGATGGAACGGGATCCTTGAAAGGGGTCGCGCGTGCCCCTTCGGGCGCCCCTCCCAATCAGGTCACTCATGCCCGGAGAGGTCCGGCAGGAGATCTTTATTGAAGGGAGTCAGGCGAGGCACAAAGGCCGGGAGGCGAGGCACAAAGGCCGGGAGGCGAAGAAAGGGAGGCGGGTACCAAGGGAAGGAGTGTTGGCTCATTTATAGGGTCTTGGGTGGGAGTTTTGCAATTTTAGGGGAATTAGCTGTTTTTTAACCTATTGCAGGCCACATTGCCTTCTAAGGTCTTAGTCCTGCAGGAGTCCCTTATCAGATGTTGGCGTCATTTCTGGGAAGAATTCAACTGGGGGGGGCAACGAAATTTAAATTGGGAAAACGAAACTTAAATTAGGAAGAACCCGGAAGTCAGGTATAAAATGGAGGAGTTTAAAGTAACATGTACAATTTCCTAACAATCCTTTTACACCCTGTATCTGCTAGTCAAAGTAAATTGCCTCAATTTTTTCCCAGGGTCAGCAATGAACAAGGTAACAGGGGAAGAGGGCATTTGGTCTCCATTTGGCCCTACGTCAGAGTCACATACTTTGCTTCAAAATGTGGTTTGGGAAACATACAATGTTGTATGGGGCTATTTCATTAACATCCTTGATTTAAATCAATTAAAAAAATTTAACTGTGAGGTTAAACAGGTTCAGTGTTTTGGTTTCCTGCATAAACAAACTCAAGTTCAACATAAACAGCAAAATAAAATTCGGTTTTAGCCAAAGTCAGAAGCCACCAAACTAACCTCAAACTATGGACTTTCCTTTTTACCAATGGAGTATATTTCCTTTGTCTTGCTTCCTTGAACATTTTGTAAGTTTCCACTCCCCACAGTGGAGGGCTGAACTTGTTTATTCATACTATAAGGAAATGCCTCTGTTGTATTCTCCCCCAACAAAACCATTAAGAAATAGAAACTTTTTGACCCTGCCAAAATTTTGCACTCCAAAATTTCTTCTGTAGAAGTGGAATGGTGACTTGATGGTGAGAATTTGAAGGTGGGACCAGTTACTGACCTTACTAACTCCATTTTGTTTCTCTGACTCCATCTTGCCTTTGACTTTTTCTTTTCCATCTAAATTCTCTTGAGTCATTCTCTCCCACAGTTGCTTTGGATCCCAGAAACAACAGGTCTGAATGATAAACATTTAATGACAAAGGACTGAAATTATCCCCCAAATAACAAGTGACCAGAGCATGGCCAGTCCTAAGATAATGGCTCAAGGTAATGATCAGCTGGACCATGGCCAAACCAAGATGACCCGGGTCACAATCCGTGGAAACCCCCAACCCTTGTTCATTCCTTTTTTTTTTTTAATGTAACTCTGAGACTGTTATAAAAATTTTGAGGACAGATCTTAGGTGTCTAGACCTCTGTCCTTCCTGGGAGACTACATGGAGAGTAAAACCTCTTTTCTGCCTTTACCACTGCTTGTTCCTCAGATGGGCTTTCTGGGGCAGGTAGCTGAGCCTAATGTTTGGGGACTTTGGAATCAAGGAGCCAGCAACATCGTCTGTACTGTCAACATTCCCATCCGCTCAGCTCCCATCCGAAGTCTCCACTAAGTTCTGCTTACAACGTTCTGGGGATTCTTTAGCTTGCATCTCTAAACCTTTCTAACTCCTCCAGACCTGTTCCAAAGCTTAAACCACACAATCAGGTGTAGTGACAGTAGTGACTCCACTTTTTGATCCCAGTTTTCTGTGTTAGCCTTGCATTCCTGTGAAAAAAATATTCAAAGTGAAGCACTTCAAGGAGTAAATGTTTGGTTCATCATTTCAGAGGTTTCCGTCCACAGTTGGCTGGTTCCATCTTTTCAGGTCTGTTGGGAGGCAGAAATACCATGATGAAAGGGCGTGCCTGGAGAAAGCTACTCATCTCCTGGCAGTCTGGAGGCAGAGAAAGAAAAGAGCTGAGCAGAAGGACCTAGGGATCAGATAGAGTCCCAAGGCCATGCAACCATGATTCAATCACCTCTCAAAAGTTCATCAGCAATAGTCTTCCACACAATAAAAACATTTTCAGGGGACAAAGTGGATCTAAACCATCACAGTCCCTCATGGATGCCGGCATTTCAGATGCCAACCCTGAGCCCCAGATTGTGGCCGGTGCTGCTGGTCCAGTAGCTATGACTCAATCTTCTCACCACCCACTTCTTAGATTCGATTATTATGATAACAGCAATGCTTCACAGGACTGAGGGAAACACTTTCCTCACTTTCATCAGGATATACAGAGCATACGGATGAACAGCCCGGTGGCAGAGACGCACAGGGAATGGGTATGGAAGGAGGGTGCGGAGCTTCCACATCCTGTCGGGTGCACTGCCCCGCAGGAATCACCACACGTTCCTTCGGAAACCCCGGGACACCCCCAGTCCTATCCTTTAAGGTTTTGTAGAAGCTTCACTGCACAGACAGGTGCACAGACCTGTCTGAGCCACTGGCCACTGGTGCTCATCTCAGCCTTCCTGCCTTTTCCCTCCTCAGCTGACGTTTGAAGACCGAAGCTGAAAGTCTCAAGTTTCTAACCAAATCTTGATTTGCTCATGACCAGCTCCCATTCCGAAGCTAGGGGTCCCCAGCCACCAGCCATCTCCCTAGGATAGAAAAGACCTGCTATCTTTTTGTTTGATTTTTATTTTATTAAAACGCCATCGAGTCCATCTTGCTAAGAAAGAATGTCTATCATCGAGAAACGAAATAATAATAAATGCTGCGGAGATTGCAGGGAAAGGGGGACCCTTGTACATTGTGGGTGGCGATGTAAACTAGTAAAACTGTTGTGGAAATCAATATGGAGATTCATCAAAAATCTAAAAGTAGAAATTCCATTAGACCAACTATTTCCTTTCTAGGTATCTTCCCCCCAAAAGTAAAGATATCATATTACAGTGGTTCACGCACACCCATATTTATAGTAGCACAATTCATAATAGCTAAATCTTGGAAGTGGACTATATGTCCATACACAGATGAGTAGATAACAAAACAATGTGATATTTACACACAGTGGAGTACTACTCTGCCATAAAGAAGGATAAACGAGTGATTTGTAGAAAAACGGGTGCACCTTGAGATCGTAACGTTAAGTGAAATAAATCAGATACACAAGGTTTAATATTGAATGGTTTCTCTTATACGAGAAACCAAACATAGATCTTTAACAGATAGAAGGGGACCAAGAGATGGAGGGAGGGAGGGAGAAGCAGGTGAAGAAAGAATGGAGACGTGTTGTGCAAATGTACCAAACCCCCAGGAGGAGTGTGATCTTTACGTACTGATAGGATAGAAAAGCTATTCTTATCACACCAGAGAGTCTATGTGTTCCAGGAGCTATAAGTCAGCAAACAGGACCAAATACCCACTTCACACTGCACCATGAGGTGTAGAAAATGTTGTCTCAAAGAGCCATCGGTCTGCCGCCCAGCACCAATCTGATTCGATGCCCTTTGTTTCCAGGTAGGATGTGCCAGTTTAACTGGGTTACCGATGATAATACCCAACAGGGCAAGTCTTTGCATTGCATCATGTTCCAGCCTAAGGTATATAAAGTGTTTGTTCTGTTAATTCTGCCCCTAGAGGCTCCTGCTCCTAGCTATGTCTTTGCCCTAAAAGGTTCCTCTCAATTTCCTTTCTCCAACTGTTTGAAACTGACTGGCAGTGAAACTCAGGGCTCAGAATTGAAAGCAGTCAAACTCCTCTGGGCCATCTGGCTAGTACTGGTTCTTCTCCATCTCCTGGAGTAACTTTCTGATTCTCTAGTCTTCAAGGTGAAGTAGCTATAACACTTGAGTTGTAACACAGAGCCGTAGTACTTGAACTGTAGCACTTGGCTGTAACACTGAGCTATTCCACTTTTCTACAGTATTACCACAATGCTGAGTTTACATCCCACAATGCCAAAGAATGGATTCAAAGATGATAAATGGGAAGAAAGTTTATTAGATGAAAACTCCTGAAAGCAGGAGGGGACCAAAGAGTCAGTTGCCATGGGGACTCTGTCTAGGGGTTTTTTATACACGAAAATGATCACATCCCAGACCACTCTGGGACAAACTGAGGTCAACCTATGGGGTAACAAGAAAGAATGTTTGACTAAAAGAGCATCTATAGAAGCTCAGGTCCAAAGGCAAGTGGGTTTCTTCCCATGGCAGAACAGGTCAGGATAGAACTGGTAACTTTTCTTGTAGCTTTTCTGGTTTTGAGCAAGACAGTAGGCAGCAGTTTTATCACATCCACACAGCCAACTCCGACAGTAGTCCTGGTTTACTGAAATTAGAAGAAAATAATGGGATGAGGGCTTGTTAATATTCTGTGGCTTCTTGCTGGGCATGGTGGTGCACACCTGTAATCCCAGCACTCAGGAGAATCAGGCAGGAGGATCCCCGTGAGTTTGAAGCCAGCCTGGACTACATAGAGATCAAGTCTAGCCTGAATTATAGAGTAAGACCCTGTCTCAACCCCTCTCCCCCAAATTCTGTGGCTTCTTCTGAGGGAGTAGCTGTTCCACATAGTTCTCCAAACTCTGAGACTGCTAGGCTTTTGCACAGCCACTCTCCTATCTGCTAACAGACCTATACGGGCGGCCAAGAAGCTCCATGAGCTGGAAGGTGGACAGCGACTGGTAAAAGCCAGGCATGGGCTTTGTTTTGTCTTTGGCAATGGCTGGGCTGTGCATAGCATGTAATCTTGCTCTGGTCAGTGAGCCACAGGGGAAATCTGCGGAGGGCTTAGGGGAAGCATGGACTTCTTCCCTCCGAAAAGACAGCGGCGTGGTGGGAAAGCCTGCTGTACAGCTGAGGCCGTGATGTGTGGAGCTGCAGGTGTGTCTTGAGGACACAGGTAGATTCAGCCACCTTGGCCTAGCTGAGCAACAGTGCCGGTGATGTGGCGGAGAAGGTGCCCCAGGCATGGTGCTGCCTGCCCTCTTCTAGAATTCTCGTTATGTGACAGGAGGCATCCCCATAAGCCAAAGCACTGCCAGCTGGGCACTGGTGGCCTGGGACCTAAAGCCTGTGGAGATACACAGCCTCGAGGAGAGAGCACAATGGTAAAAGTCATCTGTGGTTTGGAAGGTTGCACTCATGGATCCACTGGAGACAGTAAGACTTAGTGAGCTCCCAGTTGCCGTCAGTCTCCCTCCTGAAGTCAGGCTTTCTCCACACAGTTGTGTACACTCGGGGTCTCTACTTGCTGCCTGCTCACCCGCTCTAGTCTGGCTGTGCCGCACACCCCATGGGAACACCTGTCTCTGAAGGCCTCAGAGGCCCTCCTGTCCCTCCAGCGAAGGAGCCCTGTGCATCCTCCCTATGGCTGCCTCCTCTGGTCAGCTGTCTCTTGTTAATCCACAGTGGTCCCGTGACCTCTCTGTCCTCTTCCCTGTTCCCTGTCCAAGCTTCTGGTCTCCCTCCCAGACCTTTAATCAAAACTGGGTGAGCGCCTCACTCCTGCTCCCTGTTGCTGACTTCTGAATGTGCCCCAGGCCAGACCCTCCGTGAGCTGCAAGTTCCCACACCCAGCTGCCTACTGTCCAGCTCCCAGGGCATCCGGAGCTCCCTGACCTCCCTCTGCTTCAATCAGAGCGGCTCCTCCTGAACACGCAGCTCCTCCTGCCATCCTTACCTCAGCTGGACCATCTCACAGTCACAAACCCACCCGAGAGATCATCATCACCTCCTCCCTGGGCAGTCACCAAGCTCGGTGGGTTCTCCAGTGCATCTGGATGGCAGTCCCCCTGCTCCCTCCTGATCCCCTGTGCTCTATTCCCCAGGGTTGCTCTGAGACAGAGGGAGTGTTCTGAAAAGCATACCCATTCCTACATTCCTTTGCTCAATAACTCCCCGCTGCTTTAGGACAAAACCTACGGACATCCTGGCCTGGAGGGTCTGGCTTGGTCCAGCCCCTTCCTGGTTGCAACATTTCTCACACTTCCCCTGGTGGCACAGCATGGTCTGCGGTCCCCTCAGGTCCTCCTCTGGGAATGCCACACCCTTCAGTCCCCTGCCTCTCTGCACAGCCTCTGGGACTCAGCACAGATGACACCACTTCGCGGAGCTTCCTTGAGCCTAAGGTGTGTTGAGGGTCTGTCTTTTGCTTCCTTCCTTTGCAGCCTTCCCCGCCTGGTGCTCTCAGCGTCCTTGCCTCCCACTCAATCCTGAGCTTCTTGAGACAGAGACTGTGCTTCTTTGCGGCTCTATCTCTGGTGCCCAGTGCGGTGCCTGGCACACTGGGCACTCAGAAGGTGAAGGAAGGAATCAGAATGGCATCACGGGGGCTTTTTCTTACTGCTGCACTCGATTTCACTCCCCTTTACGGTGAACTCGTAGTCCAGGAATTTTGTGCCGCACCCACGTTTCCTCAGATGGTTGTAGCAACAGTCATGTCTGGCACAGCACCTGGTGGGAGGACTTCCTGTTAGCGGTTAGGACATCCCATAGCATCAGGAGTTCTTCTGTCCCATCATCCCCTCTCCCTTGACCCTGGATAGAGCGTCAGTGACTTAGGTGTTGTCTAGGCCGCAGTTTAAAACATTTTGGCTGCTTTTCCCGCTAGGACCTCCTGAAACTTTTGAGGCACTGGGGTCCAGCCCTCTCCTGGGCAGCTCCCAGCCCTGCCAGAGCCAGGAATGAGCAGAGGGCGTAAAAGGCTGGGGTGGTCTTACCAGTCTGTTTCGTCTTTGGGGGCTCCTCTGCCACCCAGGCCACAGTGGCAACCATAGAATCCATAAGCCCAGAAAGCATCTTTCCTTGTCACCAACTGGACCATTTTCTGTAAATCCAAAATACTACCAAGGGCACACATTACGCCTGGAAGAGAAACGACACGTGGCCTGGTGATCAGGTGTGGGTGCCTCCTGTCCACTCCTCTTTGGCTCCTACACGGCGTCTTTCTTCCTCCCAGTGAGAGAAGACTACTGAAGTAGGAAGCAAACTGGGAGCCGGTTCTGTGCTTCTGCCCACCCGCAGGGCCCTAGACTAGTATCAGCTCTTACCGAAGGCCATCACCACTGCCAACAACAGGAGGGGCTTCATCCTGACAGCTCTGTGAAGGACAATTGCACAGACATCAGCCTGGACTTCTCTCCAAGTGGTTCCCAGTTTCTGCCCTGGAGCTTACTCTGTTACCCCGAAGCACACTGATGTGCCTTCCATCCAGATCACATCCGGGATGAGCACCTCTGTCACACACGAGGGCACACAGAGTGACCCCCAGCAGTGCATGGACACACACTACCTCCCGACCCTTCCCAGCTCTGTGGAAGGACGTTACACACATGCAAGCCTCAGACTCCTGGAGACCACAGGTGATATAGCAATGAAGCCTCCTTTGCTTCCTCCTGAGACCTAAACTTCTTGAGAAGGTGGAAGGAGGGTCACTCTAAAACACCCAGAAGTTCCTGAGGTCAGAGATTATGTCCCACAATTACACATTTTATCCATATCCCTACATTGGATTCAAGGCTTAGGCATTCCATCCACTGACTCTGAGTCCCAATACTTTTCTCCTGAACTTCAGCAACAACCTCTCTTTCCAAGCCTTCTGAAGCCCATGCTATATATAAACACACACGCACCCTCCTGCTCCCTCCTGATCACTGGTGCCCACAGCTACTCACCAATGCTCTTGACTGGGCCTTAACTTTGGGGCATTTACCTCTCAGATGATGCTGAAGTTGCTACGGCCAAGTGACTGCCTCGGTTTCTTGAACTCTAGCTGCTTTCAAACAGCTACTCCCTCTGGGAGGTTGGGAGTTTGTGGGTCATGTGGTAGGCGCCAAGATTGGCCCGCCCATTCCTGGGACAGAGGTGAGTGTTGGAAAGTCTTTTAGGCCGTGAGCAGCCAAAATGTGTTTCAGGTCATTTTGAAGCATTTCCCATAATTTAGCCGTTGACCAGGTACATTCTCCTCGCCAGCTCTGGGTGTGAGTACTACTTAGTTCCTGGCTGCACTCACTCCCGCGGTAGGTAAGGACTGTGTGCTCGGACAGCCTGCAGACTCACCTGCATAGTGAACGGGGCCTTTACCTAGCAAGCAAGGCTATTTTCTTCTGGAATTTGGGAACAGGAGCATTTAATGTTATTCATTCATTCCATCCATGAGCCACTCATTCATAGAAGTCCATTCATTGCAAAGAGCCAGAGGTCCTGCAAACCCCTCGGGAAGTAATGAGTATTATGGCGTCGTTGTGCCCTTGGTAGTCCCCACAGTGCCCTGGGAGCAGGGTGAGTGGGCAGATTCCACGTCTCCTAACCGTGGCCAGTGCTTCCTTCTATTCTCCTCCTCTTCATTCTCCTCCTCTCTCATCCCTTCCAAATTTCTAATTCTAGGGAAAGATAGGCTGTTCTCGACAGTCCCATCAAATCTCCGCTTCCCCCTTGGCCCCGGGCCTCAGCTGTTCGGAGACAGGTCAGGTGATGCTCCCTGGAGGAATCTTTTTCATTCTTCGGATTTCAAGGACGCAGTGACGCAGATTCAAGTCACAAGATCAGTATCCCTTTTCCTGTTCTCCGACATGTGGTGAGAAGTTACTACCTCTGCGGGCAAAGGGAACATCCCTGACACTAGGCCTCAACCATCACTGCTGCCGAAGCTGTGATGTTGCTGAACCACGTCTGTGCCTCACTCTCTAACCCCTCACAGGCTCTCAGCCCTGGGCCTGCTTCAAACACAGGCATCAGTACCATGGTTGCTTCTAGGATGGGAGCAGGGAAAACAGTGCAGCTCCCAGCCCCCTGTGTCCTCACTGTGCCTGCTGTGGTGGAAATTGCTTCTAGTGGGAGCAGGGAAAACAGTGCAGCTCCCAGCCCCCTGTGTCCTCACTGTGCCTGCTGTGGTGGAAGCAGTGTGGGCTGCTTAGCCATGGGATGGAGAAACAGCTGACCTGGAGCCTTGCTGGTCTCAATGGGCCTACATTGCGCAATTCAAAAAAAATGTTTTGCCATTTATCGGCTTATAACTAAGATGAGTAATTATCGCAATGTTACCTAGACTATCCTAAGACCAATTAAGGCAGATTTACTCTTTTGTTTTGTTTTGGTTTGGTTTATGTAGACAGGCTGGCCTCGGATTCGCAGCAATCCTTCAAGGTAGATTTACTCTTGAAATTGCACTTTGCCTCAATTGCTAGGTCCATGGTATGCGTTAACTGTGTTCTTATTCCTCCTTCTAGTTCAATGTTTAAGTCACAGAATGTGACCTTATTTGGAAATAGTGTCTTTGCAGGTAATTAAGTTAAAAGGAAGCGATTAGGTTGGACCCTGAACTCAAATGACTGGTGTCTTTAAAAGTGGGGAAACTGACTTCAGAGTCATGAACACCGGGAGAATATACCATGAGGGCGCAGGCATAGATCAGGGCAAAGCTTCCACAAGCACGATGCCCAAGAGTTTAAAGAACCACCAGGTGGTAGAAGAGAGACACGGAGCAGATCCTCCATCTCAGCCCTCAAAACCAAACCTTGACGATCTCTTGGATCTATGAGTCTTGAACTGTTTGTCTATGAGCCCTCAACTGTTTAAAAGTTTATGACAGTGAACTTTTGTTGAGTCAAAGGACAAAGCCACAGCATCCCGTACAGTTCTATATCTTATGAGCTCGTGCTCTCCCCTCAATCCAGGGTCCATTCCTCCATCCGCTGGTTTCAATCCTATGTTAGGTTCAGAGGTCTCACCCACTGCCCTTTTGTTGAATACTTCAACTTTTGGAGCACTGGTTACTCCAATAGGCAGAACTGCCTCTCTCTCCATATTTCCTGGTGACTTCAGTGTCAAGTCCAGGCTTTGCGGAGAAGGCCATCAGACTGTGCCTCTCTTATTTATTTAATCAGTGAAGATGAAGGTAAAATTGAGCTGGACTTACAAAGACTTGTGATATTACCATCCACCCAAAACACACGCCTACCTCCATTATCCACTTCCTGTCCCAGCGTAGCACATCTGCTACAATCAGTGAGCTGACACCAACATGCCATCATCAAAGAAAGTCCATAGTTTACAGCGAGTTCAGCTTATGTGTTATGCATTTTATGGCTTTGACATGCATGTAATGACACTCTACCCTTACGGTAAGCAAAGGAGTTTCACCTTTGTGCTCTGATTTATGCTTGCCTTCTCGGAAACTCTGGTTCAGCGATCTTTTACTCTCTTTTCCAGACTGTCATGTGATTGAAATTGTGCTGTCTGCAGCCTTTTCACCTTGGCCTCTGACACTTAATAATGAGAGTCCTCCATGCCTTTTGGTGACTTGATAGCTCATTTCTTTTTATCACGGAGTAATATTCCATGTCTGACTGTACCACAGTTTATCCATTTACTTACTGAAGGATGTAGTGGTTACTTCTAAGTGTTGGCCCTTATTAATAAAGCTGCTGCACACATATGAGTGCAATTTTTGTGCGAACATTAGTTTTAAAGTCATTTTTTTAAAGTACAATTTCTGGATCATTTGTCAAGAGTTCAATGTTGAACTTTGTGAAAATTTGCAAGAGTCCCTCTGTGCTATCAGCTGTACCATTTTGCATTCCCACCAGCAATAACTGAGAGCTCCTATTGCTCTGCATTCTCACCGGCATTTGGCATTGGTGTTTCAGACTTTAGCCATTGTAAATGGGACTGCACAGTTTTAATTTGAAATTCTCTAATGTTGAGCATCCTTTCATATATTTATCACCTTAATAATTCCTTTGGTGAACTTTCTCATTGGTCATTTTTTCGGTTTCTAAATTGGAATTTTTATTGTTGACTTTTAGAAACTCTTTATATATTTAGGACAACATTTCTTTATCAGATATATCTTTTGAAGAAATTACCTTCTTCCCCTACTCCTTTCCCCTTTCCCACATTATCCCACTTATTTCCATCTTGGCAGTTATCCCAATCTTTAGTACTTTTTTATTTGGCTGTTTTTACTGTTTGGTTATCTAGAGAAAGGGTAAAAATTGGAGATTTGTAGGCTTCTTGGGTAAGTAAAGCATTTAGAGTTTCCTGTTTTTCTATTCCTCATTTTGCTTTCCCCCTGAGACTTAAGGTATTGATTTGGATTATTTGGAGTCAGGTTCAAAGGCAAGGAGGTTGAAAGCAGATTCAAAGGGCAGGCAGGAGAGACAACCCTGGAAGATAACAGGGAGAAAGAGAGACAGAGAGACTAGGGAACGAGAGTATTCAGGTCACAAAGTAATGCTATATCTGAAAGGACTGTGGAAAGTAGGAGAATTGGGTAGGAACTAATCGAATTGAGAGCCATCAAATGAGCAAGCCTCTTAGAGGCAGACTATGTTGGTTAGATTTCTGACTCTGTGATAGAAGACCTGAGAAAAACAGTTTAAGGTGGAAAACTTATCATGGCTCATGGTTTCACAGCATTCAGTCCATGGTAATCTGGCTCTGTTGCTTTTACGTCTGTAATGACACAGAAATATCAGTGCAGAAGGGCAAGTGGAGGAAAGGTACTCATCTCATGGAAGAGAGAGAGGGGAGGGGACAGAGGAAAGGCAAGGGAGGAGAGAGAGAGGGGAGAAAAGGGATAGAGACAGAGGAGGGAGAGGAGGGAGAGCAGAGAGGAAGGCCAAGCCAAAATTTATTTTCAGTGCCACGTTCCCAATAACTCACTCTCCCCAACTAGGTTCCCCCCACCAAAGTATTCATCACATCCCAATAGCCCAAGTTTTGAATCCATGAATGGATTAATACATTAATGAGGTCAGATCCCTGATGATTCAAAATCCCCATCTCTGCACATTGATGCATTGTTCACTAAGCATTCAACACATGAGCCTTTGGGTATCATTTCAAATGCGAACTATAGAAAATCCTTTGCTAGGAAGCAACAGCTTGACTTTAGTCCTGTGTTGTACTCATCACAAGGACTCTATTAGAGAGTGTGACTTTACCATGAAAACCAAGGCAGATACAAAGATGAAAGTGCTTGGCACTTTTCACTAAGTGCACTCCTTGGACAGGTTCTTATCTCAGGAGTGAGCTGAGTGTTCTCCAAGGTTGTCACAGGAGTGATCACTCTAAAGTGGCCAGAGATTGAGACACTGATTCAGAGCCAGAACTCTCATACATTGCTGCTAGGAGCATATAAAGGAACCAGAACTTTAGAAAGAAGTTCTGCCTCCTGCTTTTGTAAAATTAAACATTCCCCCATGCTCTAAGCCAACAATTTCACTCAAGAAAACAAAAGTGAATGTTCAAGAAATAGTATCATAAGAATGTTCATAGCAGTTTTGTTCAAAATATCCAAACATGGAAATAGCAAAAATTTCCTTATCAGGCAGGTATATATGAATATGATGGGAAAAGAAAAAAATACTTTATAACATTAACATTTTATGCTAAAGTAATGGTACTTTATAGTACTAAAATATAAAGAACAAATATTGATTTATTAAAAAGAATGCATTAAAGAATTCAGACATAATAGAACAATCAGAATATATGATTTCATTTATAGACAGACAGCCTTAAAGCAGAGATAGTAAAATACATTGAAAAAAATGAGGAAAACAATGCTTTCCTCTGCACAATATGCTAAGTTGTCTCCCCAAGAATTTATATGTTGAATTTCTGGCCCATGTATTGTAGTTTAGAACTTAAATGTCCCCTAAATTCTTGTGTGTTCAGAGGTGGGGTTTTGGAAGGTGTTATTGGGTCATGGGGGCACTGTACTCATCCATGGATTAATCCATTGAAGAGTTCATAGCTGAATGTACTGGTAGGAGGTGGGTGATGGAGGCTGTTCACTGGGGGTGTGACCTGGAAAGATGTATTCTTGTACCTGGCTCCTTCCTTTTTCTCTCCTTCCTGGCTTCCATGAGTTGAGAAGCTTTCCTCCGCCATGCTCTTTCTCCATTCCATTTCTACCTTGGAGCCAGTTGACCATGAACTGAAATCTCTGAAACTATGACCTATAATAAACCTTTTCTCCTTTAAGGTTCAGGTGTCAAATATTTTGTCCCAGTGGTGAGGCAAATGACTAAGAAAATCTTTACCAGAAGTGGGGCCACTACTGTGACTAATATCTGACCATCTGGTTCAGAAGCCTTAGGAACTGGTCTGTGGGAGGAGTTTAGAAAGTTTTGGAGATGTTAGCTAGAGAATCCCTAGAATTTTATAAGCAGAGATTGGTAGGTAATTCTAGTGGGAACTCAGAAGACCAGAATTCTGACAGAAATGTGCATCATAAAGGCCAGAACCCTGAGATTTAAGATGGGAATGAGAACACTAGTGGAAATTGGACTAAAGGACATTTGTGTTATTTTTTTGTAAAGAACCTGTTTTAATTTTACTGATGTCATAAGACTTTGTGTGAGGCTGAATTTAATGGTGGCCTATTAATTGATCTATAAGAGGAAATTTCAAGGTAACCCAATGTTCAGGCTGTGTCACAGGTACTACTGACTGCTTTTAGCCTAAGCTACAATGAGCATCCGGAATAAAAAGCAGAGCTAAGAGATGTGAAATATCAGAAGTTTGGCCAGAAAGGAAGTGCATATAAAGTTGAGGCCATGGAATATGAGGTTGCTGTAAAGAGTAGTGCCATTAAAAAGAAGCTAAGTACTTTGCACCAGAACAACAGAAAAGATGCCTTGTGGTGAGCACAGAAATTGACCAGACCTTACCTTTTGTAAGCTCAAGGGTGTAAAAAGAGTAAATTCATTTGAAAAACTTTGCTTTGCAAAGAGAACCCCAGGGTGCCCTGCTTACTCAAGGGTATCTATTGAAAGTATTCTCCCAAAGTTTAGACATCTGGGTACTCAGATGCTGAAGCAGCCATGGTCCAAGGGGGCTTGGCTAGTGCATGAGGCGGATTCACATAGTGGTAGTTGTTTAGGCACACAAACAAAAAACGAAGAGTTATGGGGTAATAGAGTCTTCCATCCAGATTTCAGAGGAAGGCCTGGGAGGTCAGGCAATGTGACTCTTAGAATAGGATGAATAAAACTGTGAGAGTGAAATTGAAGATGTAGCGTAGACCCCAGGAAGTTGGAGATGCAGGAATGTGCAACATCTGCCAAGGAAAGCTTTTGGCAGTGAGAAGAGCCCCCACAAAAGAGAACCTATGTAGGCTACAACCAGTAAGGTCATTTGGGCAGGGCTGCAGAAACCCTTTAGAAATTATATCTCAGGGCCGGGGATTTAGCTCAGCAGTTCGATGGCCTGCCTTGCAAGCTCAAGGACCTGAGTTCAATCCCCGGTACCAAAAAAAAAAAAGAAAAGAAAAGAAAAAAAAGAAATTATATCTCAGGGCCGGGGATTTAGCTCAGCAGTTCGATGGCCTGCCTTGCAAGCTCAAGGACCTGAGTTCAATCCCCGGTACCAAAAAAAAAAAAGAAAAGAAAAGAAAAAAAAGAAATTATATCTCAACACAACTGCCCTAGAACTGGATGTGAAGCCTACTTGGTTTTAGTCTTACTTTGCTCCAATTCCTTTGTGTTCCTGTATTCTTCCCTTTTGGAATGGAAATGTTTACCCTGTGTCACTGTATGTTGGAAATGTTTTAATTTTTTCTTTTCTTTTTTTTGATAGGGACTCAGTGCTAATAGTTTGATTTGAGTCTCAGAGGAAACTTTGGGCTAAGACTTTTCAGCAGTGCTAGATCTGATAAAACTGTTTATTTTTAGAGATGAGCTAAGTGTATTTTTCATAATGAGATGGACACAAACTGTTTGGGGACTAGGGATAGACTATTGTGGTTTAAATTTAAAATGTCATCTAAAAGTCTCACGTGTTCGGAGACTGGGCTCTTGCAAGGTGATTGGATCATGGGGATACTAAAATGATCAGTGGATTAGGTGACTAGAGAGTCCACAGCTGAATGTTCTATTAAGACCTAGGGCCTAGCCATACAAGGTGGGTCACTGGGATGTGTCCTAAAATAGTGTATTCTTGTCCCCAGCTCCTCTCCTTTCTCTACTTCCTAGGTGCCATGGGTTGAACTGCTTTCCTCTGCCATGCCCTTCTACTTAGGTTGTCAACAGTGGACTGAACCCTCTAAAACCATGAGCCCAAATATGCCTTTTTTTCAAGTTGCTAGAGTCAGGTAACTTGTTTCAGTGATAGAAATTGGATTAAAGCAGCACAACCTCAGGATGTGACAGTGTTTGAATATAGGACTTTGAAAAGAGTGAGTGTGAAACTGAAGGTTAAGTCACACTCCTCTGGTATGACCGCTCTGTTCATAAGGAGAGGAGATTAGGTCACAGACACCCACAAAGGAAAGACCATGTGAACACATGGGGTAAATGTCATTTATAAGCCAAGGAGAGGTACCTCAGGAGAAGCAGCCCTTGTTAATGCCTTGATATTGAGTCAGGTGAGAAGAGCCTGGCTTTCCTATTTTTGCCTATCTTGGCTGGAGGGGGAGATATGGCTTGCCCCATGGCTATCATATCTCTCCTCCTCACTTCCATTTGCTCCCCCTTACATTCCTCCATCGATAGACTGGGGCAACTTACCTCTGTGTTCTCCCTGACTAGGTGGTGGTGTCCTTCCTAGCTATCAAGCTGCCACCCTCTACTCCAACATGAGTGCAGCCAGGCTGTCAGCATGGCGCCTGTCCCCTGCTCCTGCTACTTCAGACTTTACTGTTATCTTTTTGAAGAAGGGAGAGGGCACCCTGGCATGGCTAAGATCGGGGAGGGGGGATCTGGTCCTATTGTTAATATTCCAATACTCACAGCAAGCCTTTCTGAAGATTTTCTGGTTTCAGCCCTGCCCCTTGCTGTCACAGGCCTACACCTGCTATATAAGCAGCACTCCCAAACCACTTCTCAGGTTAGTCTAAGAGGATACCCTCCAGGGTACTGACCCCCTTACAGCACAAGTTAAAATAAAGACTTCTTTTGGTGGCCCTGTAAAGCTACTTGTAATTTATTTCTAGGGTGATGTGGTCTCCAAAAGTCCTATAAATCTACTTGGGATTCTTATCCTGAATGATGTGGACAAAGCATTCATTTCAAAAGAAAGAGCAATAAGCACTAAGAGTTGTTAGCACCAAAGAGCTCCACAGACCAGCAGCCAACAAAGATCAGCAGGAGAGACCAATACGCTATAGTGTTGATCTATGTCATCTGGCACAAGTTGGCATCAGAAGGTGGCAGCTGGCAGCAGTAGAAACCAGCAGCTGAATGTGTCAATTGTTGGCATCCAGCACTACAGTGGTGCCTCAGTTCATGAGCTTAATTTGTTCCATGATTTTGGAATACATAGCCATGTTCGTGTTCATGCAGGAAAGATGGCGAGGGTCATGTTCATCACCCAGTGGAGCGTTGGCCGACAAACAAAAAATTTGCAATACCGAATGGTTTCTCTGCTGTGAAAAACTATAATAGTACACAAGATCCTAATGGGATAATTAAGAGTGTGAAATAGGAAGAAAAGGGTTAAAGGTGTAGGGAAAGGGGGAAAGGTAGGGGCAGGGAAATAAGGGAAAAGAAAAAATATGGGAAAATGAAAAAATGGAAATA